>NC_059212.1:28746436-29070719 GCF_020615455.1 Coregonus clupeaformis
GAGACAAAGTACATGTAATGCATTATGAATAAGAAAGTAACACTAGCACACTCAACTCTCCTTGCTTGTGGGTTTATTACCAACATTTGGGCTCAATAGCCTTCATCAGGGCGTGAAAGAATGTGTTTTGCACAGCTAATGTGAACCATTTCTAATGTGTAGTTACCTGAGGTATTGTTCCTCTCACTAGGTCAGGTATGTCATCCTTGGTGTAGCCGACAGCACTCAGACCGTCCTCTACCTTCAGGTCATAGAGGAACTGTCTCAGGGTGTCGGCCAGGAGGAGCCCAGCGTCCGCCCTCTTGGTGTTAATCACGTCAGCCCCTGAGGAGAGACATGGAGGGGTGTGAGCTTGACATCACAAAATCAGTAAGGAAACAATAGTGCCATGCGTGCATGACACTTCTTACTACACCTATTATGCACTATATTTGACCAGTGCACTGTATATGGAATAGAGTACCCTTTGAGACAAAGTAAAAGGACATTTTTGTTAGTATTTAGTGACAACACTGTTGGGGGTGTTGTTGAGATGAGTTGCAGTTACCAAGTATCTCTGCTGCCTCCAGGTGGCGCTCTGGACACATACTGGCAGTGAAGGCAAAAACAGCAGGAGAGGTCAGAACCACGGATAGACCATGAGGCTATAGGACAGAAGAGCAACACATGGGAACTATTAATGCTTGATAGTTAAACTGTGAATGGAGATACATATTTCTGAAACAATATATTTGTTATATACAGGTAACTACCAAAATAAAGGAAACACTTGAGTAAATGAGGGATACTAAGTATACTGAACAAAAATATAAACAACAACTATTTTACTGAGTTACAGTTCATATAAGGAAATCAGTCCAATCAAATAAATTAATTAGGCCCTAATCTATGGATTTCACTTGACTGGGCAGGGGCGCAGCCATGGGTGGGCCTGGGAGGGCATAGGCCCACCCACTTGGGAGACTGGCCCACCCACTGGGGAGTAAGGCCCAGCCAATCAGAATGGGTTTCTCCCCACAAAAGGGCTTTATTACAGACAGAAATACTCCTCAGTTTCATCAGATGTCCGGGTGGGTGGTCTCATACGATCCCGCAGGTTAAGAAGCCAGATGTGGAGGTCCTGGGCTGGCGTGGTTACACGTGGTCTGCGATTGTGAGGCCGGTTGGACGTACTTCCAAATTCTCTAAAACGATGTTGGGAGGCGGCTTATGGTAGAGAAATGAACATGTAATTCTCTGGCAACAGCTCTAGTGGACATTCCTGCAGTCAGCATGCCAATTGCACGCTCCCTCAAAACTTGAGACATCTGTGGCATTGTGTTGTGTGACAAAACTGTACATTTTAGAGTAGCCTTTTATTGTCCCCAGCACAAGGTGCACCTGTGTAATGATCATGCTGTTTAATCATCTTGATATGCCACACCTGTCAGGTGGATGGATTATCTTGGCAAAAGAGAAATGCTCACTGACAGGAATGTAAACAAATTTGTGCACAAAACTTGAGAGAAATAAACTTTTTGTGCGTATGGAAGATTTCTGGGATCTTTTATTTCAGCTCATGAAACATGGGACCAACACTTAACATGTTGCGTAAAATGTTTTGATCAGTATATATTGAAAGCAGGTGCTTCCACACAGGTTTGGTTCCTGAGTTAATTAAACTATTAACATGCCATCATGCTTAGAGTCATGCATACAAATGCCCAGTTGCCCATTATTTTTGGCTCCCATGGCTAGAAGAAGAGGTCTCAGTGACTTTGAAAGAGGGGTTTCAAAGGAGCATAGGGGGTTTAAAGGTTGTGCGTGTCTCAGTCATCAGATCTCAACCCAATTGAACATTTATGGGAGATTCTGGAGAGGCGCCCGAGACAGCGTTTTTTCACCACCATCAACAAGATACCAAATTATGGAATTTCTCATGGAAGAATGGTGTCGCATCCCTCCAATAGTTCCAGACACTTGTAGAATCTATGCCAAGGCGGCCTAACGCCCTATTAAGACATTTAATGTTGGTGTTTCCGTTATGTTGGTGTTTCCTTTATTTTGGCAGTTACCTGTATATAAACACGGAGTATACAAAACATTAGGAACACCTTTCTAATATTGAGTTGCACCCTCCCCCCCTTTTGCCCTCAGAACAGCCTCAATTCGTCGGGGCATGGACTCTGCAAGGTGTCAAAAGCGTTCAACAGGGATGCTGGCCCATGTTGACTCCAATGCTTCCCACAATGCTTCCCAAGTTGGCTGGATGTCCTTTGGGTGGTGGACCATTCTTGATACACACCGGTGCACCTGGCACCTACTACCATACCCCATTCAAAGGCCCTTAAATATTTTGTCTGGCCCATTCACCATCTGAATGGCACACATACACAATCCATGTCTCAATTGTCTCAAGGTTTAAAAATCCTTCTTTAACCCCTTCATCTACACTGATTGAAGTGACATCAATAAGAGATCATAGCTTTCACCTGGATTCACCTGGTCAGTCTGTCATGGAAAGAGGAGGTGTTCTTAATGGTTTATATACTCCGTGTATATCACAAACATGGAGCAGAAAACCAATGAAAACACATTATATCAGTGTCAAAACTGTGGTCATAGATAACATAGATATTTGGAACTAAATATAAAGAATTTTCAATTATATAAAGTTCAAATTTAACAGAAATGTTTCAATAATAAGATTGCTTTTTATTGGTTCTAAAATGAAGAAAAGGACCAGAATAGCTTTACCACGACAGGGTGATCCACATTGTAGCCCTTAGCCATGTAAGTCTTCACATTTCCAGCAATAGGATAAGACATCCCGTGGCTAAAAAAATTAACAAAAAGGGTCTTATCAGTCACATTAATCATCAAATCACAGGACACACTGTAACTATTCATATAAGGAAGGGGATGCGTGCAGTTTCAATCATGATAAATGCATAATGAACCATATGTTTGCTTTACCATAAGTGGACCCCAGCATTTCCAAACCCGATCCCGGCAAACACACTGGCAAGATGCATGCTGGACCTGGCCTTTACATCCTCAGCATCGTTCACCGCCCTTAGAGGGAGAAAGTCAACTGTTAATGACCCCTTCTATCAGCACTAATAATAAGAAACCACTGATAATAATATTCACAATAGCCGGTAGTGATTGTTTGGGGATAAAACTGCGGAATAGCTAGTGGAAGCCTCATCAGGAAGGCGTTTACCGTTTCATGTACTTGGCCACTACATTCAGAGCATGTCTGGACCAGACATCACTAATGGGGTTACTGCCCTGGTAGGCCGGCCGGTTGATGGGGTTGGGAGGGCAGGGGCTGCGCATGTTGTAGGGAAGAGCCGTGTAGGACTCCAGGGCATGGCTGCATAGGGACACACAAAGAGAACAGATATAGAAAAGAGCTTAATCCAACTCCTATTCTTTTAATCAATCACTTCTATCTGGCACCACCTTGACGTTATAAGGGCAAAGGGAAATTTGAAGATGTGGAGAAAGCACCGAGTGGGCAAAAGGTCTTACAAAGGTATAAGTCAAAGGCCTCTGCAACATGTAGGTAGAGAGAAGCATGTTGATGAATGAGATCTTTGGCTTATAAGGTTGATAAAAGATGTGAATGTAGCCTTATATTGAATGTGATCAATTTATATATATATATACACACACAGTATATTTACATACCATAGCACATCAAAACCGCTGTTGGCAGCCACCCTCTCGGGCATATGCAGAGTGTGGAGAGGATCCACTATTCCAAGAGTCGGCTTAATGGCTCGGCTGGCGATGCCTGAACAGATTAACCAGGAGACAAGCAAGTCATACTGAGTCATTGAATGAAACATTGAAACATACAGTTTGCATTGAATGATCATTTGAATGTGAGGCCAGCAATGCAACTAAGGAGAGAGATAGCTGTGCACTGACAAAGTGTTTTTACCTGTTTTTGCTTTCAGTTTTTCGAAGTCGAAGATGGCAACACCTGTTGTCTCACTGCCAGTTCCTGCTGTTGTGGGAACTTAAGAGAAAAATAGGAGCCATGTGACTAACATGTACAAGTTTAGCCTATATTAGGAAAACTGCATATCTGCTCATCCATTTAATTGTTCTAAAAGTGTATGGCATATTAATTTCCTCCCAGAGAGGATTTGAGGTACAGTCTAACAAGATCCGGTATGCACAACCATCCACAAAAAAGTATTAAATCATCTGTAATAACCTCTATCTAATCTGTAATGGTCAAAGAAACATGCACTTATGTACAGTGTACATACAACAAATTCTAAATGGTCCAGTGTACCAGGGTCATTTAGTTCGTAAACCTATTACCTTCAATGTGTAATCGTGACTGGGGCTTGTCGTGTGATGAAAGACAGAGATACAACTCTTTCATAGTACCTGCGATCAGGGGCTTGAGAGCTCCAGTAATAGGCTTTCCCTTCCCTATAGGCGCGTTGACAAAGTCTAGGAAATCAGCCTCGGGATGGCAGGCATACAAGTTGGCAGCTTTACAGGTGTCAATCACTGAGCCTCCACCCACAGCAACGTAAATGTCAAACGTTTCTTTCTTCGCAAAAGCAATGGCCTCCTTGAAGCTGTATAGTAAAGAGTGAAAATGACTTTTGTATTCCGCTTCTAAAAACGTAGTGCTTCTGATAATCCATACATTTACTTCAAATAAGGAAAAACTATAATCAATATCAAATGTGATGATGAAAATTCCATTAGAAGTCATTGAGAAAAAGCATAGGGGGTGTGTCCCAAATGACACTCTAGTCCCTATATACGGTAGTGCATTACTTGTGACCAGAGCCCTATGGACCCTGCTCTGTTCAAAAGTAGTGCACTATATAGGGAATAGCTAGGGTGCCAATTGGAATGCACAAGGGTTACCTGGAGTCTGTTGGCTCCACCCGAACATTGTCATAAACTTTGTAGTTAACCCCGTTCTGAACCAGGGACTCCAACACGGCCTTGACAGGAGAGAGCTGAGACAGATTATTGTCTGTCATAAGACACACGTTACGGGCTCCCATGTTCTGAAGATCCTGCAATTTAAAAGAAAATCACAAAATAGGAGAGATAGTGTTATTCATATCTTAGACAAAATCTTATGTGATTAATGTTCAAAGTATCATATACATTTCCATTTTAGGCCTGTTCATGTCTCTTCCATTATTGGACCTTTTTTCTTGTGAACACAATAGAACACAAACCCTTACCATTTAGGAAGAACAATTATGTACACATAAGTGGTTTCATATCTTGTCATGAACAGAAAAATAGCAGAGACTTATTTACCATACCAATTTCCCGTGTGACACCCTCTCCATATCTAATGTTTGAGCTGGCCATCTGAAACCAAATAATAACATGAAAAATATGGTTAACGTTGGCCAACATCCTAAGGAAGAATACTGTTGACTACTTTTCATTAATCAAATAGAGAAATAGATATCTTAGATATTTTTCTGCAGTACTTACATTTTACATTTTAGTCATTTAGCAGACGCTCTTATCCAGAGCGACTTACTTTAGCCTAAAGACTACTTTTAAAGCTTTTTAAAAATGGGGTTTTATGCTGAGCCTCATGACAGTAATTGGATTATATGGTTGGTTTTAGTTTAATTAATAACTCATGTCTGCCTATTAGTATGGCTTATTTAAGCATTTTGCAAAGCTTCTGTGGGCCATGTCAAAGTCAGATGAGTGAAAATATGGTTACCTCAAATGCATAATCAGTTTTTCTTCCACAGTCATGTCCTGAAGCTAGAGCACAAACATTACAACTTTAAAACATGTTGTGACAGGGTAGGAACCACAGTTTTGGTCCATGTTTCTATGGACCCTAATTAGTGGTACACATGTACACATTTATAAAAACACCCCTTTCTATTCAAGTGAGAGTGTACTGTCCTCCTTGAGGTGTTTCTAACCAAAACAGATAGCCAAACTCCATTCAAGAACTGAACCAGAGTCAGGGACAGGCTTTCCATAAACCTCCGGTTTTAATAGATAAACCGGAGTAAAGAGCAATGCTTACGCAGGCATAACAAAAGGATGGCAGCAGATCATCATGAGTGCAACAGACTATTGAGGAATGTGTTTAATTGAATAAAACACTTCCTGTTTATTACACCACATAAGAAAACACCATCGAATAAGTGCAAGCTAGATGCAGCTAAATAAAATGGCCACTGGGTGCCGCCTGGCATCTGTAAAATGCCACTACGAACTTTTAACGTAAACTCAATGGTTACCAAACTTTCAGTCCTTTTTAGCTAAAAGGAGTAAGACCGCTGACACATGTCTCAGGTGGAAGGCATACAGTGAGGGAAAAAAGTATTTGATCCCCTGCTGATTTTGTACGTTTGCCCACTGACAAAGAAATGATCAGTCTATAATTTTAATGGTAGGTTTATTTGAACAGTGAGAGACAGAATAACAACCAAAAAATCCAGAAAAACACATGTCAAAAATGTTATAAATTGATTTGCATTTTAATGAGGGAAATAAGTATTTGACCCCCTCTCAATCAGAAAGATTTCTGGCTCCCAGGTGTCTTTTATACAGGTAACGAGCTGAGATTAGGAGCACACTCTTAAAGGGAGTGCTCTTAATCTCAGCTTGTTACCTGTATAAAAGACACCTGTCCACAAAAGCAATCAATCAGATTCCAAACTCTCCACCATGGCCAAGACCAAAGAGCTCTCCAAGGATGTCAGGGACAAGATTGTAGACCTACACAAGGCTGGAATGGGCTACAAGACCATCGCCAAGCAGCTTGGTGAGAAGGTGACAACAGTTGGTGCGATTATTCGCAAATGGAAGAAACACAAAATAACTGTTAATCTCCCTCGGCCTGGGGCTCCATGCAAGATCTCACCTCGTGGAGTTGCAATGATCATGAGAACGGTGAGGAATCAGCCCAGAACTACACGGGAGGATCTTGTCAATGATCTCAAGGCAGCAGGACCATAGTCACCAACAAAACAATTGGTAACACACTACGCTGTGAAGGACTGAAATCCTGCAGCACCTGCAAGGTCCTCCTGCTCAAGAAAGCACATATACATGCCCGTCTGAAGTTTGCCAATGAACATCTGAATGATTCAGAGGAGAACTGGGTGAAAGTGTTGTGGTCAGATGAGACCAAAATGGAGCTCTTTGGCATCGACTCAACTCGCTGTGTTTGGAGGAGAAAGAATGCTGCCTATGACCCCAAGAACACCATCCCCACCGTCAAACATGGAGGTGGAAACATTATGCTTTGGGGGTGTTTTTCTGCTAAGGGGACAGGACAACTTCACCGCATCAAAGGGATGATGGACGGGGCCATGTACCGTCAAATCTTGGGTGAGAACCTCCTTCCCTCAGCCAGGGCATTGAAAATGGGTCGTGGATGGGTATTCCAGCATGACAATGACCCAAAACACACGGCCAAGGCAACAAAGGAGTGGCTCAAGAAGAAGCACATTAAGGTCCTGGAGTGGCCTAGCCAGTCTCCAGACCTTAATCCCATAAAAAATCTGTGGAGGGAGCTGAAGGTTCGAAAGTTGCCAAACATCAGCCTCGAAACCTTAATGACTTGGAGAAGATCTGCAAAGAGGAGTGGGACAAAATCCCTCCTGAGATGTGTGCAAACCTGGTGGCCAACTACAAGAAACGTCTGACCTCTGTGATTGCCAACAAGGGTTTTGCCACCAAGTACTAAATCATGTTTTGCAGAGGGGTCAAATACTTATTTCCCTCATTAAAATGCAAATCAATTTATAACATTTTTGACATGCGTTTTTCTGGATTTTTTGGTTGTTATTCTGTCTCTCACTGTTCAAATAAACCTACCATTAAAATGATAGACTGATCATTTCTTTGTCAGTGGGCAAACGTACAAAATCAAATACCTTTTTCCCCTCACTGTAAGTGCCCAGTGCCACGGGCCTCCCGAGTGGCGCACTACAGACCCGGGTTCGATCCCAAGCTGTGTCACAACCCGGGAGTCCCATAGGGCGGCGCACAATTGGCCCAGCGTCGTCCGGGTTAGGGGAGGGTTTGGCCGGGGGGGCTTTACTTGGCTCATCACGCTCTAGCGATTCCTTGTGGCGGGCCGGGCGCCTGCAGGCTGACTTCGGTCATCAGTTGTACACCTTGTGTACTCTGACAGAAGGATTTTGGCACTTGGATCCAGCTCTGGGATGTGGGCTGCCAACGGCTTGAGGTGGGCTTGGTGAAGGGCTACCTTGGGTGTAGGTACTGTATGTTAGATCTGTTATTGAGAATGTTGTTGCACTCCATGAATGGAGGAAGGGCTTACCCCTCCGTTTACTGCTTCGATCTGAAAGCCATCAGCTTTTCTCCCTGCTGTTTCCAGGACTACCGCACAGGGCAATGGGCTATCCTGGATGCTGAAGAGAACAAAGAAGTCTGACTTTGCCAGTGACCGATTGCTCTGTTCGTCGAGTATGGCATACATCTTGACCGCGATTTCACACTGCCCCTGGGAGTATACTCTCACCAGACATATTTTGGAGCATGATCGCGCTGTTGGACCCTTGTCTCATACCTCAGTGCATTGGGAACTGACTGCTGGTGCAGTGGTCTGGTTTTTTTCCTCCTCCCGCCGTTTTCAGACGCAGGGATGGAGGCCGTTGAGGTCCAGGCGGAAGGACCTGGTTGCATAGCTGTGTTGTGGCTGTCGCTTCCACACTCATTACATTTCACTGCTATGGTACAGTCTTCTATATGTACTGAGCGGATGAAGTAGATTGTGGATGGGGCAGCTTTTACCTGGGCTGTCTTCTTTTGTTGTGGGGGTTTCTGCTGGAGTCAGCAGCTAGGTCCACATCTGCTTTATGTACAGATATGGAGGTTCTTGTGATTATGTTTCTAATGGCAGGACTCTCACTTCTCGCAGGGCCACTGCTACTGCTGGGGAGAGCGAAGCTCAGGTCCTTTCTGGTTCTTGCTTCATCGCAGATTAACTTTGTGAAGAAGGAGAATGAGGGAAAGCACTTGTTGTGTTCGTCTTTGATTTTTTATTGGAGGCCCTGTGGCAGTTTCTCCACAATAGAACTGATGCCACAAGCGGTGGTCCAGGTACAGTGGGGGAAAAAAGTATTTAGTCAGCCACCAATTGTGCAAGTTCTCCCACTTAAAAAGATGAGAGAGGCCTGTAATTTTCATCATAGGTACACGTCAACTATGACAGTCAAAATGAGGAAAAAAAATCCAGAAAATCACATTGTAGGATTTTTAATGAATTTATTTGCAAATTATGGTGGAAAATAAGTATTTGGTCAATAACAAAAGTTTCTCAATACTTTGTTATATACCCTTTGTTGGCAATGACACAGGTCAAACGTTTTCTGTAAGTCTTCACAAGGTTTTCACACACTGTTGTTGGTATTTTGGCCCATTCCTCCATGCAGATCTCGTCTAGAGCAGGGATGTTCTGGGGCTGTCGCTGGGCAACACAGACTTTCAACTCCCTCCAAAGATTTTCTATGGGGTTGAGATCTGGAGACTGGCTAGGCCATTCCAGGACCTTGAAATGCTTCTTACGAAGCCACTCCTTCGTTGCCTGGGCGGTGTGTTTGGGATCATTGTCATGCTGAAAGACCCAGCCACGTTTCATCTTCAATGTCCTTGCTGATGGAAGGAGGTTTTCACTCAAAATCTCACGATACATGGCCTCATTCATTCTTTCCTTTACATGGATCAGTCGTCCTGGTCCCTTTGCAGAAAAACAGCCCCAAAGCATGATGTTTCCACCCCCATGCTTCACAGTAGGTATGGTGTTCTTTGGATGCAACTCAGCATTCTTTGTCCTCCAAAGACTACGAGTTGAGTTTTTACCAAAAAGTTATATTTTGGTTTCATCTGACCATATGACATTCTCCCAATCCTCTTCTGGATCATCCAAATGCACTCTAGCAAACTTCAGACGGGCCTGGACATGTACTGGCTTAAGCAGGGGGACACGTCTGGCACTGCAGGATTTGAGTCCCTGGCGGCGTAGTGTGTTTCTGATGGTAGGCTTTGTTACTTTGGTCCCAGCTCTCTGCAGGTCATTCACTAGGTCCCCCCCGTGTGGTTCTGGGATTTTTGCTCACCGTTCTTGTGATCATTTTGACCCCACGGGGTGAGATCTTGCGTGGAGCCCCAGATCGAGGGAGATTATCAGTGGTCTTGTATGTCTTCCATTTTCTAATAATTGCTCCCACAGTTGATTTCTTCAAACCAAGCTGCTTACCTATTGCAGATTCAGTCTTCCCAGCCTGGTGCAGGTCTACAATTTTGTTTCTGGTGTCCTTTGACAGCTCTTTGGTCTTGGCCATAGTGGAGTTTGGAGTGTGACTGTTTGAGGTAGTGGACAGGTGTCTTTTATACTGATAACAAGTTCAAACAGGTGCCATTAATACAGGTAATGAGTGGAGGCCAGAGGAGCCTCTTAAAGAATAAGTTACAGGTCTGTGAGAGCCAGAAATCCTGCTTGTTTGTAGGTGACCAAATACTTATTTTCCAACATAATTAGCAAATTAATTAATTAAAAATCCTACAGTGTGATTTTCTGGATTTTTTTTTCCTCAATTTGTCTGTCATAGTTCACGTGTACCTATGATGAAAATTACAGGCCTCTCTCATCTTTTTAAGTGGGAGAACTTGCACAATTGGTGGCTGACTAAATACTTTTTTTCCCCACTGTAAATTAGGCCAGGTAAGTGTCCATCTTCATTTGCAGACTGACCTTCCATCAGGAGATCTCTGAGCTCGCTTAGCTTGAGATAATCTCTGCTGGAGATTCTGGAGAAGCGGTATAACCTCTTTCGATGATTTTGGGTGTAGAGTAACACTGTTTTAGTCTGTCCAATGCTGCGCTTGGGTCGTTGATGTGCACTGAGCTCACCCTCTTTGCGTGTTCCGAGGACTCCTTGCCCAGTCACTTTGTTAGCAGATACAGCTCCTTACTAGAAGTGAGGTCCAGGCCCTTGATAGCGTTGTTGAATGATGACTGCCATGCCCTGAACCTCTTCGACTGGTTGTCGAATTGTGTGAGTCCTGTGTTCACTAGCTCACAACATGCTAGGTACTTAGCAAAGTCTATCATGTTGGCCTCGGACTGGTTCCGCACAGCTGTGTAGTGTTGCAGGGTGTAGGGCTGAGGTAGGGGGTACTATGACTGGCTTTGTTCTCTTTAAGTGTGTGGGGCTTTTGTAGCGGGGGCTCCCCACTGGGCAAAAACTGGATGAATCAACGTTGTTTCCACGTCATTTCAACAACAAAAATGTGATGACTTTGAATCAACGTGGAAAACTGATGGGATTTGCAAAAAGTCATCAACATAAGGGAATTTAGTCTTTATTCACCCAACTTTTAACCTTAATCCAATGAAATTGTAAAATGTTTTGTTGATTTCACATTAGTTGACAACTCAACTAAATTTCAATCAAAACTAGACGTTGAACTGATGTCTGTGCCCAGTGGGTCCTGTCTTGTTGGGGAGTGATGAATGAGGCTTGAAGCATGCTGCATATTTCCCAGTTTGCTTCAAGTTGTGCTGCTCTTCAGTGAAACTGAATAGGTTGCCGTAGCCTGAAGTCTGACATGTGACTAGGGTGTCATCAAGATGAGGTGGTCGCCGTATGCTGGTACAAGTCCCGGCGAGGAAGGATGTCTGGTATGTAGCTTAGCTTGCTTAATGATGTATTCACCTTTGCGTTCAGCAATGTCATTTTGTGTTAGAGGATGTCTAAATAAATAAATAAAAAATAGATATATATATTTTTGTGGAACACCTCATCCTCTAGTTCTACTGCTGCCTCCCAGATCTCAGCCTGAACCAGTGCTGCGGCTGCCTGTCTATGAAGATGTAATGTGTCTCAGCCTCTCGCCAGCGAATGATGCACGGCGTGTGCTTCCTCTGCCCTGGCGCAGGCTCTAGTTGCTGCAGCGGCTTGAAGATCCTGTTCTGGAACTGACCTGGGATGCTACGTCATCTTGTCCTTGTTGAATGTCCATGTTACAGCTGCACTGTACTGATGTCTACCGCCGAAAAAGTCGTGCCGATGGTCACTGTTTTTTCACTGTACTGTCCTCCTTGAGGTGTTTCGAAACCAAAATTAGACAGACAGCCAAACTCCAAATAAAGAACTGAATCAGTTAAGGATAGCCTTTCCATAAAACTCTTGTTTTAATAGATAAAACGGAGTGAAAAACCAATGCTTATGCAGGCATAACAAAAGGATGGCAGCAGATCATCATGAATGCATCAGAATGTATTGAGAAATGTGCTTGATTGAATAAAACATTTGCGGCCCTACTTGCGAACATTGCTGTAAAAGATGCGCAGGCTAAAAGGTGTTTGCTGTTGAATTGCTACATTTAAATACGAGTTTATTATTTTTCATTGTACACTGAACGAAAATATAAATGCAACATGTAAAGTGTTGGTCCCATGTTTCAAGAGCAGAAATAAAAGATCCCAGAAATGTTGATGTCTCAAGTTTTGAGGGAGCGTGCAATTGGCATGCTGACTGCAGGAATGTGCACCAGAGCTGTTGCCAGAAAATGTAATGTTCATTTGTCTACCATAAGCCGCCTCCGTCGTTTTAGAGATTTGGCAGTAGGTCCAACCGGCCTGACAACCGCAGACCACATGTATGGCGTCGTGTGTGCGAGCAGTTTGCTGATGTCAACGTTGTGAACAGAGTGCCCCATGGTGGCGTTGGGGTTATGGTATGGGCAGGCATAAGCGACGGACAACGAACACAATTGCATTTTATCTATGGCAATTTGGATGCACAGAGATACCGTGATAAGATCCTGAGGCCCATTGTCGTGCCATTCATCCGCCGCCATCACCTCATGTTTCAGCATGATAATGCATAGCCCCATGTTGCAAGGATCTGTACCCAATTCCTGGAAGCTGAACATGTCCCAGTTCTTCCATGGCCTGCATACTCACCAGACATGTCACCCATTGAGCATGGATGGACGTGTACGACAGCGTGTTCCAGTTCCAGACAATATCCAGCAACTTCACACAGCCATTGAAGAGGAGTGGGACAACATTCCACAGGCCACAATCAATAGCCTGATCAACTCTATGCAAAGGAGATGTGTCATGCTGCATGAGGCAAATAGTGGTCACACCAGATACTGATTAGTTTTCTGATCCACACCCCTACTTTTTTTTTTTTAAAGGTATTTGTGACCAACAGATTCAAATCTGTATTCCCAATCATGTGAAATCCATAGATTAGGGCCTAATTTATTTATTTAAATTGACTGATTTCCTTATATAACTTAGTAAAATCTTTGAAATTGTTGCGTTTATATTTTTGTTCAGTATATGTACACTACCGTTCAAAAGTTTGGGGTCACTTAGAAATGTTCTTGTTTTCAAAAGAAAAGCTATGTTTTTGTCCATTAAAATAACATCAAATTGATCAGAAATACAGTGTAGACATTGTTAATGTTGTAAATGGCTATTGTAGCTGGAAACTGCTGATTTTTAATGGAATATCTACATAGGCATACAGAGGCCCATTATCAGCAACCATCAGTCCTGTGTTCCAATGGCACGTTGTGTTTGCTAATCCAAGTTTATCATTTGAAAAGGCTAAATGATCATTAGAAAACCCTTTTGCAATTATGTTAGCACAGCTGAAAACTGTAGTGCTGATTAAAGAAGCAATAAAACTTATTGAGACTAGTTGAGTATCTGGAGCATCAGCAATTGTGGGTTCGATTACAGAATCAAAATGGCCAGAAACAAATAACTTTCTTCTGAAACTCGTCAGTCTATTCTTGTGCTGAGAAATGAAGGCTATTCCATGCGAGAAGTTGCCAAGAAACTGAAGATCTCGTACAACGCTGTGTACTACTCCCTTCACAGAACAGCGCAAACTGGCTCTAACCAGAATAGAAAGAAGAGTGGGAGACCCCGGTGCACAACTTAGCAAGAGGACAAATACATTTCGAAAACAAGGACATTTCTAAGTGACCCCAAACTTTTGAACGGTAGTGTACATTGAAGTATGATTCCCAGTTGTCACTATGACAATGAACACACCCTGAAAGCACTGAATGGTCTGTGTTACCACCTTATTAATAGGCCTACAGCGTGATGTAGGATGCGTCTAGGCCTACTGTAGAACGACAAACTTTCCTCTGGTGTGGATCCTCGACAACATGTTTTCGAGTCCGGACTCGCGATAAACGTATTTAAAATAACTAACACTTACTACAATACTGCCATCTGTAGAATGATAATGAGAGTGCTTGACTTTGTTATGGTCGCTCTTATGGAAAAGTGTTTGTTCATGTCCATCTATGTGAACATTTATAATTGGCTATGCGGAATTTTGTTCCAGGAAATAATCACTGTCATCTGGTGAGGTTAGCATAGGGCTAACGTGTGCTACGTTATCTGACGGGACCAGGTACAATGTAGCGTTCTTTCACGTGCAAGTATATGAACGATTTAATTGGCTGATGCGTATTTTGACACGGAGAAACTGTTTTATAATGTTCGCAATTATGGGCCCTGTTACCTGTTTATTACGCCACATAAGAAAGTACCATAGAATAAGTGCAAGCTAGATGCAGCTCAATAAAACAGTCCCGGGTGGCGCTAAATCACAAGGTGCATATTAAACTTGAATGAGAGGCAGAATAGAGCCTTTGCACATGAACCTGTGTTAGGTGTTACAATTAACAAATTAACAATAAAGCTGTGTGTTATAATAAATAGGTTATTTGATCCAACTACTACCTTGATGGAATGTATGAGAATGGGCAGGGCATCTGCACCTGTAAATGGGGGGGAAAACAGCATTTTCATAAGCAGTGTAATCAATTGACGCAAACCTGCGAGTGCAACGAGGTTGGGTTGACGTCGATGTTTGCGCTGTCATCTGGCTACTGCATAACAAGTTAGGTAGGGGCCTAGCTAAATTAGATAACTACCTTATGTAACCACTACCTCAAGTGCATTTAACAATCTTGTATTTGTGCATTTTTGCGATTAGGAATCAACTTACGCTGCTTTTTCAAGTTGCCTGAGCAAATGCACAATCCTGTCGCGTCCTGCCATGTTGTCCAATAGTTGTACTTCTTCCTTCGTCTTTTAGGTTGAGTTCAACACGAGGGGGTCGAAGTCTGGAGTTTGAACTGATACATGAGCGCCCCTTACTGCACCGAATGTGAAAATATATAGGACAGGGGTCAGACCTTTATTTTTGTCAAAAAAAATTAAAAACTTTATTAAACTATGAGGTTACCCAAGGCTCTACCACTCACGTCATGATGAGGAAAACACAATTTCCATTTACTGTAACAGGCAGTAGATTTCAGTTAACAAAGATGGCCTAGTCCTACTATTGAAAATATAATTTAGGGCAGCCAAAATATTAATGTTCAATATCAAGTTCAACTCATAGGAAAAGGAGGGTGACTATCAGCTGAAATCACAACCTATCTCCTGGGGGATTTAGATTGA
Source organism: Coregonus clupeaformis (assembly GCF_020615455.1). NCBI lineage: Eukaryota > Metazoa > Chordata > Actinopteri > Salmoniformes > Salmonidae > Coregonus > Coregonus clupeaformis. The sequence goes on from NC_059212.1 coordinate 28,761,930, forward strand.
TTCACTGCACATCATAGGCCTAAGCTATAACATGCCTGGATGAATACCAATCAATAATAACATCTCTGCCCTTTACTGCTAGTGATTGACAGTCAGGCATGTGATTATGTAGCCTACATCAAGTGCTGTGAGGAAGAGCACTTTAGACAGTTGGCCTCAAGCAACAAGCAACACGCAGCCTAACTGACTGTCAACCCCAAAGTTGCCTTACTGCATAGGCTGCCACTGTTGTGGTTGTCACTAGAGAGTGAAAATGCCCAGAAAAAAACCTGAAGCCCACCATAGATGTGGGTCATCATTAAATCTCTCACTTTTCATTCATATCTACTTTCTATTAATGTATTTACAGTTTAGTCATTTAGCAGATGCTCTTATCCAAAGCGACTTACAGTTTTTTAGTGAGTGCATACATTTTCATACTGGCCCCCCGTGGGAATCGAACCCACAACCCTGGCATTGCAAACGCCATGCTCTACCAACTGAGCTACACGGGACTACTTCCAGTGTCCCCATCATTAAAATAGAAAGATGTTTTATTAAATTATATTTCTATGGTACTAATTCTAATTATGTGGTCCCCTTAACCCTGTGACTGTAATCTTCCACATATACTGTACAACCTGCAAGGTACTAGCCAGCCCAGAGCCATTATTAATGGTTATACACAGTGCTGATACCAGACAATCTAAAGGAAGAGACTGATAAGGAATAAGGTATGTTGGCTACTGTAACTGAATGTTTGATAAGTGGAAAGTCACTCAGTTCATATGGATAAATTGCTTGAAGCAGACTTAGGTTTACATCCTGTAAAGGCACCTCTATTCTCCATACCTCCGACACTGATCGTTTCATTCAGCTGGATGGGTTTCTTCCACCAAGTGACTCACAGTGATTTAGTACCTGTACTGTGTTCACTCGCACCGCTACACTACATGTTAGCTCTTAACCAGGGCATGAGGAGATCCGTGTTGAGCCGTGATGATGGCTATCAGAGGGGACAGACTAGCCAGGCTGTGAAAGAAACTCCATGTCCTCAGCCTGCTCTAAAAATATAAATGTGTCTGTGCCCTTTCAGGGTCAGCGTGGTGCAGCCAACACCATTTCTCTGAGACTGTGATACAAGTGGCTGTCCCAAATGGCACCCTATTCCCTATTTAGTTCACTACCTTTGACCAAAACTAGTGCACTATGTAGGGAATAGGGAGCCATTTGGGACACACAGTCACAATATTATTGTAAGTAAGTTGCTCTGGATAAGAGCGTCTGCTAAATGACTAAAATGTAAATTATTGAATGACAGTCCCAACACGCTGCAGCTGGAAAGGGCTCCCCCATTTAAGCACCTAGCAGCAGCACTGTCATTCCCAATATGACAGATCAGCCAATGAGTACATTCAATTTGAAATTGTTCCAACCGAGTTGTATTCAGAAGTGTATTTTTAGAATTGTATTCTGTGATGTGGATTTGAGAGTGTTTGGTTCAGGTATTGGCATCACAATGGCATAACATTTATAGTTAATTTAGCTTATCATGAATTGTTTCGTTTTTTTTAATAAATAATTGTATTCACCTAACAACATTTGAATGTGGAATACCAGTAGATCTTTTCATACGTAATTTTCATAGAATAAATATACTGTAGTTCACTTCAGAGCAATTGTTCCCCATCCCTCTTGAAATACTTGGCCCTATTCTCAGATAAAGGGTCATAGTGTGTGAGGCCCTTTAATTCATCATTACAGCATTTAACTTAATTTCATAACACAGTTAATGAAAATGACATAACGTACATGATATCCATACTACATGAAGATCATCACTATGGGATACACACATCTTGCTTTCTCCATCACACTCTCATGGATCTAATTACAATGGTTCATTATGGGTCAGTGGAGGGCTTGTGACATGAGACTGATCACCAGAAACAATGTTAATTGGATAGACATGCCACATCATGCATCTGCAATACTAATATCACAAATTATATGAGAATATGGTATGGCGTTTCCATGAAGTGCACAGCTTCATGCAATTTCCCTATTTAGTCTTTTTACATCAACATACACTACCAGTCAAAAGTTTTAGAACACCTACTCATTCAAGGGTTTTTCTTTATTTTTACTATTTTCTACACTGTAGAATAATAGTGAAGCCATCAAATCTATGAAATAACACATATGGAATCATGTAGTAACCAAAAAAGTGTTAAACAAATCAAAATATATTTTATATTTGAGATTCTTCAAATAGTAGTGCAAATATTACGTTTATTTGAATTGATGCAAGTAAGTGTACATGATAGTAATGAATAAGTAATAATAAGATGCATTTGGATGCATGGCCTGACAGTTCCTCCAGAGCATGAGTTCTCTCTCTGGATGAGCAACAAGAGGAAGGAGAGAGTCGATAGCTCCGCAAAAGGTCAAACTGTCACAGAAAATGTATTCTGCCACAAACACTGACATTGTAACACTTTGTGACTGGTGGCACCTTGGATGAGAGCTGGCCATTGTGATTCATGAATCATTGAGCGTGCGACCCAAATGGTGCCCTATTCCTTATGTAGTTTACTTCCAGGCCCTGGTCAAAAATAGTGCACCAAATAGGGAATAGGATGCCATTTGGGACGCATTCGCTGAAACACGGATGTCACATAAGTGGAGTCTTAGTATTGGGAATGGGCTGTCAGGTTTGCCACTCTTACTGACACATTGTTTCTGACCCGTTGTAACCTGGAGAAAGGAGCAAGAAGGAAGAGGGGATGGAGAGAGGGATGGAGAGAGGGGATGGAGAGAGAATGATGGAGAGAGGATCGTGAGAGAGGGAGAGGGGATGGAGAGAGGATGGAGAGGGGATGGAGAGAGAATGATGCAGAGGGGATGGAGAGAGAGGGATGGAGAGAGAATGATGCAGAGAGGGGATGGAGAGAGAGGATGAGAGGGGGATGGAGAGAGGGAGAGGGGATGGAGAGAGGGCACGTTGCGGAAACACTTCTGTCAACACGGCTGTGGTAAAATCAAAGTGACTCGGTGTGGTCAAATTGATATTATTCTTGTTGGTCTCAGTGATATAAAATACTTGTATTATATAAATAGTCAGATCTCTTACCTATTGTGATGAAATGTGTTGGTTGCTTCAGGGGCATAAACACCATACAGTTGTGCATCTGAAATGGCACCCTATTCCCTACATAGTGCACTTATTTGTGGTAATAAGTGCACTATGTATGTGGTAAAATAGTGGCAACCCCAATAATTTTTTTGGGGGGGGCACACGGGGTGGATGACAAGGCTACAGGAGGCTAAAAGGGAGAAGTAAAGTGTAGAGGCACGGTGAGAGCAGCAGAAGGAGGGGGGGTTATTAAAATAACCCAGTCCCGCTCCTCGCACCAAGCAAGTGGTGCGTGTCGCCAGCCCGGTCCGGCCTGTTCCTGTCCCTCGCACCAAGCCAGTGGTGCGCGTCGCCAGCCCGGTCCGGCCTGTTCCTGTCCCTCGCACCAAGCCAGTGGTGCGCGTCGCCAGCCCGGCCTGTTCCTGTTCCTCGCACCAAGCCAGTGGTGCGCGTCGCCAGCCCGGACCGGCCTGTTCCTGTCCCTCGCACCAAGCCAGTGGTGCGCGTCGCCAGCCCGGCCCGGCCTGTTCCTGCCCCTCGCACCAAGCCAGTGGTGCGCCTCGCCAGCCCGGTCCGGCCTGTTCCTGCCCCTCGCACCAAGCCAGTGGTGCGCGTCGCCAGCCCGGCCCGGCCTGTTCCTGCCCCTCGCACCAAGCCAGTGGTGCGCGTCGCCAGCCCGGCCCGGCCTGTTCCTGCCCCTCGCACCAAGCCAGTGGTGCGCGTCGCCAGCCCGGCCCGGCCTGTTCCTGCCCCTCGCACCAAGCCAGTGGTGCGCGTCGCCAGCCCGGTCCGGCCTGTTCCTGTCACTCGCACCAAGCCAGTGGTGCGCGTTGCCAGCCCGGCCCGGCCTGTTCCTGTCCCTCGCACCAAGCCAGTGGTGCGCGTCGCCAGCCCGGCCCGGCCTGTTCCTGCTCCTCGCACCAAGCCAGTGGTGCGTGTGTCCAGTCCGGCACGGCCCGTGCCTGTTCCACCGGTGCCTGGTCCGGCACCGGTCAGCTGCTCCACTCCGGAGCCAGAGCAGTCCGCTCCACCGGTGCCCAGTTCAGCTCCGGTCAGCTGCTCCACTCCGGAGCCAGAGCAGTCCGCTCCACCGGTGCCCAGTTCAGCTCCGGTCAGCTGCTCCACTCCGGAGCCAGAGCAATCCGCTTCACCGGGGTCAGGATCTTGTTCCGTGTAAGGTATGTTTTGTGTTCTACCTTGGACTTCACGTTTCGTTTAGTTTGTTGTTTTGTCGTGTTGTTTATTAAGTTAAAATAAACATGTACGCATATCACGCTGCGCCTTGGTCTGACCCGTCGATGAACGAACGTGACAACAGGCTTGATGCAAATGAATACGTGCTAAACGTTGTTTTATTTTCATTCATTTAATTTGTTTCATTAAATATTTACATTTGATTACAGACAGTGCAGCTATGTTGCAATTATATCTAAAAAATATATATATATATATTCTGGACGGCCTCGTCGAACTCTCAGTGCGGTTAACTGCTCCACTCCGGAGCCAGAGAAGTCCGCTCCACCGGTGCCCAGTTCAGCTCCGGTCAGCTGCTCCACTCCGGAGCCAGAGCAATCCGCTACACCGGGGTCCAGTCCAGCTCCGGTCAGCGGCTCCACTCAGGAGCCAGAACAGTCCGCTCCACCGGTGCCTGATCCAGCTCCGGTCAGCTGCTCCACTCCGGAGCCAGAGCAGTCCACTCCACCGGGGTCCAGTCCAGATCCGGTCAGCGGCTCCAGTTCAGAGCCAGAGCAGTCCGCTCCACTGGTGCCCGGTCCAGCTCCGGTCAGCGGCTCCAGTCCAGACCCAGACGTCAGCCCCTCTCCAGGTTCGGGGTCTCCCACACCAGGGTCCAGACAGGGCTTGGTACTTCGTGGGAGGAAGGAGAGGGGAAGCAGCGCGCTGAGGTCCAGACCAGACCAGGGGCGCAACAGGGAGGCGGAGAGTAAGTGGTCGTCACGCCCTGACCCGGATCCGCCTCCGAGGCGGAATGCCCACCCGGCCCCTACCCTGTTATGTTTATGTTGTGCGGTCGGAGTCCGCACCTTTGGGGGGGGTACTGTCACGCCCTGACTCTGGGGACTGGTATTTGTTGAGTCAGGGTGTGTATTTTCTGTGTGGTAGGTTCTATGTTGTATTTTCTAGGTTTAGATCTAGATTGTCTATATCTATGTTGGCTGGTGTGGTTCCCAATCAGAGGCAGCAGTCGCTCGTTGTCTCTGATTGGGGACCATACTTAGGTAGCCTATTGGCACTAGTGGGTTGTGGGATCTTGTTCCGTGTAAGGTATGTTTTGTGTTCTACCTTGGACTTCACGTTTCGTTTAGTTTGTTGTTTTGTCGTGTTGTTTATTAAGTTAAAATAAACATGTACGCATATCACGCTGCGCCTTGGTCTGAGCCGTCGATGAACGAACGTGACAACAGGCTTGATGCAAATGAATACGTGCTAAACGTTGTTTTATTTTCATTCATTTAATTTGTTTCATTAAATATTTACATTTGATTACAGACAGTGCAGCTATGTTGCAATTATATCTAAAAAATATATATATATATATTATGGAATTATAGATTAACAGGTAGTTAAAACGTCTAAATTGAAAATATATCATTATGTTGTGTTTTGGTGATTAAACCAATGTTCTCATTACATTTCACAATAAACATATATTTTGAATCAATGGTTGTGTGGTAAGAGATGTTTACAATCCAAATGAATGCACAATGACAGGTTTTGAATGAAAGACTGGCTGCCTTACAAGTGTGACCAGTTTGGAGTTTTGTACTAAGAGTTATAAAAATGTACCACATACTTGTGAAAATGGTACCAAAGCAATTTTTAAAAACGGTATTTTGGCCCGCTGTCTTCGTGTGCTGTGTAAATCAAGAGTAAGAGGCATTGCTGTGGGGGATATTGGTTAAGTTATTACTATAAATTAATATATGTTATAAATCAGGGCACCAGTCCATTACTGGACAAAATTGTATTTTAAGAAGACCTGACATGAGTTAACTTAACAATAACACAATAAGACTAAAATGAGAACAATAGCAATAATTGATTTATCTGAATATATATCTGATTAACCTAATATCAGACTCATGAATTCATACTGTTTTCTAGAGCTTGTATCAGAGAAGCACACAACAATAGGTCAAATACAAAAGTTTAATAATAATATTGGTTACAGGATGAATGAGGATAATGGCGTATGATCGATACAGGAGATAATTATGAATTCAATACAATATTTACCAGAAAATTATTAGAGGATGATATTCTCAATTTGGATAGAGAAACATTTACACAATCAAGAATATTTACTTTTTATTTTATTTTTATTTAACTAGGCAAGTCAGTTAAGAACAAATTCTTATTTACAATGACGGCCTACACCGGCCAAACCCGTACGACGCTGGGCCAATTGTGTGCTGCCCTATGGGACTCCCAATCACGGCCGGTTGTGATACAGCGTCGTCCGGGAAGTGTATGGTCTATGAATTGTGAATGGAGGGAGCAACTTCTAAGTTCTAATGTAAAAGTTATGCAGATATTTAATGTCAACCTAAAGAGCTACACATTACATATCATGCCAATGCAAGAGAGAGAAAAGTCAATTAGCTGAATAGTTACGCTCAATAGATGGAACGGGGGTCTTCGGTCAGATAAATAGTGCGGCCATACTATCTGATAGTGAGTCGGCTTCACGCAAGCTCGGAGAACAGAGTCCTGGGAGGTTGGAGACTCAGATGCCGGGTAGTCCTGGGCTGTGCAAGGCAGAACAGGGTCCAAAATAGGCATTCGCCTAGACTGAGATCTAGACGGGATCAGTCGGATGTGAGGTGGTGATCTGGAATCCTTAACTCGGCTTCAATGGAAGATTTTTTTTTGCAAGAGTAAGTCCTTGGGTGGTTCATCCAGAAGTCGTCACGACAGTCACGTATGACAGCCAAAACATTCATTGGAACTGAGTTGTGAAACATTCCTCAGTTCTTTTATTCCCTCCATTTGAGTGTTCAAATTGTCCCGCCAAACCATCTGACCCTGATGATTGGTTCAAGCGCGAAAAGGGGGAGAGAGTCATCCAAGCCTCCCCTGACCTCTCCTAGGGTTGGCATGTTCATGCCAATTGGAGAAATAATGGATTTAAGTGTCCATAGCATTTTCTTCATGTACCATGCACTCACAGAAACAGTCCAATAGTGAATGAAATGAAGTTTGCAGTCCGTAGACACCAAACAGGCCTTGGTTAGGTTACACATTGCATGGTTACTTGAAATAAGCATATTATACCTTCTAAAAAGATAGGAAAAACTAAATAATATCACACAACATACTTTACACTAACCCCAACGTTTTATGAGTCCTTCATGTTTGCTGTGCTGTTGGGAAAGGTTTTTTAGATGACATCTTGGTCCTTTGTTGAATTATCTTAGAAAAAGGCTTGCCACTTTCTGTGGTCAAGAGAAAGTATGTGGATCTGGACTTTATTACCCTTTCGTATACTGGAGCAAAAATAATTCCAGCTTAGACTTTTCTGGTTTGTTTAGAATACGTGATATAGCCCTGGATGAAGATAGCAGGCTGATTGGGGCCATATCATGGCCCTACTGGTCAAGCCTGGCCAGTGGGGTCAACCAGGGTTCCTGGTCTGAAGGGCCCCTGTCCAGTAAAAGGGTCTTGTGCTGATGTGACGTGAGGGTCCAATCCTACATTGCTTTGTCCTCTGTATTAATCTACTGCTTCTCTCAGTGATCCTATCACTATGTCTCCCTCCTCAGTTGACTCTGTGAGTAATCACTTAGTGTGGGGAGAACTCCAAAAGCATTACATTAGGATCACAGTCACTGTCTTAAGTGGTCTGTCAATGAGCAATAGAAAGAGTTGAGCACCTTGATCTGCTCCTCTTTCAGAGAAGGGATTATATCCAATAGTTTTTAGCATATAGGGCGGAAAGGGTGTTGACAAGATACATGAAATGATTTTCATTTGTCTTCATAGCTTTTAGGGAAGTTAGATGCCCAATTTCATGGAATGTCAGAGATGATTTAAACATCTGTCGACTTAAATTGTCATCATCACAAGACATAATTAGCTCTTAACAGGTTTTGAGTCATAAAGTTGATCATCACTTTGTCTGTGAAAAATCATGGGAGCAATTTAAGGTTATGCTGGGTAATAGAGGATTTCTATCAGATGACAAGGCATGGACAATTTTGAGAAATTGAGAATTACAAATAATCTTTGCTGGAAGACAATAACAGCATCTTTCGCTGCATGTCTTAACATTGTTTATAACTTTAGATGACTATCATATAAATCTATCATGCATGCCACGTCTAGCAGAATCTGGAAATATTGGTGGTTAACAATTCTTCACTGTCACGGTTTCGGCCGAGGCTGCTCCTCCTCCTTGTTCGGGCAGGCTTCGGCGGTCGTCGTCCCCGGAGTACTAGCTACCACCGTTCGATGTTTTCATGTTTGTTTGGTTTTGTCTGTTTGTACACCTGTCCCTTGTTAGTGTTTGATTTTGTTTCCTATTTAGTTATCGTGTGTTGGGTCAGGTGTTATGTGTGATTGTTATGTCAGCTGTTGCTGTTGATGGTTTTTTCTCTCTCGTGTTGTTTGTGTCGAGAGTCCGCACTGCGTGCGCCTTTTCTTGTTTTACGCACTGTTGTGTGTGTGCGTAATTTGTTCATGCCTCCCGGTTGGGTTGGTTATTCACCTGTTTGGAGTTACTATTTTTGGATTACTAAAGTCTGTTGACGAACACCCTTGTTCCTGCGCTTGATTCCCTGCACCACATCCACAGTCAGCGTTCTGACATTCACAAACAGTCATGGGGGTTTGGCAACAATTCAGCAATTATTCTGTCCCCGGTAGCCATATACCAAATGTTCTAGCCATTAGAATAAAGGTTCTCAGCTAGTAGGACCCCATCAAGGCTGGCTGACCCTATATAATGCAATACTATTGCCCAGGGCCCATATGGCTCTGGTCAAAAGTAGTGCACTATGTAGGGAACATGGTGCCATTTGGGACACTCCTAGAGTGAACACCTCCCTCTTTCTAGTTTCGTGCTGCGCTTGCTAATTGTCCGGACCACTCTCTGAAATGATATTATGCACAAATGTAGCAATTCCTTGCCTGCCTGCCTAAAATTCTAAGACTGTCCGTTGCCCATAAATAATGCAAGTTATGACTACAGAACCTTAATTGTGAAAACCATGCAGGAAAAAACATGTATTATTATACAAATGAACGCCTGTATCTCATTGCTTTTGCATATCAATGCATGTATGCATGTACTGTATGCATATAATTTCTTATCAGATGTACAAAGCACTGTCAGCTATAAGCATCACACATTTGATGGCGGTGATGGTGTACTTGGCCATGCGTGTGTGTGTGTGTGTGTGTGTGCGGTGTGTGTGTGTGTTTGCTGCAAGCGCCAGCTCTCTCCTAACACCCCTATTTTAGACAGGCCAGTAATTGGTGTAACATTAAACAGACAATGGCAAATCTGCTGTCCTTCCCTCGTTAAATAATTGCACTTCTAATTAAATTGCCAACTTCAAGACTTGTTGACATTAGGCTGTTTCTTTTTAAGAATAAGTTTAATTATGAACTAATAGCAGTTACATGAGAAGGCTTGGATATATTTATTTTAGTTTTGATTGATATACAGAGAGTGTTCGGGGTATTGGCAGATGGACACAGAATGGAAAGCGGCACAGAGGCCCAGGGGATATGTTTTGTCCAGCCCCGACACAAGAAGGCTCGGATTGAATTAAAAACAAAACTTTGTTATCGTCACTGTGTGAGTCACATTGACTAGTTAATTTATTTGGACCAAAATGTCCTGTAATGTCCTGGACATACAGTGAGGGAAAAAGTATTTGATCCCCTGCTGATTTTGTACGTTTGCCCACTGACAAAGAAATGATCAGTCTATAATTTTAATGGTAGGTTTATTTGAACAGTGAGAGACAGAATAACAACAACAAAAATCCAGTAAAAAATGTTATAAATTGATTTGCATTTTAATGAGGAAAATAAGTATTTGACCCCCTCTCAATCAGAAAGATTTCTGGCTCTCAGGTGTCTTTTATACAGGTAACGAGCTAAGATTAGGAGCACACTCTTAAAGGAAGTGATCCTAATCTCAGTTTGTTACCTGTATAAAAGACACCTGTCCACAGAAGCAATCAATCAATCAGATTCCAAACTCTCCACCATGGCCAAGACCAAAGAGCTCTCCAAGGATGTCAGGGACAAGATTGTAGACCTACACAAGGCTGGAATGGGCTACAAGACCATCGCCAAGCAGCTTGGTGAGAAGGTGACAACAGTTGGTGCGATTATTTGCAAATGGAAGAAACACAAAATAACTGTCAATCTCCCTCGGCCTGGGGCTCCATGCAAGATCTCACCTCATGGAGTTGCAATGATCATGAGAACTGTCACGCGACGTGTATGCGGTAGCGAAGTCAAAAGCAGGACACAGAGCGGCTGGCAACGTTATTTACTGAACACAGTAAAATCAACGTACACAAAAACAAACCTCCAAAACAGGGAGGAAAGCACAAAGACCCGTACATACACGAACTGCCGGAATGACAACAAACAATAACACACAAAATACCAAATGAGAGACAGGGTTAAATATAGGGAATACAATCAAACATAATGGGGAACAGGTGTAAACAATAAAGACCAAACAAGACAAACACCGAAACATCGATCGGCAGCAGCTAGTACTCCGGGGACGACGAACGCCGAAGCCTGCCCGAGCAAGGAGGAGGAGCAGCCTCGGCTGAATCCGTGACAGTACCCCCCCTTGACACAAGGGGCAGGTTTCGGGTCAAGAGCCAGACCCGATCTCCCGGTGCATAAACCGGACCCTCACTGCGGTGGCGATCGGCGCTCGCCTTTTTCCGTCTGATAGCCCGCTGCAGATGGACATGCGCAGCGTTCCATGTTTCCTCCGAGCGCCGAAACCACTCATCCACCGCAGGAGCTTCGTTCTGGCTCTGATGCCAGGGTGCCAGGACCGGCTGATAACCCAACACACACTGAAAAGGTGTAAGATTAGTGGAGGAGTGGCGGAGTGAGTTTTGGGCTATCTCTGCCCAGGGGATATACCCCGACCACTCCTCCTGCCGGTCCTGGCAATAGGACCTCAGAAACCTACCCACATCCTGGTTTACTCTCTCCACCTGCCCATTACTCTCAGGGTGAAAACCCGAGGTAAGGCTAATCGAGACCCCCAAACGTTCCATAAACGCCCTCCAGACTCTAGAGGTGAACTGGGGACCCCGGTCAGACACTATATCCTCAGGCACCCCGTAGTGCCGGAAGACGTGAGTAAACAGTACGTCGGCCGTTTGTAGGGCTGTAGGAAGACCTGGCATAGGAATGAGATGGCAGGCCTTAGAAAACCGATCCACAACGACCAAGATCGTGGTATTCCCCTGGGAGGGGGGAAGGTCCGTGACAAAATCCACCGATAGGTGAGACCACGGCCGTTGTGGAACGGGTAGAGGTTGTAACTTCCCTCTGGGCAGGTGTCTAGGCGCCTTACACTGGGCACACACCGAGCAGGAAGAAACGTAAACCCTCACGTCCCTAGCTAAGGTGGGCCACCAGTACTTGCCGCTAAGGCAGTGCACCGTCCGACCAATACCAGGATGGCCAGAGGAGGGTGACGTGTGAGCCCAATATATCAGTCGATCACGGACCTCGAGCGGCACGTACCTCCGCCCCTCTGGACACTCTGGGGGAGTAGGGTCGGCACGTAACACCCGCTCGATTTCCGCACCGACCTCCCACACCACCAGTGCCACTAGACACGACTCCGGAAGTATGGGAGTGGGCTCAATGGACCTCTCCTCTGTGTCATATCGTCGGGACAGGGCGTCTGCCTTAGCGTTCTGTGACCCTGGTATATAAGTGAGCTTAAATACAAACCGGGCAAGAAACATGGCCCACCTAGCCTGACGAGGGTTCAGTCTCCTCGCTGCCCGGATGTACTCCAGGTTACGATGGTCAGTCAGAATGAGAAAAGGGTGTTTAGCCCCCTCAAGCCAATGCCTCCACACCTTCAGGGCTTGGACCACCGCTAGCAGCTCCCTGTCCCCCACGTCATAATTGCGTTCTGCCGGACTGAGCTTCTTGGAATAGAAAGCACAGGGGCGGAGTTTTGGAGGCATGCCCGAGCGCTGAGACAGTATAGCACCGATCCCCGCCTCGGACGCATCCACCTCAACTTGGAACGCCAAAGAGGGATCCGGATGTGCCAGCACCGGAACCGAGGTGAACAGGTCCTTCAGATGTCTAAACGCCCTGTCCGCCTCAGCCGACCACTGCAACGCACCGGGCCCCCTTTAGCAGGGAGGTGATGGGAGCTGCTACCTGTCCAAAACCCCGGATAAACCTCCGGTAGTAATTGGCAAAACCCAAAAACCGCTGCACCTCCTTCACCGTAGTGGGAGTCTGCCAATTACGCACGGCTGAAACGCGGTCAATCTCCATCTCCACCCCTGACGCGGACAACCGATGTCCCAGGAAGGAGATGGACTCCTGGAAAAACAGACATTTCTCCGCCTTCACATACAGGTCATGCTCCAACAGTCTACCCAGCACCCGACGCACCAGGGACACATGCTCGGCTCGTGTAGCGGAGTATATTAGAATGTCATCAATATACACCACTACACCCTGTCCATGCAAATCCCGGAAAATCTCGTCCACAAATGATTGGAAGACTGAAAGAGCATTCATTAAACCGTATGGCATGACGAGGTACTCATAGTGACCCGAGGTGGTACTGAATGCTGTCTTCCACTCATCTCCTTCCCTAATGCGCACCAGGTTGTAAGCGCTCCTGAGATCCAATTTTGTGAAGAATCGCGCCCCGTGTAATGACTCCGTCATACTAGCAATCAGAGGGAGAGGTTAGCTGTATTTGATTGTAATCTGATTGAGACCACGGTGATCAATACACGGGCGTAAACCCCCATCCTTCTTCACAAAAAAGAAACTTGAGGACGCAGGGGAAGTGGACGGCCGTATGTATCCCTGTCTCAGAGATTCGGTGACGTATGTCTCCATAGCTGCCGTCTCCTCCTGAGACAGAGGATACACATGACTACGAGGAAGCGCAGCGCCTACCTGGAGGTCTATCGCACAATCCCCCTGTCGATGAGGTGGTAATTGAGTCGCCTTCTTTTTACAGAAGGCGAGTGCCAAATCGGCATACTCAGGAGGTATGTGCATTGTGGGAATTTGGTTCGGACTTTCCACCGTCGTTGCCCCTACGGAAACACCTACACACCGCCCGACACACTGATCAGACCATCCCTTGAGAGCCCTCTGTTGCCATGAAATGTTGGGGTCATGAGATGTTAACCAGGGAAGCCCCAACACCACAGGAAACGCAGGAGAGTCAATCAAATACAACTGTATAATCTCCTCATGGCCCTCCTGCGTCTTCATCTTAAGTGGCGCTGTGACCTCCCTAATCAATCCCGACCCCAAAGGGCGGCTATCTAGGGCATGGATGGGGAAGGGCACATCAACTGGTACAATAGGAATCCCTAACTTATACGTGAACCGGCGATATATAAAATTCCCAGCTGCGCCTGAATCTACTAGCGCCTTATGCTGGGAGTGAGAAGAAACCTCGGGAAACACAACTTTAATACACATATGTACAACAGAGAGCTCTGGGTGAGTTGGGTGCTTACTCACCTGGAATGACTCATCAGTGCGTTGCCTACTGCCTCGATTCCTAGGAGACCCTCCCCAGCACCGAACCGCAGTGTGTCCTCTGCGGCCACAGTTGGTGCAGGGGACGGCCTCTCTCCTGGTCTCTCTCCTCATCTCCCTAGCACCAGCACCCCCGAGCTCCATAGGGCTCGGCTCGGAAGTGCTGGAGGATGGAATGGACGGCCCCAACTCCGGACGTCCGTGGGTAGCCAACAGGGTATCTAGGCGAATCGACATGTCCACCAGCTGATCGAAACTTAGGTTGGTGTCCCTGCAGGCCAACTCCCGACGAACGTCCTCCCTTAGGCTGCACCTGTAGTGGTCGATGAGGGCCCTCTCATTCCATCCCGCATTGGCAGCCAGAGTCCGGAAGTCCAGTGCGAACTCCTGCGCGCTCCTCTTCCCCTGTCTGAGGTGGAACAGACGCTCACCCACCGCCTTCCCCTCTGGGGGATGATCGAACACCGCCCTGAAGCGGCAGGTGAACTCCGCATAGTTGACTGTAGCGGCGTCTATTCCCCCCCATTCGGCGTTGGCCCACCCCAGTGCCTTGCCGGACAGACAGGAGATGAGGGCGGACACGCTGTCGTATCCCGAGGGCACCGGGTGGATGGTTGCCAGGTAGAGTTCCACTTGGAGCTGGAAACCCTGACACCCGGCCGCGGTGCCATCATAAGCCCTCGGGAGCGAGAGCCGAATCCCACTGGACTCCGGAGGTGAGGCGATGGGTATCGCTGATGGTGGTGGTATCGTTGGAGGAGGTGTGGGAAAACCTCCTCTTTCCCATCGCCTCAAGGTGTTCATCACCTCTTCCATGGCGGTGCCAAGATCCTGGCCGCTTGTTGTATAACGCGCTCCTCCAGTGATCCCGCTGGCACCGCCGCTCCTGCTGACTCCATGTCTAGGTTTGTTATTCTGTCACGCGACGTGTATGCGGTAGCGAAGTCAAAAGCAGGACACAGAGCGGCTGGCAACGTTATTTACTGAATACAGTAAAATCAACGTACACAAAAACAAACCTCCAAAACAGGGAGGAAAGCACAAAGACCCGTACATACACGAACTGCCGGAATGACAACAAACAATAACACACAAAATACCAAATGAGAGACAGGGTTAAATATAGGGAATACAATCAAACATAATGGGGAACAGGTGTAAACAATAAAGACCAAACAAGACAAACACCGAAACATCGATTGGCAGCGGCTAGTACTCCGGGGACGACAAACGCCGAAGCCTGCCTGAGCAAGGAGGAGGAGCAGCCTCGGCTGAATCCGTGACAAGAACGGTGAGGAATCAGCCCAGAATTACACGGGAGGATCTTGTCAATGATCTCAAGGCAGCTGGGACCATAGTCACCAAGAAAACAATTGGTAACACACTACGCCGTGAAGGACTGAAATCCTGCAGCGCCCGCAAGGTCCCCCTGCTCAAGAAAGCACATATACAGGCCCGTCTGAAGTTTGCCAATGAACATCTGAATGATTCAGAGGAGAACTGAGTGAAAGTGTTGTGGTCAGATGAGACCAAAATCGAGCTCTTTGGCATCAACTCAACTCGCCGTGTTTGGAGAAGGAGGAATGCTGCCTATGACCCCAAGAACACCACCCCCACGTCAAACATGGAGGTGGAAACATTATGCTTTGGGGGTGTTTTTCTGCTAAGGGGACAGGACATCTTCACCGCATCAAAGGGACGATGGACAGGGCCATGTACCGTCAAATCTTGGGTGAGAACCTCCTTCCCTCAGCCAGGGAATTGAAAATGGGTCGTGGATGGGTATTCCAGCATGACAATGACCCAAAACACACGACCAAGGCAACAAAGGAGTGGCTCAAGAAGAAGCACATTAAGGTCCTGGAGTGGCCTAGCCAGTCTCCAGATCTTAATCCCATAGAAAATCTGTGGAGGGAGCTGAAGGTTCGAGTTGCCAAACGTCAGCCTAAAAACCTGAATGACTTGGAGAAGATCTGCAAAGAAGAGTGGGACAAAATCCCTCCTGAGATGTGTGCAAACCTGGTGGCCAACTACAAGAAACGTCTGACCTCTGTGATTGCCAACAAGGTGTCACGCCCTGGCTCTGGGGACTCTTATATGTTGAGCCAGGGTGTTAGTTTATATGTGTAGTGTCTATGTTTTGTTTTCTATGTGTTCTTTTCTAGATCATGTGTTTCTGTGTTGGCCGGGGTGGTTCCCAATCGGAGGCAGCTGTGTCTTGTTGTCTCTGATTGGGAACCATACTTAGGCAGCCTGTTGTGCACTTGTCATTTGTGGGATCTTGTTCCGTGTAGGTTTGTGTTTGTTAACCGAGGACTTCACGTTTCGTTTTGTTGTTTTGTTGTATCGTGTATTAAGTACTATTAAAAGTATGTACGCATATCACGCTGCGCCTTGGTCTGCTTGTTATGATGATCGTGACACAAGGTTTTTGCCACCAAGTACTAAGTCATGTTTTGCAGATGGGTCAAATACTTATTTCCCTCTTTAAAATGCAAATACATTTATAACATTTTTGACATGCGTTTTTCTGGATTTTGTTGTTGTTATTCTGTCTCTCACTGTTCAAATAAACCTACCATTAAAATTATAGACTGATCATGTCTTTGTCAGTGGGCAAACGTACAAAATCAGCAGGGGATCAAATACTTTTTTCCCTCACTGTAGTGAATAAACTAAAGAATTTGATTAGTCTGACATTCTCATGTTTCCTTATGTAGTGGATGGTCACTCTTGGCGTTGATGGTGGTATTGACGGTAGTCAATTGACAGTGATCTTGATGGTGATTTTTGAGTGCTTCTTGAGTACCTTGTGTTTCAGTGTGGAGGGTTGTGTCCCTGTCGTTGCAAAATTTCCCCTCTGTCACAGTGGTGCACATGAGAATCAGGAGGTCAAAGGGAGATGGATGTAGCGGATGAATCGCTACCTAGAAGTAGACCTACAAGACTTCACTCTGGAAATGTTTTCCCATAGAGACTGTTTAGTCCAAAACAGTGTGATGACCACTGGCAATGATGACGCATGCAGGGGCCTTTCTGTGAACGCCGTGAGCAAGGCAGAGCTTTGCCTTTAATAGTCCCTACGTCATGACAACCTCTAACAAGCTGAAATGTGACAAGATTTTCCTGTATGTGAGTTGCAATTACAATAAGATCAGGTCAGCAGGAAGAATTCAGATTAATTTGAGATTGAATTCTGTGTGGCGAATGATGATTCAAAAAGGAAGAGAGGTCCCTACTTGATTTGAGGAGATCAGATGCCTCCATTCCACCACCTGAGACTTAATAGTGTATTACTCAGAGGCTGCATCCCAAATGTCACCCTATTCCCTATTTAGTGCACTACTTTTGACCAGGACCTATATGGCTCTGGTCAAAAGTAGTGCACTTAGGGAATAGTATTCAATTTGGGATGCAGACAGACTCTTCACCAAGTAATCCCACAACAGACACTCATCAACTCATATCATGAACTTCAGAGAGTCCTGATGGTTTTATAAATAGATAACTAAATAAATATATTCACGAATATCACTCATGAATGAAGAAGTGACCCATGTTTATGTAGGCCTACGTGAGTTCATTTGGGTTTATAGGAATACACGTGTGCCAGTGTGACTGAGTAATCTAGACAAACCAACCTTTTCCTCGCCCCTATGTAACTACCATGTAAATAGGTTTTATCATGGCACTTAATGTAAAGTTGGAGGATCCTGAGGATCCAGAGTGGATTTTATGCAAGACAATAAGAGGTAAAAGCATTTATGTTGATTTGTTTTCAGATAAGCTTTCACTTTCCTTATAACTCATTATGTTAATTCCCAGCTCTTAAAACAAGCCTCTAATTGACAACTGGACACAATAAGTGTTTTCCACTACTCCTTTAATTGAAGAAGAAAGTTATTCACCCACCAGGTAATTGATGCGATATAATTAAAATATTGTGTTTAAATGGAACATTCCATGGGATATACAGTACGTAATAATGAAACAAAATGAGTGTAAGTCCCAAATGGCACCCTATTTGTGATGGGTGATTTGAAGGAGTCAGGCGCAGGAGGGTAAATCACAGAATACAGAGTTTATTCCGGAATACAGAGTCACGCAGAAATGCATCAAACAGTCCGGGGGGTAAATGTTTTTATTTATTTTGCATCTTCAAAGTGGTAGGCATGTTGTGTAAATCAAATGATACAAACCCCCCAAAAATCCATTTTAATTCCAGGTTGTAAGGCAACAAAATAGGAAAAATGCCAAGGGGGGTGAATACTTTCGCAAGCCACTGTATTTAGCAGTCTTATGGCTTGTGTTTGGAAGCTGTTCAGGTTCCTGTTGTTTACAGACTTGGTGCGTCGATACTGCTTGCTGTACAGTAGCAGAGAGAACAGTCTATGACTTGGGTGGCTGGAGTGTTTGACAATTGTTAGGGCTTTCCTCTGACACTGCCTGGTATACAGGTCCTGGATGGCAGGGAGCTCGGCCCCAGTGATGTACTGGGCCGTACGCACTACCCTCTGTAGCGAATAGGGTGCCATTTGGGACACATACTGAGCCTGTTAGACATGACCCCAAGAACAGAGTGACAATGTCAGCGAGGTCAACATCAGCATTCCCACTGATCAATAGAGTGATGCACAACATGTGACCATCCATGTCACTCAGTGTCTGTGTGTGTGTGTGTGTGTGTGCGTGCATGCGTGTGTATACCAGAATATCGCCAGGAGGTCAGTGACAGAGAAATGAGCAGTCTTCTCTCACTACTAACCTTAACTGTCAGGGTGCCTCCTGGCTACATCGTTAGCTGGTTCCACACTTAGGATTTGGCCCGGAGGGCACCAATCCCTGGTGATGACGTGCACATCTATTTTTATGGCCCTGGTCAAAAGCAGTGCAGATATAGGGAATAGGGTGCCATTTGGGACTCAACCTATGTTTCCCCTGACATTGCCACCGCCACCTTTGGAACTGCAATTATGAGCAACAAATAAATAAGAAAAAAGTATGAAACAAATATGAGCCATAATCACAGCAATGGCTGGGCTTTGCAATTATCTTACATTTTGAGACATGTCACTTGACATAGGTAATATTAAAGAATGTTCAGGATAAATGATTGTTTGTTATTACCCAACGTGTTGATGTGCTGGTGGCGATGTCTTATGAGGGGAACTTGTTAATTGGGTTTTTCCGATGAGGGACCTTAGGAAAACTGTGCATCAATTTACCAACATCATGAACCTGTGGTTGTGTGCATCTGAATTAGACTCCAGACTTAAAGGTCAAAGTAGGTTGTACGACAAGGGGTTTGGTTTAATACACCTTTCTGAGTCCTCATTTATCCATTGAAAAAAATAAACTTGTTTGAATGCAGAAAGAATGAATGTCTTAGATTGTTAAAACATTTAGGATGCTCAGCACAGTACGGTACTGTTTAGCATTATTTTACATATTGCTGTAGCCTACACTGAGAATACCAAACATTAGGAACACCTTCCTAATGTTGAGTTGCACCCCCTTTTGCCCTCAGAACAGCCTCAATTTGTCGAGCCATGGACTCTACAAGGTGTCAAAAGCGTTCCACAGGGTCACTGGCCATGTTGACGCCAATGCTTCCCACAGTTGTGTCACGTTGACTGGATGTCCTTTGGACCATTCTTGATACACACAGGAAACTTATGAGTATGAAAAACCTAGCAGCGTTGCAGTTCTTGACACAAACCGGTGAGCCTGGCACCTACTACCATACCCCATTCAAAGGTACTTCAATATTTTGGCTTGCCCATTCACCCTCTGAATGGCATACATACACAATCCATGTCTCAATTGTCTAAAAGCTTAAAAATCCTTTAACCTGTCTCCTCCCCTTCATTTACACCAGGGATTCCCAAACCTTTTTGGCCCGCAACCCCATTTTGATATCTGAAAATTCTCGTGACCCCAACCATGTGAAAAATAAATAAATAATTAACAGCCAATGCTTACTTTTTTAATTGGGGCTATGGCAGTCAATTGCTAAACATTCTAACAGTATTTCTGATTGTATTCTCAACTCACCATCATATACTTTTAGTGTGGGGCTATGACAGTCAATTGCAAATTAGTCTGACAGATTTTCTCTTATCTCACCACCACTAATGAGATGGGTGTGCTTGATGCATGTCGCATCAGAACTTCTCAAAGTCAGGGGGCATGGTCGACAGCGCGCACCTCATCTCTCCTGTCACATCCAACCTGGATCGATATTTGTTTTTTATGCAGACGAGAGCACTGTATCAGTGTACCATGAGTTTTAATGCTCGGAGGGAGACAGCACAGTATTCCCTTTGAGTCATTATAGCTATATTTGGTAAAAGACCAAGTCCATATTATGGCAAGAACAGCTCAAATAAGCAAAGAGAAACGACAGTCCATCATTACTTTAAGACATGAATGTCAGTCAATACAGAAAATGTCAAGAACTAAAGTTTCTTCAAGTCAGTCGCAAAAACCATCAAGCGCTATGATGAAACTGGCTCTCATGAGGACCGTCACAGGAATGGAAGACCCAGAGTTACCTCTGCTGCAGAAGATAACTTCATTAGAGTTATCAGCCTCAGAAATTGCAGCCCAAATAAATGCTTCACAGAGTTCAAGTAACAGACACATCTCAACATCAACTGTTCAGAGGGGATTGTGTGAATCAGGCCTTCATGGTCGAATTGCTGCAAAGAAACCACTACTAAAGGACACCAATAAGAAGAAGAGACCTGCTTGGGCCAAGAAACACGAGCAATGGACATTAGACCGGTGGAAATTTGTCCTTTGGTCTGGAGACCAAATTGGAGATTTTTGGTTCCAACTGCTGTGTCTTTGTGAGACGCGGTGTGGGTGAACGGATGATCTCTGCATGTGTAGTTCCCACCGTAAAGCATGGAGAAGGAGGTGTTATGGTGTTGGGGTGGCTTGCTGGTGACACTGTCTGTGATGTATTTAGAATTTAAGGCACACTTTAACCAGCATGGCTACCAAAGCATTCTGCAGCAATACCCCATCCCATCTGTTTTGGGCATACTGGGACTATAATTTGTTTTTCAACAGAACAATAACCCAACACACCTCCAGGCTGTGTAAGGGATGAGTCGGACGGCAGAGTGAAGGAAAAGCAGCCAACAAGTGCTCAGCATACACTTTTTTGGTTACTACATGATTCCATATGTGTTATTTCATAGTTATGATGTCTTCACTATTATTCTACAATGTAGAAAATAGTAAAAATAAAGGAAAAACCCTGGAATGAGTAGGTGTTCCCACACTTTTGACTGGAACTGTATTTACAGTATACAGTTGAAGTCGGAAGTTTACATACACTTAGGTTGGAGTCATTAACATTTGTTTTTCAAACACTCCACAAATTTCTTGTTAACAAACTATAGTTTTAGCAAGTCAGTTAGGACATCTATTTTGTGCATGACACAAGTAATTTTTCCAACAATTGTTTACAGACAGATTATTTCACTTATAATTCACTGTATCACAATTCCACTGGGTCAGAAGTTTACATACACTAAGTTGACTGTGTCTTTAAACAGCTTGGAAAATTCCAGAAAATGATGTCATGGCTTTAGAAGCTTCTGATAGACTAATTGACATCATTTGAGTCAATTGGAGGTGTACCGTCGTGGTCAAAAGTTTTGAGAATGACACAAATACTAATTTTCACAAAGTCTACTGCCTCAGTTTTGAGGATAGCAATTTGCATATATTCCAGAATGTCATGAAGAGTGATCAGATGAATTGCAATTCATTGCAAAGTCCCTCTTTGCCATGAAAATGAGCTCCCCGGGACCACCCATACGTATAAATGTATGCACACATGACTGTAAGTTGCTTTGGATAAAAGCGTCTGCTAAATGGCATATTATATTATATTATTAATCCCCAAAAAACATTTCCACTGCATTTCAGCCCTGCCACAAAAGGACCAGCTGACATCATGTCAGTGATTCTCTCGTTAACACAGGTGAGAGTGTTGACGAGGACAAGGCTGGAGATCACTCTGTCATGCTGATTGAGTTAGAATAACAGACTGGAAGCTTTAAAAGGAGGGTTGTGCTGGAAATCATTGTTCTTCCTCTGTTAACCATGGTTACCTGCAAGGAAACATGTGCTGTCATCATTGCTTTGCACAAAAATGACTTCACAGGCAAGGATATTGCTGCTAGTAAGATTGCACCTAAATCAACCATTTATCAGATCATCAAGAACTTCAAGGAGAGAGGTTCAATTGTTGTGAAGAAGGTGTCAGGGCGCCCAAGAAAGTCCAGCAAGTGCCAGGACTGTCTCCTAAAGTTGATTCAGCTGCAGGATTGGGGCACCACCAGTGCAGAGCTTGCTCAGGAATGGCAGCAGGCAGGTGTGAGTGCATCTGCACGCACAGTGAGGCGAAGACTTTTGGAGGATGCCCTGTTGTCAAGAAGGGCAGCAAAGAAGCCACTTCTCTCCAGGAACAACTTCAGGGACAGACTGATATTCTGCAAAAGGTACAGGGATTGAACTGCTGAGGACTGGGGTAAAGTCATTTTCTCTTTGCTTGACATCATGGGAAAATCAAAAGAAATCAGACAAGACCTCAGAAAGAAAATTGTAGACCTCCACAAGTCTGGTTTATCCTTCGGAGCAATTTCCAAACGCATGAAGGTACCACGTTCATCTGTACAAACAATAGTACGCAACTATAAACACCATGGGACCACACAGTCGTCATACCGCTCAAGAAGGAGATGCGTTCTGTCTCTCAGAGATGAACGTACTTTGGTGCGAAAAGCGCAAATCAATCCCAGAACAACAGCAAAGGACCTTGTGAAGATGCTGGAGGAAACAGGTACAAAAGTATCTATATCCACAGTAAAACGAGTCCTACATTGACATAACCTGAAAGGCCGCTCAGCAAGGTAGAAGCCACTGCTCCAAAACCGCCATAAAAAAAGCCAGACTACGGTTTGCAACTTCACATGGGGACAAAGATCGTACATTTTGAAGAAATTTCCTCTGGTCTGATGAAACAGAAATAGAACTGTTTGGCCATAATGACCATTGTTATGTTTGGAGAAAAAAGGGGGGTGCTTGCAAGCCGAAGAACACCATCCAACCGAGAAGCACGGGGTGGCAGCATCATGCTGTGGGGGTGCTTTCCTGCAGGAGGGACTGGAGTACTTCACAAAATAGATGGCATCATGAGGAAGGAAAATTATGTGGGTATATTGAAGCAACATCTCAAGACATCAGTCAGGAAGTTAAAGCTTGGTCGCAAATGGGTCTTCCAAATGGACAAGCATCCTTCCAAAGTTGTGGCAAAATGGCTTAAGGAAAACAAAGTCAAGGTATTGGAGTGGCCATCACAAAGCCCTGACCTTAATCCTATTGAACATTTGTGGGAAGAACTGAATATATACAGTGGGGAGAACAAGTATTTGATACACTGCCGATTTTGCAGGTTTTCCTACTTACAAAGCATGTAGAGGTCTGTCATTTTTATCATAGGTACACGTCAACTGTGAGAGACGGAATCTAAACAAAAATCCAGAAAATCACATTGTATGATTTTTAAGTAATTCATTTGCATTTTATTGCATGACATAAGTATTTGATACATCAGAAAAGCAGAACTTAATATTTGGTACAGAAACCTTTGTTTGCAATTACAGAGATCATACGTTTCCTGTAGGTCTTGACCAGGTTTGCACACACAGCAGCAGGGATTTTGGCCCACTCCTCCATATAGACCTTCTCCAGATCCTTCAGGTTTCGGGGCTGTCGCTGGGCAATACGGACTTTCAGCTTCCTCCAAAGATTTTCTATTGGGTTCAGGTCTGGAGACTGCTTATGAAGGGGTGATGATCAGGACCAGGTGTGCCGAAGCTGATGAGAAGCAGGTGCGGGTAATCGAGAGATCACCCGCCTAGCAACGTCGCCCGGCAACCGGACAGGGTGCATTCAGGCACCTTCGGGAAACAGGAGATTCAGAGCAGAAAAACGGCAACACAGGCAGGAACAGACTCAGGACGCAGGGTTCATGACAGTACCCCCCCTCCGACGAACGCCACCGGGCGGACTACCCGGAGCGCCAGGATGGAGGCGGTAGAAGTCACAAAGAAGGTCAGCATCAAGGATCTGACGCCAAGGAATCCAACTCCTCTCCTCAGGACCATACCCCTCCCAGTCCACGAGATACTGGAAACCCCGGCCCTGCCGTCTGGAATCCATGATGCGGCGCACCGTGTAGACAGGACCTCCTCCGATCATCCGAGGAGGAGGAGGAGGAGGTGGAGGGGGCAACAGAGGGCTGAGGAGAACAGGCTTGAGGCAGGAGACATGGAAGGTGGGATGGACTCTGAGCGTACTAGGCAACTTGAGTCGAACCACAACAGGATTAATCACTCTCTCCACCACAAACGGACCAATGAACCTCGGCGACAGTTTCCTTGACTCAGTCCGCAGAGGAATGTCCCGTCTCCAACCAGACCCTATCTCCGATTGCATAAGCGGGGGCTGGAATACGGCGACGATTCGCCTGGAGCTGATACCGGTCAGAAACTCTAAGGAGGGCCTTTCTGGCCCGATGCCAGGTCCGGTGGCAACGACGAATGTGGGCCTGGACAGAGGGAACCGAGAGATCTTTCTCCTGAGAAGGAAACAAGGGGGGTTGGTAGCCGTATAGGCACTGGAAGGGAGACATCCCAGTGGCAGAAGTAGGGAGAGTATTGTGAGCATACTCAACCCAAGGCAACTGAGAGGCCCAAGAGGTGGGGTTGGAGGAAACAAGGCAGCGCAGCGTGGATCCCATCTTCTGGTTGGCTCTCTCCGCCTGTCCATTAGGTTGGGGGTGAAATCCAGATGTGAGACTGACTGTAGCTCCAATGGCCAAACAGAAGGATTTCCAGACAGCAGAGGTGAACTGAGGGCCACGGTCGGAAACTATGTCACTGGGCAATCCGTGGACCCTGAAAACCTCCCTAACCAGGATCTTGGACGTCTCAGAGGCAGAGGGAAGCTTGGAGATGGGCACAAAGTGGGCGAACTTGCTGAATCGGTCCACAATAGTCAGAATGACCGTGTTCCCCTCAGAAGAGGGCAACCCAGTGACAAAGTCCAGGGGCCAGATGCGACCATGGTCGCCGGGGGATCGGTAGGGGGTGAAGAAGTCCAGAGCTGGGCCGATTGGCACTCTTGTTCTGCGCACAAACTGGACAGGCAGCAACAAACCTCCGAGTATCTTCTCCCATGGCAGGCCACCAAAATCGTCTGCGTGAGAAGCGCCATCGTCCGAGCCACGCCAGGGTGACAAGCCATCTTGCTGGCGTGGGACCATTGGAGGACAGCCGAACGAACCGACTCAGGCACAAACAACCGACCGGGTGGACCGTTACCGGGGCCGGGCTGCGTCCGAAGGGCCGCCATAACCTCCTCCTCAATCCTCCACATAACGGCTCCCACGACAAGGTTCCGGGAAGAATCGTCTCAGTCTTGGCCCCACTCTCCTCCGTCTTGGAGAACATCCGGGACAAGGCGTCCGCCTTGCCGTTCTTAGACCCTGGTCGGAACGTCAAGGAAAAATTCAAGCGTCCAAAAAACAACGACCACCTGGCCTGACGGGAGTTGAGACGTTTAGCCGATTGCACGTAAGCAAGATTCTTGTGGTCAGTCCAGACAACAAACGGTTGCTCCGCCCCCTCCAACCAGTGGCGCCACTCCTCCAAGGCAAGTTTCACCACGAGGAGCTCCCGGTTACCCACATCGTAGTTCCTCTCTGCAGACGAAAGACGACGAGAGTAGTAGGCGCAGGGATGGAGTTTACCGTCAGTGGAGCATCGCTGGGACAGGATGGCGCCAGCCCCCACATCAGACGCATCCACTTCAACGACAAACTGACGAGCAGTGTCAGGTTGAGAGAGAATCGGAGCGTTGGTGAATCGCCTCTTCAAATCCAGAAATGCTCGGTCCGCCTCAGGATTCCAACTGAAGGTTCTGGTACTAGAAGTCAGGGCAGTTAAAGGAGCGGCCACACGGCTGTAATCACGGATAAATCTACGATAGAAATTCGCAAACCCCAGAAACCTCTGGAGCTGCAATCTCGTACCGGGCTGGGCCCAATCCAGAACTGCCCTAACCTTCTCTTGGTCCATCCTAATCTCTCCCCTGGAGATGATGTACCCGAGGAAGGATGTAGTGTGGGCGTGAAATTCACACTTCTCGGCCTTCACAAACAGGCGATTCTCCAACAATCGCTGCAGAACCTGCTTGACATGCTGGACGTGGCTGGAAAGCTCCTTAGAGAAGATTAGAATGTCATCCAGGTAAACGAACACAAAAAGACCGATCATATCTCTCAGGACGTCATTCACCATACTCTGGAACACTGCTGGGGCATTGGTCAGTCCAAACGGCATCACCTGATACTCGAAATGACCCATCGGTGTATTGAAACCAGTCAACCACTCGTCCCCCTCTCTGATCTGGACCAGATGATACACATTGCGTAGGTCCAGCTTGGTGAACACAGTAGCACCCTGTAAGGAGTCGAAAGCAGAGCTCATCAAGGGCAGGGGATACTTGTTCTTGACCGTGATATCATTCAACCCCCGATAATCAATACAAGGTCGAAGAGAGCCATCCTTTTTACTCACAAAGAAGAATTCTGCCCCCAGGGGTGATGACGAGGGACGAATGAGACCAGCAGCTAGGGACTCCTTTATGTAGGTCTCCAAAGCCTCACGTTCAGGTCGGGAGATGCTGTATAACCATCCCTTGGGATAGGCAGCTCCAGGGAACAGGTTTATGGCACAATCATATGGTCGGTGGGGAGGGAGTGACAGAGCCCTCTGCTTACTGAACACTTCCCCCAAATCGTGATATGTTTCGGGAACCAGGGACAAATCTGGGGGGTTAGCCTCAATAACCTGACTGGGAACAGAATGGGAACAGGCAGTCTTGAGGCAGTTAGCATGACAATCAATGCTCCAACTAGTTACCTTGCCAGTCACCCAATCGTGTTCTTTCAGCCAGGGGTATCCAAGGACCAGAGGAACATGGGAAGAAGGCAGAATGAAGAATGAGATAACCTCAGAATGATTCCCTGACAACAGCATCTTAACCGGTTCAGTCCTCATCGTGATACGTGCCAGACTACTGCCGTTCAGAGTGGTAGCTTCAATGGCTTCCGGTAATCGCTCCTTGGAAAGCCCCAGCTGTTCCACCACGTCGGCATCAATAAAGCTTCCATCGGCACCTGAATCGACGAAAGCGTTAATCACTAAACTCTGATTCCTGTTCATGAGGGTAGCCGGGAAACGGGGTCTGACAGGGGTATTGAGAGGTTGAAACTGGCTCGCTAAAAGTCCTCCCAAACTTAGCGAGCCGAGCAGTTTAACTGCCGCTGTGAACAAGTGGAGATGTAATGTCCCGAACTACCACAGTAGAGGCAGCGGTTGGTCTTACGTCTATGTTGGCGCTCCTCCTTGGTTAACCCGTGCCGCCCCACTTGCATGGGTTCAGAATCTGGAGGCAGGACCTCTCCACTAATCCCGTGTGGTGGACAATGATCGACGCATTCTGGTCCACCTCCTGACCCGACTGGGAACTGAGAAGCTGATTGATTGGACGGGCCACATTGCTTCTCCCTCCTTCTTTCTCGAACTCTGTTATCCACCCGAATAGACAAAGCTACCCAACTGTCCAGGTCACTAGGCTCCGGATAGGAGATCAACTCATCCTTGAGTTGCTCCGACAGCCCCTGGTAAAAGGCCGCTTGCAGTGACTCTTCATTCCACCCACTCTCCACAGCCAATGTCCTGAATTCGATTACGAAGTCGGCAACGCTGCGAGTTCCTTGGCGAAGAGAAAACAGGCGCTTAGCTGCGTCCTTACCTCGGACTGGATGGTCAAACAGCTTCCTCATCTCTGCCGTGAACTGCTGGTATGACGCCATGCAGGTGTCCTGTCGTTCCCATACGGCTGAAGCCCACTCCAGGGCTCTACCACGCAGCAACTTCACTCTGCGGTCTGACTCATCCCAAACCATCTCAATGGTTTACGCTCTGGATAAGAAAAATGGCGGACGGAAGACAGGGTGGTGTGGCAGGTGCCGCTTCTCATTCGAATGCTGTAATTTTAACTAAACCATCAGGTGTACGCCGACCCCAGCTAAGTAACTCATGCAAAGAGTTAAAGCGCAATTATGTGTTTTATCTCCAGTACTCTGCCATGATTGTCAGTTATGTAGCTGCTCTACTGATAATCTCAGTGCGTCCTTGCTGGGATGACACAATCAGTCTACTACCGGAGAATATTAACACCAAACACAAACACATTGGTTCACCGTTCCACGGGAGCGGACAGTACACAGCATACCATAATGTTCTGAATAATGGCCAAGTCTACCTCGCTCCTTATTCTACTGAACCGCTTAGGCGCAACAAACACAAGTCCAACATTTATCGGAAACTGTTAAACTACCTGTTCACTACCCTCCTGCTCTCCGGGGATGTGCAGCTCAATCCTGGGCCCAACATCGCCGAGCCAGCGATACGCACCGGAGTGGAGGGCGGTGGATGGCCTCGTCCACTGATCGTCGCCGCTGTGGAGGTGGGTGAGTGCTATGGTCCTGTGGTTTCTCTCGACTCACCCGGCTCCAGGATGGATTTTGACTCTTCAAACATACCAAAGTCGCTATATGCGATCCCTGACTCTGCTTCTGGTATGCAAGCTGTTTTAATTAGTTTCCCGCATCCAGTGCAGGCGGGAGGGATTGTTAATTGCGCTACCGAACTGCCCCTAATCAAAACGAAACAAAACGGCCTAAACCCAGCCGTCAGAAAACACAGAAAATTAAAAAAATTTCAATGTGTCAATCACTCTCGAGTCATCTGGGACCCACGAGCTAAGCCCAAGGGACTACTAGGGGGGCACTTGAACATTCGTAGTGTCATTCCAAAAAGTGATCAAATTCAACATCTACTCACAGACTCCAACCTTGACTTTCTCTGCCTCTCAGAGACATGGCTCCATAGAAACTCTCCATCTGCTGCTTTGATTGTGCCTGGCTACAATGTTTTCAGGAGAGACAGGACTGAAGGAAGAGGAGGGGGTGTGATGATTTATATTAAAGAACATATCCGATGTAAACAAATTGAGTGGTCATGTGATAATGAACTAGAATGTATTGGCCTGAACATTACACTGTCTCCCCAAATGTATTTTACCCTCATTGGAATGTATAGGCCACCTTCCACCAAAAGTGTGTTTTTTTGATCAGTTTAATAGCATGCTTAGGGAATGTGATTTTGGGAAAGAGGTCATCTTAATGGGAGATTTTAACATTAATTATGAAGACAAGTGTTGTAGGAAAACCCTCAAACGGATCACTAATACCTTTGACCTTACACAGCTAGTTAAAGGGCCAACCAGGGTGACTTGTTGCTCTAAAACACAGATTGATTTGGTGTTCAGTAATAAACCAGAGAGAGTGACTAAATCATTCAATATGGTTACTGGGCTATCTGATCATAATCTGACACTTATAGCCAGAAAGCTGTCTAAGAGCAGGTTTAACCTCTCTACTGTTAGAAAGCCTGATCAACTAAGAATACCTAAGAGTGAATTAAGCTATTTTGAAAATGCAATTAAGGGAATTAACTGGAATGATCTCTTGTCCTATGCAGACGTGGAAGCTGATAGTCAAGTTTTTCTATCCACAATCCAGACTACATTAAATGGTTTCCTAAAGAAAATCAAATCCAAACCTGGCCAAAAGAGCACTCTTCCTTGGCTAAATGGAGAAATCTGGAAATTGATGAAAGAACGAGATTATTATCTAAAAATAGCCCTAAGATCCAAATTAGAGCATGACAGACGTAGGTTTACCATGTTGAGAAATAAGGTGATGAAAGAAATCAGACAGGCCAAGGCAAACTTTTTTTATTAACATAATTGGTGAAGCAAAGGGAAATTCTAAACTGATCTGGGAGAATCTAAAAAAGTTAACAGGGAAAGACCATAGTAACACTGCAAAAAGACTAGAAATCATGGTGAATAACAATCTAACACAGGATGCAGTCGAAATAGCAATAGCCTTCAATTCCTACTTTATTGACTCTGTCAGGGTACTGACACAGAACCCCTCCACTGGTTTCTTGGGCTCAGTGCTAGTAAATGATGCTCAACCTGTCTTCATCATAAGGGAGGTTTCTGAGTCAAAGGTAGACAAGGTGATTAGCTCACTAAAGAACTCTAAAGCCAAAGATGTGTTTGGGATGGACTCTACCTTTCTTAAAAACTACAAAGAGTCACTCATTGGCCCCATTACTAAGGTCACCAACACATCTATTGGTCTCGGGGGTGTTTCCAGGGTATGGAAGTCGGCCATAATAACGGCCATCTTTAAATCAGGCGACCCTGCTGATGTGAGTAACTACAGGCCCATTAGTATACTACCTGTGGTGTCAAAGATTGTTGAAAAGTGTGTAGCAGAACAACTGATTGCCCACCTCAACAACAGCCCCTTCACATTACATTCCATGCAGTTTGGCTTCAGAGCGAAACACTCCACAGAAATGGCCAACTGCTTTTTTCTGAAAATGTGAAGTCCAAGATGGACAAAGGGGCGTTGTTGGGGCTGTGTTTCTGGACCTAAGGAAGGCTTTTGATACTGTTAACCATGAGATTCTCATCACAAAATTGTCCAAGTTCAACTTTTCCCCCGATGCCTTGAGATGGATGAAATCATACCTTGAAGGCAGAACTCAGTGTGTCAGAGTGAGCAATGAGCTGTCGCCCACTCTTAGCTATGATGTGGGTGTGCCCCAAGGGTCAATACTGGGGCCCCCTCCTGTTCAGCCTGTACATTAATGATCTGCCTTCTGTCTGTACTGGGTCTGAAGTTCAAATGTATGCAGATGATACAGTGATATATGTGCATGCAAAGAGCAAACAACAAGCTGCACAAGAACTCACTACTGTAATGGTCCAGGTTACAAAGTGGCTCAGTGACTCGTGTTTGCATCTCAATGTGAAAAAAACTGTTTGCATGTTCTTCACAAAGGGGGCAACAGATGCTACTGAGCCAGAAGTCTATGTGTCAGGGGAGAAGCTCCAGGGGGTATCTGATTTTAAGTACCTTGGCATCATACTTGATTCCAACCTCTCTTTTAAAAAGCATGTGAAAAAGGTAATTCAAATAACCAAATTCAACCTAGCTAATTTCCGATTTATACGAAATTGTTTGACTACAGAGGTAGCAAAACTGTACTTCAAATCTATGATACTTGTCACAATCGTCATCTACAGAGGAGGACCAAGGCGCAGCGTGATGAACAAACATACTTTAATTAGTTAAAGTTTAAACATGAATACAAAACAAGAAACGACTCGTGACGTCCATGGTATCAATGACCGAACACGGAACAAAAACCCACAAACACAAAGGGAAAACAGACAGTTTAAATATGGCTCCCAATCAGAGACAACCAGCCAACAGCTGACACTCGTTGCCTCTGATTGGGAGTCACTCAGGCAAGCATAGAATTAAACACAACAGAATTACCAACATATAAATACACACATAGAATGAACACACCCTGGCTCAACATAATGAGTCCCAGAGCCAGGGTGTGACAGTACCCCCCCCCTAAAGGCGCGGACTGCGACCGCGCCTCAACTAAACAAAACAGGGGCGGGCTGGGCGGGCATACCTCCTCGGCGGCTGTTCTGGCTCCGGCCTTGACCACCACCCTCCAATACACCCCCCTAGCGCCCCTGGTCCAGTTCTGGCCCCCGCCGGCTGGAGCCGAACTGGACTTAGCAGGAGCGGTTAGCTTCAGCTCCATCGTGGAGCAGTTGACCGGTACCTTACCAGGCACCGGTGACCCAGGCACGGGTTGTGCTGAACTGACGACGCGCACCCCCTGGCTTGGTGCGTGGAGGAGGAACGGGCCTTACCAGGCTGACGACGCGCACCCCTGGCTTGGTGCGTGGAGGAGGGACGGGCCTTACCAGGCTGGCGACTCGCACCCCCTGGCTTGGTGCGTGGAGGAGGGACGGGCCTTACCAGGCTGACGACTCGCACCCCTGGCTTGGTGCGAGTGGCAGGAACAGGCCGGGCCGGGCTGGCGACGCGCACCGTAGACTTGGTGCGAGTGGCAGGAACAGGCCGGGCCGGGCTGGCGCACGCGCACCGTATACTTGGTGCGAGTGGCAGGAACAGGCCGGGCCGGGCTGGCGACGCGCACCGTAGACTTGGTGCGTGGAGCAGGGACAGGCCGGACTGGGCTGGCGACGCACACCGTAGGCTTGGTGCGTGGAGCAGGGACAGGCCGGACCGGGCTGGCGACGCACACCGTAGGCTTGGTGCGTGGAGCAGGGACTGGCCGGACTGGGCTGGCGACGCACACCGTAGGCTTGGTGCATGGAGCAGGGACAGGCCGAACCGGGCTGTGGAGACGGATAGGAGCCCTGGAGTGAAGAGCGGCCACAACCCGTCCTGGCTGAATGCCTACCCTCACACACTCTGTGTGAGGCATCCGCACAGGACGTACAGGGCGGTGTATCCGTAACCTGGTGGCCTCCAGAATCCGCCCCTCTTTTGCCTCCGTCAGCCCCGTCGTCCATGCCGTGTGCCCCCCCCTAAAAATGTTCTGGGGTTGCCTCTCGACCGCCCGACGACGACCCTGATCACGCCGTTGCTCCTCTCTACGGCGCGCCTCCACCGTCTCTTCTCCCGGCGCTTCCTCCCATGTCCAGCCCAAGAGCTGCCCCTGGACACGCTGCTTGGTCGTTGCATGGTGGGTTTTTCTGTCACGATCGTCATCTACAGAGGAGGACCAAGGCGCAGCGTGATGAACAAACATACTTTAATTAGTTAAAGTTTAAACATGAATACAAAACAAGAAACGACTCGTGACGTCCATGGTATCAATGACCGAACACGGAACAAAAACCCACAAACACAAAGGGAAAACAGACAGTTTAAATATGGCTCCCAATCAGAGACAACCAGCCAACAGCTGACACTCGTTGCCTCTGATTGGGAGTCACTCAGGCAAACATAGAATTAAACACAACAGAATTACCAACATAGAAATACACACATAGAATGAACACACCCTGGCTCAACATAATGAGTCCCAGAGCCAGGGTGTGACAATACTCCCCCACTTAACATACTGCTTGACTAGTTGGGCCCAAGCTTGCTGTACAACAGTAAGACCTATTCAGTCTGTCTATAAACAGGCTCTCAAAGTGCTTGATAGGAAGCCCAATAGCCATCATCACTGTCACATCCTTAGAAAGCATGAGCTCCTGAGTTGGGAAAATCTTGTGCAATACACCGATGCATGTCTTGTATTCAAGATCCTAAATGGCTTGGCTCCCCCTCCACTCAGTATTTTTGTTAAACAGAAAACCCAAACATATGGCAGCAGATCCACAAGGTCTGCCATGAGAGGTGACTGTGTAGTTCCCCTAAGGAAAAGCACCTTTAGTAAATCCGCTTTTTTCTGTGAGAGCTTCCCATGTCTGGAATACACTGCCATCAGACACACATAACTGCACCACATATCACACTTTCACAAAATGCTTGAAGACATGGCTAAAGGTCAATCAGATTTGTGAACATGGTCCCTAGCTGTGTGTTGCCGCTTTCCATGTCTGTTGTCTGTAACTTGTGAGGTGTGGAAACACTTTGTTGCTTTTATGAATTTTGTCTTGCTGCTTTTTGTTCTATGTTGCTCGGTCTGTATGCTACGTCTTGTTTGTCCTATGTTGCTATGTCTGTATGCTATGTCTTGTTCTATGTTGTTATTGTCTATATTGTAATTGTTTTTAATAACCTGCCCAGGGACTGCGGTTGAAAATTAGCCGGCTGGCTAAAACTGGCACTTTTACTGAAACGTTGATTAATGTGCACTGTCCCTGTAAAAATAAACTCAATCTCAACTCAAACTCAATTCAATAACAAAGGCTATCCTAGCCTTGTCTGTGGCGTACGAGTGGGGCTGTAGATCGAACACTAATCCACACTGCATAAGAAAGGAACGGCATCTTCCCAAATCCCCTTCATACTTATCAGGCGTCGGAACCTTGGGCTCACGGAAGGGCACAGCTCCAGAAGCGGCAGGCGAGAGAGGTGAAACCGGTGGTGGATTCTCCACCGGCAAACTGAGCTGAGCCTGGATCTTCGTCAGACTGGTAGAAAAGTTCCGAACCGACAACGCTATCTCCTGTAGCGCCGTGCTGTGTTGTTCCAACATAATTTCCTGATGGGTAATGGCATGGTGAACAGAGTCCAGGTCCGCTGGGTTCATTTCTGGCCGGATTGTTCTGTCACGGTTCTCTAAGACCGAACCCAGAAGCAGACCAGGACAAGGTGAGTTGAACGAATGTGAGTGTTTATTTACAGCTTCAAAAGATGCAGAATAATCCAGGAGACGGAGCGGGTGGCGGAGATGAGTAGGTGGTGGTGAAGTGGCAGATTAACTGATGGCACGGCAGGGGTTGGGTGAAGGTTCCGGGAGAATGACTGTAGACAGAAAAAACGGAGGTAAGTACAAGGCAGGTCAACAAGGTGCAAAAAAACAACAAAACTAACGCTAGTACTCAGAGGCTGATACGCTGGCAAAACATACTGTTAATGGCTACCGATCCGGCAGGGAATGGATGTCAGGTCAGAGCTTATGAAGGGGTGATGATCAGGACCAGGTGTGCCGAAGCTGATGAGAAGCAGGTGCGGGTAATCGAGAGATCACCCGCCTAGCAACGTCGCCCGGCAACCGGACAGGGTGCGTTCAGGCACCTTCGGGAAACAGGAGATTCAGAGCAGAAAAACGGCAACACAGGCAGGAACAGACTCAGGACGCAGGGTTCATGACAGCAGGTCTACAATTTTATCCCTGATGTCCTTACACAGCTCTCTGGTCTTGGCCATTGTGGAGAGGTTGGAGTCTGTTTGATTGAGTGTGTGGACAGGTGTCTTTTATACAGGAGTTCAAACAGGTGCAGTTAATACAGGTAATGAGTGGAGAACAGGAGGGCTTCTTAAAGAAAAACTAACAGGTCTGTGAGAGCCGGAATTCTTACTGGTTGGTAGGTGATCAAATACTTATGTCATGCAATAAAATGCAAATTAATTACTTAAAAATCATACAATGTGATTTTCTGGATTTTTGTTTTAGATTCCGTCTCTCACAGTTGAAGTGTACCTATGATAAAAATTATAGACCTCTACATGCTTTGTAAATAGGAAAACCTGCAAAATCGGCAGTGTATCAAATACTTGTCCTCCCCACTGTGTATATATATATATATATATATATATATATATATATATATATATATATATATACACACAGTGCCTTGCAAGAGTATTCATCCCCCGTGGTGTTTTTCCTATTTTGTTGCATTACAACCTGTAATTTAAATGGATTTTCCTTTGGATTTCATGTAATGGACATACACAAAATAGTCCAAATTGGTGAAGTGAAATGAAAAAAAATAACTTGGTGCGTAAATTACAGACCTCTACATGCTCTGTAAGTAGGAAAACCTGCAAAATCGGCAGTGTATCAAATACTTGTTCTCCCCACTGTGTATATATATACATATATATATATATATATATATATATATATATATATATATATATATATATAGATATAGATATAGATACATTTATGTATTATTATTTATTTTTTATCAGGATTTTGGAAATTCTCCCGTGACTGTCACGGTTTCGGCCGAGGCTGCCTCTCTTCCTTGCTCGGGCAGGCTTCGGCGTTCGTCGTCTCCGGAATACTAGCTGCCACCGTTGCATGTTTCTATGTTCGTTTGCTTTTGTCTGATTGTTGTTACACCTGTTATCGTTTAGTGTAATTAGTGTCCTATAAGTTCTCGTTGTGTTTGTCTAGTGTTGTTTGTTATTGTTTTACTGTCGTGCCGGTAGGCTGTTATTCTACTGTTTGCTCGGTTGAGCTATTTCTCCATATTGTTTGGAGTGTTTTGTCGCACCTGTTAGTGCGCCCTTTCTTTTCGCCTACGTGCGGAGTTTTCGCCTCAGGGCATTTATTCGTGATTGTTTTTGTGTGCATCTACTAAAGTCTGTTGGACTAACGTTCTGCGTCCTGTGCCTGATTCCACCACCACACCCACCTACATCTACCTTGACAGAATAACACACCACAAGAATGGAATCAGCAGGAGCCGCAGCAGCACAGGCGACGCTGGAGGACCGGGTCCGCGAGCAGAATGACCAGATCCTGCGGATGGGGTCCGCACTGCAGGAGGTGATCACCACCATCCGAGGCTGGGTGACCCGAGGGACACCTCCACCACCATCCTCCCTGCCCGCACCATCGGCAGGTCAGCCCATTCCCGCTCCGGAACCCAGAGGAGTTCGACTCTCGCTCCCGAGGGCCTACGATGGGACCGCTGCCGGGTGTCAGGGATTCCTTCTCCAGGTGGAGCTTTACCTGGCCACCGTGCACCCGCGCCCCCGGGACACGAGGCGTGTCCGCCCCTGATCTCCTGCCTTTCCGGTAAGGCGTTGGAATGGGCCAACGCAGAGTGGAGGAGAATCGACGCTACCACCATCACCTACGACGAGTTCTCCCGCCGCTTCAGGCGGTGTTTGACCATCCCCGGAGGGGAAAGCGGCGGGGAGCGCTCTGTTCTGCCTCCGGCAGGGGAAGAGGAGTGCCCAGGAGTTCGCCTTAGAATTCCGTACTCTAGCGGCGGATGCAGGGTTGAATGAGCGGGCCCTCATCGATCACTACCGATGTAGTCTACGTGAGGACGTCCGTAGGGAGCTGGCCTGTAGGGACACCAGCCTCTCGTTCGACCAGTTGGTCGACATGTCCATCAGGCTGGATACCCTGCTAGCTACCCACGGACGTCCCGAGGGGGGTCCGTCCATTTCACCCTCCAGCGCCTCCGAGCCGTGCCCCATGGAGCTCGGGGCGCTGGCGCTAGAGAGAGGAGGGGTCGGATGACGAGGGGGTCCATCTCCTGCACCAACTGTGGTCGGGGAGGACACACCGCGGCTAGGTGCTGGGGATGGCCTCCTAGGGAGAAGACGACAGGTCCCGCACTGGGGAGTCCTTCCAGGTGAGTAGGCGCCCACTCACCCAGAGCTCTCTGTTGCACACTTCTTTATGCCTGTGCGTTTTCCACAGGTAGCACCTCATTCCCAGCATAAGGCGCTGGTAGATTCAGGCGCGGCTGGGAATTTTGTTGATAAGAAATTTTGTTTAGCCTTAGGGATTCCCCTTCTCCCTGTTGACGTTCCCTTCCCCGTTCATGCCCTAGATAGCCGTCCGTTGGGTGCGGGCTTGAAAAGGGAGGTCACGGCGCCACTTAGGATGTGTGCGCAGGGGGGTCATCAGGAGATGATCCAGCTATTTCTGATCGACTCGCCTGCGTATCCGGTGGTGCTGGGCATGCCCTGGTTGAGTACCCATAACCCATCTATTTCGTGGCAGGAGAGGGCTCTGATGGAGTGGTCTGCCCAGTGTGTGGGTCGATGTTTAGGCGTTTCCGTAGGGGCTACCTCGGTGGAGAGTCCAAACCAGGTGCCCGCATTGCACGTTCCCCCTGAGTATGGGGATTTGGCTATTGTGTTCAGTAAGTCGAGGGCGACGCAGTTGCCTCCCCATAGGCAGGGAGATTGTGCGATAGACCTCCAGGCAGGAGTTACGCTCCCACGGAGCCATGTGTATCCTCTGTGTCACGATCGTCTATGTCGTCCAAGTATGACCAAGGCGCAACGTGTCCAAGAAACATGACTTTATTTAGCAAAGTAACCAAAAATCCAAAACAAAAGACGACTCAATGAAGTCCACGGTACACAGACCGAAAACGGAACAAAAACCCACAAAACCAAGGAGAAACCACACAGTATAAATATGGCTCCCAATCAGAGATAACGAGCCGACAGCTGACACTCGTTACCTCCGATTGGGAGTCATATGACTAATCAAGCACAAACACCAAACATAGAAATCAACAACCTAGACACCCCAACATATAAATACACCCAAACAAATGAAAATGAACAACCCTGGCTCAAATATCAAAGTCCATGGAGCCAGAGTGTCACAGTACCCCCCCCTAAAGGTGCGAACTCCGGGCGCACCAACATAAGGACTAGGGGAGGGTCTGGGTGGGCGTCTGTCCACGGTGGCGGCTCTGGCCCCGGTCGTGATCCCCACCCCACCACAGTCACAACCTGCTTCAGTAGCTTCCTCCCAATGACCACCCTCCAACTAACCCACCTGGACTAAGGGGCAACACCGGACTAAGGGGCAACACCGGACTAAGGGGCAGCACCGGGATAAGGGGCAGCACCGGGATAAGGGGCAGCACCGGGCTAAGGGGCAGCACCGGACTAAGGGGCAGCACCGGGCTAAGGGACAGTACCTGACTAAGGGGCAGCACCGGACTGAGGGGCAGCTCCGGACTGAATGGCGGATCCTGGCTGGCTGGCTCTGGCGGATCCTGGCTGGCTGGCGGATCCGGGCTGGACGGCTCTGGCGGATCCTGGCTGGACGGCTCTGGCGGATCCTGGCTGGACGGCTCTGGCGGATCCTGGCTGGACGGCTCATGGCTGGCTGACGGATCTGGCTGCTCATGGCTGGCTGACGGATCTGGCTGCTCGCGGCTGGCTGACGGATCTGGCTGTTCATGGCTGGCTGACGGATCTGGCTGCTCATGGCTGGCGGAAGGCTCTGGCTGATCCTGTCTGGCGGGACGGCTCTGGCTGATCCTGTCTGGCGGAAGGCTCTGGCTGATCCTGTCTGGCGGAAGGCTCTGGCTGATCCTGTCTGGCGGAAGGCTCTGGCTGATCCTGTCTGGCGGAAGGCTCTGGCTGCTCCTGTCTGGCGGAGAGCTCTAGCGGCTCCGGGTCTGGCGGACGGCTCTGAAGGCTCATGGCAGACGGGCGGCTTTGCAGGCTCAGTACAGACGGGCAGTTCCTGCGGCGCTTGGCAGACGGACAGTTCAGACGGCGTTGGGCAGACGGGCAGTTCAGACGGCGTTGGGCAGACGGACAGTTCAGGCCCCGTTGGGCAGACGGGCAGTTCAGACGGCGTTGGGCAGACGGACAGTTCAGGCCCCGTTGGGCAGACGGCAGACTCTGGCTGTCTGAGGCGCATCGTAGGCCTGGTGCGTGGTGCTGGAACAGGAGGTACCGGGCTGAGGACACGCATCTCAGGGCTAGTGCGGGGAGAAGCAACAGGGCATGCTGGACCCTGGGGACGCACCGTAGGCCTGATGCGTGGTGCCGGAACTGGAGGTACCGGGCTGAGGACACGCATCTCAGGGCTAGTGCGGAGAGAAGCAACAGGGCATGCTGGACCCTGGGGACGCACCGTAGGCCTGATGCGTGGTGCCGGAACTGGAGGTACCGGGCTGAGGACACGCCTCTCAGGGCTAGTGCGGGGAGCAGGAACAGGGCATACTGGACCCTGGGGACGCACCGTAGGCCTGATGCGTGGTGCCGGAACTGGAGGTACCGGGCTGAGGTCACGCATCTCAGGGCTAGTGCGGGAAGCAGGAACAGGGCATACTGGACCCTGGGGACGCACCGTAGGCCTGATGCGTGGTGCCGGAACTGGAGGTACCGGGCTGAGGACACGCATCTCAGGGCTAGTGCGGGAAGCAGGAACAGGACGCACAGGACTCGGGGAACACACAGGAGGCTTAGTGCGTGGTGTAGGCACTGGTGGTACTGGACTGGAGACAGGAGGTGGTGCCGGAAATACCGGACCGTGCAGGCGTACTGGCTCCCTTGAGCACTGAGCCTGACCAACCTTACCTGGTTGTATGCTCCCCGTCGCCTGACCAGTACAGGGAGGTGGAATAACCCGCACCGGGCTATGTAGGCGAACCGGGGACACCATGCGTAAGGCTGGTGCCATGTAAGCCGGCCCGAGGAGACGCACTGGTGACCGGATGCGTGGGGCCGGCCTCATGACATCTGGCTCAATGCTCAGTCTAGCCCGGCCGATACGTGGAGCCGGAATGTACCGAACCGGGCTATGCCTGCGTACAGGAGACACCATGCGCCTACTGCGTAACACGGTGTCTGCCCGTACTCTCGCTCTCCACGGTCAGTCCAGGGAGTAGGCGCAGGTCTCCTACCTGACTTCGCCACACTCCCTTCTAGCCCCCCCCCAAGAAATTTTTGGGTAGTACTCTCGGGCTTCCAGCCTTGCCTCCGTGCTGCCTCCTCATATCGCCGCCTCTCGGCTTTAGCTGCCTCCCGCTCTTCACGAGGACGGCGATATTCTCCCCGGTTGATCCCAAGGCCCCTCACCATCCAGAATCTCCTCCCATGTCCATGAATCCTTTATGGGAGTCCATAAATCCTGTGTAGGTAGGTCCTGTTGCCGCTTGACACGCTGCTTGGTCTTTTTGTGGTGGGTTTTTCTGTCACGATCGTCTATGTCGTCCAAGTATGACCAAGGCGCAACGTGTCCAAGAAACATGACTTTATTTAGCAAAGTAACCAAAAATCCAAAACAAAAGACGACTCAATGAAGTCCACGGTACACAGACCGAAAACGGAACAAAAACCCACAAAACCAAGGAGAAACCACACAGTATAAATATGGCTCCCAATCAGAGATAACGAGCCGACAGCTGACACTCGTTACCTCCGATTGGGAGTCATATGACTAATCAAGCACAAACACCAAACATAGAAATCAACAACCTAGACACCCCAACATATAAATACACCCAAACAAATGAAAATGAACAACCCTGGCTCAAATATCAAAGTCCATGGAGCCAGAGTGTCACACTCTGTCTCAGGAGGAGAAGAGAGCTATGGAGACTTACATAGACGAATCTCTGAGACAAGGATACATACGGCCCTCCACTTCCCCTGCGACCTCGAGTTTCTTTTTTGTGAAGAAAAAGGATGGGGGGTTACGCCCGTGCATTGACTACCGTGGTCTCAATCAGATCACGGTGAAGTACAGTTATCCACTCCCGCTGATTGCGACCATGACGGAGTCATTGCACGGGGCGCGTTTCTTCACTAAATTAGATCTCAGGAGCGCGATAACTTGGTGCGCATTAGGGGGCGATGAATGGAAGACAGCCTTTAGTACCACCTCGGGCCATTACGAGTATCTTGTCATGCCATACGGGTTGATGAACGCTCCTTCAGTTTTCCAATCATTCGTGGATGAGATCTTCAGGGACATGCAGGGGCAGGGGGTGGTCGTGTACATAGATGACATTCTCGTGTACTCGCCTACCCGAGTCGAGCATGTGGCCCTGGTGCGCCGAGTGTTGCGGAGGCTGTTGGAGCACGACCTGTATGTCAAGGCAGAGAAGTGTCTGTTCTTCCAGGAGTCGGTCTCCTTTTTGGGTTATCAGTTGTCTGCGTCAGGGGTGAAGATGGAGGTAGTCCGGGTGTCAGCCGTGCGTAATTGGCAAACGCCAACCACTGTGAAGGAGGTGCAGCAGTTTTTGGGGTTTGCGAATTACTACCGGAGGTTTATCCGGGGTTTTGGACAGGTGGCAGCTCCCGTAACGTCTCTTTTGAAGGGGGGTCCGGTGCGTCTGCAGTGGTCAGCCGAGGCGGACAGGGCGTTTGGGAGGCTGAAGGACCTGTTTACCTCGGCCCCGGTGCTGGTGCATCCGGATCCCTCTTTGCCATTTCAGGTAGAGGTGGACGCGTCAGAGGCCGGTGTAGGAGCCGTGCTTTCGCAACGGTCCGGCGCGCCACCTAAACTCCGCCCCTGTGCTTTTTATTCCAAGAAGCTCAGTCCGGCGGAGCGAAACTATGACGTAGGGGACAGGGAGCTGTTAGCCGTGGTACAGGCCCTAAAGGTGTGGAGGCACTGGCTTGAGGGGGATCAACACCCTTTCCTCATTTTGACGGACCACCGTAACCTGGAGTACATCCGGGCAGCGAGGAGGCTGAATCCTCGCCAGGCGAGGTGGAATATGTTTTTGACCCGGTTCACATTTAAGATCACGTACATCCCTGGGTCACAGAACGGTAAGGCAGACGCACTGTCTCGGCAGTATGACACGGAGGAGAGGTCCGTGGAGCCCACTCCCATACTGCCGGAGTCTTGTCTGGTGGCACCGGTAGTGTGGGAGGTCGATGCTGAACTCGAGCGGGCGTTACGCACCGACCCTAGTCCACCTCAATGCCCGGAGGGTCGGAAGTACGTTCCGCTCGAGGTTCGGGATCGATTGATCTATTGGGCTCACACGTCACCCTCCTCTGGACACCCTGGTATCGGCCGGACAGTGCACTGTCTTAGTGCCAAGTACTGGTGGCCCACGTTGGCGAGGGATGTGAGGGTTTATGTTTCCTCCTGCTCGGTGTGCGCCCAGTGTAAGGCGCCTAGACATCTGCCTAGGGGTAAGTTACTACCCCTGCCCGTTCCACAACGACCATGGTCTCACCTCTCGGTGGATTTCCTCACTGACCTTCCTCCTTCACAGGGGAATACCACTATACTGGTCGTTGTGGACCGGTTTTCTAAGGCCTGTCGTTTGCTCCCTATGCCGGGCCTTCCTACTGCCCTGCAAACCGCCGAAGCACTATTCACCCATGTGTTCCGGCACTACGGGGTACCCGAGGATATTGTGTCTGATCGAGGTCCCCAATTTACCTCCAGAGTCTGGAGAGCTTTTATGGAGCGGTTGGGGGTCTCGGTGAGCCTCACCTCGGGTTACCACCCGGAGAGTAATGGGCAGGTGGAACGTGTGAACCAGGATGTGGGTAGGTTTCTTAGAACATACTGCCAGGACCGGCCGGAGGAGTGGGCCAGGTACGTTCCCTGGGCCGAAATGGCCCAGAATTCCCTACGCCATTCCTCCACTAACCTAACCCCTTTCCAATGTGTGTTGGGTTACCAGCCGGTTCTGGCACCTTGGCAGCAGAGCCAGATCGAGGCTCCTGCGGTGGATGAGTGGGTGCGGCGCTCGGAGGAGACATGGAACGCTGCACACGTCCACCTGCAGCGGGCCCTCCGTCGTCATAAGGCGAGCGCCGATCTCCACCGCAGTGAGGGACCGGTGTACGCACCTGGTGATCGAGTCTGGCTCTCTACCAGAAACCTGCCCCTCCGCCTGCCCTGTCGGAAACTGGGTCGGCGGTTTGTAGGGCCATTTAAAGTCCTGAGAAGGTTGAACGAGGTGTGTTACAAATTACAACTACCTGTTGAGTATAAAAGTATTAACCCCTCGTTCCATGTGTCTCTTCTCAGGCCGGTGGTAGCTGGCCCACTCCAAGAAAGTGAGATCAGGGAGACTCCAAAGCCCCCATTGGACATCGAGGGGGCACCGGCGTACTCCGTGCGGTCCATCTTGGATTCGAGACGTCGGATGGGGGGTCTCCAATATCTAGTGGAGTGGGAGGGGTACGGCCCGGAGGAACGGTGCTGGGTGCCGAGGAGAGACATTTTGGACCCGTCTCTCCTGACGGAATTTCATCGTGGGCACCCGACGCACCCTGCTCCGCGTCCTCCTGGTCGTCCCCGAGGCCGGAGTCGGCGCACGTCTGGAGCCGCGCGTCAAGGGGGGGGGGTACTGTCACGGTTTCGGCAGAGGCTGCCTCTCTTCCTTGCTCGGGCAGGCTTCGGCGTTCGTCGTCTCCGGAATACTAGCTGCCGCCGTTGCATGTTTCTATGTTCGTTTGCTTTTGTCTGATTGTTGTTACACCTGTTATCGTTTAGTGTAATTAGTGTCCTATAAGTTCTCGTTGTGTTTGTCTAGTGTTGTTTGTTATTGTTTTACTGTCGTGCCGGTAGGCTGTTATTCTACTGTTTGCTCGGTTGAGCTATTTCTCCATATTGTTTGGAGTGTTTTGTCG
This sequence comes from Coregonus clupeaformis, assembly GCF_020615455.1. NCBI lineage: Eukaryota > Metazoa > Chordata > Actinopteri > Salmoniformes > Salmonidae > Coregonus > Coregonus clupeaformis. The sequence continues at coordinate 28,805,678 of NC_059212.1, forward strand.
CACCTGTTAGTGCGCCCTTTCTTTTCGCCTACGTGCGGAGTTTTCGCCTCAGGGCATTTATTCGTGATTGTTTTTGTGTGCATCTACTAAAGTCTGTTGGACTAACGTTCTGCGTCCTGCGCCTGATTCCACCACCACACCCACCTACATCTACCTTGACAGTGACCCCATTTTCATATCAGGCGACCCCACATGGGGTCGCGACTCCTAGTTTGGGAACCGTTGATCTACTCTGATTGAATTTGATTTAACAAGTGACATCAATAAGGGATCATAGTTTTCACCTGGATTAATCTGGTCAGTCTATGTCATGGAAAGAGCAGGTGTTCTTAATGTTTTGTACATTCTGTACATCCATTTCCCATCAGTAGTTTTCAGATTCATTCTATATGTTGTTCTGGATACTCTAGTGTATATTATATGTATTCCATAGGGGAACTCTGTGCTAATACGTGTATGGTGTATTCTGCATGGTAAAGTCTGTCCACAGTTACAGTTAAGTGCACAAATGCCTGTATTGTATCTCAAGTGATGTCTTTGATCACCAAATCGTGGAGGTATTTAAGCTTGTGAGGACTATTACAATTGGAAATATTAAACCAATGAGAGCGAGCTTGTGTGTTTTGTCATCCTCAATCACTCATTGGCCGATAAAGGTCAAAGAGTGGCGGGGATCAGGCAGCACACCACACACAGCGTCAACAGACACAGGAGAGGAAAAGGCCAGAAAGCATGGATTTTTTTTTTTACCATCATTCAAATCTGATCATGAAACAAAAGGACAAATTATTCATAGGCCTATTCATAAAGGCCTATTCATGCAATCACTATACCTTGTTTACCCTAAATAGCTATATTTATGCACACATAGGATATGTCACACATGGCTATGGGCCCTGGTCAAAAGTAGTGCACTAAATAGGGAATATAAGGTGTCATTTGGGACGTAGTCCTGAACTTCACCATACAGATGAGCTCCTCTAATGACCTCTTCAGGGACTTAGGGGCTCATCCATTTTCCTACCAGCAGCTGTTGATGTATATGTACGTTTCGTCATTAACAACACAATTATGATTCCGACCGCATTTAAATTATTGATATTAATGCCATCGGATGACAAACATAAAGTCTTCAATAAAACATGATGTATACTGCTTGTGGATAAATCAAGCAACTGCAAAATGGATGAGGAACATACAAAAGATTAATTGACCGGAATGTTTTCTATATTCTGACCACGTCTGTAAACGTTGCATAAAATCAATATTTATTCACTCATTATAGCACAAAGAAAAAAAAGTACACATTTTCATATATTGTTGAATCTCACACTATCAAGCAGGTGCTTAAAAAGCTGTTTGTGAATGTAGTGAGAGCATCAGAGATACCCAAATACATGTCTTATCTTGTAATCATCACTAGGCTAGCTACACATACATATTGGAAAGCCTACAAATCCATATACCATCTATGCCTAGTGGTGGTCCAGCAACTAAGGAGCTGATTAAGATTGTGAGTGGGCAGCCTGGTTTCATAGACTAAACGTAACATAGTAAAAGTAAATCCTGGACACTCAAATTAGTATGATATGTTACGTTTGGCATGGTTACATAAGACAGAAGGTTACTTAAGGCAAAAACGAAAGGAGGATGGTTGGTCGGGGATGATGGGTGGGCGTATAACGCGAACATCTAGCAACCCATAAGTTGCATGTTCAAATCTCATCACGGACAACTTTAGCATTTTAGCTAATTAGCAACTTTTCAACTACAGTACTTACTACTTTTTAGCTACTTTGCAACAACTTAGCATGTTAGCTAACCCTTCCCCTAACCCTAACCCTTTTAGCTAACCCTACCCGTAACCCTAACCCTAACCTTAACCTTTTAACCTAACTCCTAACCTTAACCTTAACCTTAACCCTAACCCCTAACCCTAACCCCGAACCCTAACCGTTAGCCTAGCTAACGTTAGCCACAACAAATTGGAATTCGTAACGTATCATACGCTTTGCAAATTTGTAACATATTGTACATTTAGCAAATTCGTGACATATCATATGAAATGTAATTCGTAAAATATAATATGAAATGGATGATGGACATCCACAAATTAATACATACCATATGAAACGTAACTAAGTTATACTAAATGGAGAGTCACGGATTTACGTACAGAATAATACGACATACGAAAGTTGGAGGGAGGGAAGCGTTGTGTCTTTAAAGGCTGAGAGCGAGTGGCGGAGCTGACTGTTTCTCTGGCATAGATGCTAACGAAGCAACTTTAATTCATCCTTTTAAGCGACCTCTCAGAGGTATGTGTGCGTGCGTGCCTGTGTGCATCCTCCTCCCAGCCCTGTCCGACAGGAATGCACTTCAAAGACTATAACCCCCCTATACATATCTTATGCTGTCCCAATAGAAGTCCTCCCATCATGGTTCATTCATTGGATAATTCTGGGACTGTATAATGAGCTTGCTCAGGAGATGGCTTGGTAGAGCAACTTAACTCCATCTTGTATCTTTATGAGCTTTTGAAAACAGACCAATGATTTCTCCAAAATGTGAATGAAGCTGACAGCATTTTTGAAGTTATGAGGAAGTTCAAAGATCTCACTTAGATTATTCACTGTGGAACAAAGGTGTGACCCCCTAAAACTGTGGGAGTGTAACAGACAAATCCCAGGGAATGTGTCCTGCACTCCCTTAAGTTATTTCAAATACATGTACAATAGATACACATTTGATTCCAAGATCATATATTGGTGAATCATCATAATGCATCTTCTGTCTTTTTAGAGGCATTGAATTAAATTCAGATTTTGATGAATTGGCTGAGTGAAGAAAGCAGAGATGATGAATTAGAAACACTCATAGTCATTTACTGCCTTCATCAGACAGCCATCGGACTGCTGAACACCTGAGCCAACCACCTGCACGTCAACAGTGTAATTTCATTGAAATGACTTGGAAACAACGTTGATTCAAACAGTGTGTGCCCAGTGCGCTTGCACTGACTCTTCGTACCTTAGCAAACATGCACTCGCTCACACATTCACTCACACATCCTCCTCCCCTCCCTGGCAAATGTGTAAATATCCTACTCTGCATTTATTTGAGTGACTTCCTTGTGTTTATATTCTGCTAAATGTACTCTATTTTTATTACATTGAGCTTATATATTTGTCCTTGTTATGTTGCATTGTTGAGAGGTGAACCTGCAAGTAAGCATTTCATTGTACTGTGTACCATGTGTATCCTATGCATATGACAAATAAACTTGACTTGACTAATGATATTCCTGTCTATTTCCATTCCTGGATCTAGTGGAACATTTTGTTTGAACAGCTGTTTGTATTTCTTGTCATTATTCCCAATTAAGCCTAATATGACTGTAACTGCTGAATCAATAGTTTATTGAACTCCATTGTTGGTTAAGTGCTTGTAAATAAGTATTTAACGGTAAGGTCTACACCTGTTGTATTCGGCGCATGTGACAAATAAAATGTGATTTTATTGATTTTGTTTTATTTGATACAACATGAATATTTGGAGTGCGTCCCAAATGGTGTCTATAAATATGCACTACCTTTGACCAGATCCTGATCAAAATAAGTATAGATAATAGGGTGTCATTTGGGACGCAACCTGACCTTATTTATTGTGGGAAGAGAAACATTCAACAGCTCTAATTATGATCTTAGTGAAACTTGGCCCTTGAAGGGATGCATGACCTAATTTTCTTATAACATAATTCTTAGTGAAAATATGTCTTACATAGCCTGAGCTCAAATAATGTTTCTCATGTAACCATGAAAAGTGTTTGCCATGCTCGCCCTCTTCTACAGTCCAGTGGACTGTTCATTGAAATGCCAACTTCACACACCTACACTTTGTGCATGAGTGGCATAATGCCAGGGTTTTAGGCTGACCTAAACCCATAACCAGGCATGTGCACAGAAAGCGCTAGGGGTGCTGGAGCACCTGCCCTTTTGCCCTCCTATTTAAAAAGTTCCCTTTTGAACTAATTAGGCTACTTTTCATTTTATTTTTAGTCTCAATTCTCTCTTGTAACTTTAAATGCAACTAATTGCCTATCAAACTAGATAATTTCTCAAGAACTCATTAATCTTGAAAAACGTCCCGTCCTCCGCCCTTCTTCCACTGCTTCCAGTGCGCAGTCGCATGCACAAACTTCCTACCTGCTCGAGGCGGTGAGTTGGAAATGAATACCGCCAGTAGGTTACTTTGGAATTGCTAGCATGTTTTGTCTCACAGTCAGGGACAGGGAAGGGGGCAACTGCAGTTTGACTGTTTGTCAGTAACAGAGTAAATACTATAGTAGTTAGCCTGCTAGCCTATTTTGACAGCATAGCCTAGCTAACTCGCTGTTTCATCTAGCCTACATTAGCAATGATCAGCTGATATAGCTTAACCCCAGTAGCTGTTCTTCTAGCAAAGAAGTAGGCCTAGTGCTTCTTTCTAACTCCCTTTTATCTGTGGTTCTAGCTTTCTTAGCTGAGTTTTTTGCCGTTTTTTGCAGAAAAAAACAAGGGTGAATTTGGCTATAGGAGCGGCCCAGCCCATACCTTTATAATGCCTTGGATGTTGTTCATCTCTCCTCTGTGTATGTGCAGTCAGGGAAACATACAGACATGTGAACAGATTGAGACCTAGGTTATAAGGTCATATCTTTCATTATATATTATATACTGTATGAATGAACTATATGCATAACCTACTCTTTAATAGGTGATAATATGATTCAGTGAAATACTTGAGGAAATTGCTTTATTTTCTCCCTCAAATGCAACTTCTACCTCGTAATCTGTTCTGATATTTCAGGTTGTCCTGTGTGAAATGTTAATGATTCAATCCAAATAATTTCAGTTGGAAAAGGTCACAAGTGTCTTTCCTGTATTCTATAAGTGCAGGCCACCCACCTCTCTTGCCAGTTTGGCAGGCTGGTAGGTGTACCTGGACCTTTGCCATTGCGTTGACCCTTGCCATATCGAATCACCTGTTGTTTAAATATACTGAAGAAAAATATAAGCGCAACATGCAACAATTTTAACAAATGTATTAAGCTACAGTTCATATAAGGAAATCAGTCAATTGAAATAAATTCATTAGGCCCTAATCTATGGATTTCACATGACTGGGCATAGGCCCACCCACTGGAGAGCCAGGCCCAGCCAATCAGAATGAGTTTTTCCCCACAAAAGGGCTTTATTACAGACAGAAATACTCCTCAGTTTCAACAGCTGTCCGGGTGGCTGGTCTCAGACGATCCCGCAGGTGAAGAAGCCGGATATGGATGTCCTGGGCTGGCGAGGTTACATGTGGTCTGCGGTTGTAAGGCCGGTTGGACGTACTGCCAAATTCTCTAAAATGATGTTGGAGGCGGCTTATGGTAGAGAAATGAACACTAAATTCTCTGGCAACAGCTCTGGTGGACATTCCTGCAGTCAGAATGCCAATTGCACGTCCCTCAAAACTTTAGACATCTGTAGCATTGTGTTGTGTGATAAAACTGCACATTTTAGAGTGGCCTTTTATTGTCCCCAGCACAAAGTGCACCTGTGTAATGATCATGCTGTTTAATCAGCTTCTTGATATGCCACACCTGTCAGGTAGATGGATTATCTTGGCAAATTAGAAATGCTCACTAACAGGGATGTAAACAAATGTTTGCACATAATTGCTGAGAAATCAGCTTTTTATGCATATGGAACATTTCTGGGATCTTTTATTTCTGCTCATGAAACATGGGACCAACACATTTACACGTTTTTTACACGTCATTTAGCAGACGCTCTTATCCAGAGCGACTTACAGTTAGTGCATACATTATCAATCAATCAATCAATTTTATTTTATATAGCCCTTCGTACATCAGCTAATATCTCGAAGTGCTGTACAGAAACCCAGCCTAAAACCCCAAACAGCTAGTAATGCAGGTGTAGAAGCACGGTGGCTAGGAAAAACTCCCTAGAATTATTCTTTTTTATTTTTCATACTGGCCCAACACTTTACATGTTGTGTTTATATTTTTGTTCAGTATATAATACTTTGCATCCACTTTGGAACAAACAATATTGAGTCATTCAAAACCAATTCCTTACTTTATTGTGGGTAAAAATCTGTATCATAATGATGATGATGGTGGTGGTGATGATAATGAAGATTGCATTTTACTATTAACCCTGTACCACTGTCCATATAATTAATGAATGAATGAATTAATTAATTCATTCATTCAGGAGCAAGGCCACATCCATAGTTAGTTGAACAATGGCACTCTAGAAAACAACACATTCCAATTACTGTATGACTCATCTGATATTAACCCCATTGTGGGACCATTGTGGACTGAGGGATGCTCCCCATTCATATTCAGGTTTGCCTTGTCTTCTTTACATTAGCGCTTGCGCAGACCATCATGATTCATGTCAGAGCGCGATGATGGCCTCAGGTCTATGATATATAAGTCTTGTTTCAATGCTTTTTTGAAAACGCACTGTTGCAGGTTCATTGGAAGGCAAAATTATTGTAGAAGAGGATATCCTTTTCATAGCAACTTCAAAGAAAAATCTTCTGTCACAGTTAAACTCAGGTATTTGACAACATTTACATTTACATTTTAGTCATTTAGCAGACGCTCTTATCCAGAGCGACTTACAGGAGCAATTAGGGTTAAGTGCCTTGCTCAAGGGCACATTAACGTCATTTAGCAGACGCTCTTAGCCAGAGCGACTCACAAATTGGTGCGTTCACCCTATAGCCAGTGGGATAACCACTTTACAATTGGGGGACAACAACTTGAATTGTTTGTTTATTTATTTTAGGGAAATAGTTGTGGTGTTGTGTGCAGAGAATTAAATTATTGATAGAAATGTAGCCCATTTACCATAAATTGCAGTACTTAACTGTTGACTTTTATACAGTATTAAATACTATTATTCGATGAGGTGGACATAGTTAACATAAAAGCAATTAAATAATAACATATTATAGTTATACTGCTTTTATTTTGTTTTCAATGCAAATAAAATACAGATAAAATACAAAATCAGTCTTTGTAGCATATGAAAATACAACTTTTTGTCAAAGGGACACTCCCAGCCTAGGCTACTTAACATGCATCTTCACTTTAGTTAATTTGATTGTGATTATGCATATGATAAAAATGTGCCCATATTTTATTCTCAGAATCCTCCCAATCTCCTGAGATGAAGTTGAATGTCTTCGTTTCCGCCGTGGCTCTACTTGGTGCCTTCCAACCTCGCTATGAATGTAGAGCTATTGAAAACCCCGGGGCGGTCCATCCATCCCACAATCTACAGGCAGAGCTGCAACAGCAACTCCCTGTTCTTCTGCGACTAGGAGAGGAGTACTTCATTCGGCTTGACAACTCCAATACAAATTCACTCCAGTCGTCCTCGCCGAACACATCTCCTGAAGCTGCTGCGCCCTCAACAACGGTCAACAGGGCTTTACAACTTCAGCTCACGCAGCGCCTTCTGCAAGGTAAAGTCGGTGACATCAATCGGTTTCTGAACAGCTACGCTAACCAGATGGGTGATTCCATGGAGAGAGGAAAGAGGTCCGGGTTGGGCGAAGAGCCACCGATCTCTTTGGACCTGACATTCCACCTGCTGAGGGAAGTTCTAGAAATGGCTCGAGCCGAGCAATTAGCACAGCAGGCAAATAGTAACCGGAAAATGATGGACATATTCGGGAAATGAAAGGGTTAGAAATACATTTGCCAAATAATTTGTTTACATCTTGCACAAAGTGTACGGTACTATTCCATTTCTGTATTACTCTTTAACGTTCGTTATTTTATGTATCATTTGTATGTATTTAAACGAGAGCTGTAAAATCGAGTTGTAATTCGCTGTATAGTTATTACACTGTTTGATGAGAAGCACATTGAAATGCTGAAACTGAACAAATATCCTTTAATTGTATTAATTTATATTCAAGCATAACATATTTTGTATATATTGTTAGTCACACATTCATCATCTCTTTCTGAAATTCCTTCTCATTGTACAACTGGTTAAAGTTTGATAATAAAATACAATATGAGCAACCAATCACATTTGTTGTGCAAGAGAATGTCTAATATTTATATTTGTAATAAACAAGTTTAAAAGTTACATTTATTGCTTGCTGTGTAGCCTAAATTGAGTGTCTAAATACATTTCGACCGTAAATCTATTGCACGAAGGTGTGCCAAATTACGCCAGCTTTCTCAAATCAAATATCTGCCCAATGACGTTTGTTTTCACAGTATGACGAATATACTGTAAGTGCTAGAGAGCATTTACAGATAAATTACAGTTATTCAACGGTAACAGAGTACTTATTTAAACCGTTCCTGCAGCAGGATGCTGACTCAATCAAAACAATGTAGTATTACAACAATTTCATTATAGTCTTGAGGTAAGATGATAATCTACTTCTGGTTGTTCAGCCAAGAAAAGGAGAAGACATGTTTAGGTCCATCTTTGTCATCTGTGTTTTGCTGACTTGATGCGGTATCAGAGGACATCTGTGAAAAACATAGAGCAAAACCATTAGATGTCCCTTATGTCACTGAACTATTGCGAAGCTACTCGAAGTATAAATAGTAAATTGTTCAGAATGGGGTTTGTAAATGCGATCAAAATAAAAACTCGCAATGCATACTGAACAAGTAAAGTCTTATTTAGACAGAATACTTATAAATATTTCTGAAATCTATAAAATTTCGATATGACCATGCAAATTAACTAAAACGATGATAACATTTGACATTCAGAGTGGAATATATATTGTATTTTCATATTCCAAATCACTAATTTAACACAATTTTCATGAAGGAAATCAAGTATTTAGTAGTCTTAAGAGCTACTTTGAGATACGAGATTCAAAATTACTCTAAAATACATAGATGCCCACATGATTTCCTGTATCAATCAACATGATGTCCTGAATTACCACATCCATACCCATACAATAACTTCAGAGTATACAATAGCAGACAGCAATTTGATCTGATAAAATAAAATTGCACTGAATTTAAGCTTCTCATGTTTTCAATTTAAAGGTAACCTTTTAAGTGTTATAGACTGACTGCTTAAGTATTAGTCAGTGCACAAATGAAGAAATAAACATATCCTACCCAAAAGTTCAATAATGGTAGACTTTATCAGACTCCAAAGCTGATGCAGTACAATAAACAAAGCCACAACTGTGACACAGAAAGCTACTTCCTGTGAAGAAACAAAACAACCCAGCTTTATTTCTTCAGGATTATTAGAGTTCTTGTATGCAACATGAAGTGATGATTTTAGGTTATGCGTGCGCACACACACACACACACACACACACACACACACACACACACACACACACACACACACACACACACACACACACACACACACACACACACACACACACACACACACACACACACACACACACAAACACACTTTTACCACACAAAGACCCTTTATGATAATCGCCTCTATGAATCAGTAAGCTCTCCAAGCCATTTTTCCCCTCTGGAATGAATACAAACTGTTCCAGGTGGCTTTTCACTTTTAATTTGAATCCACCTGATTATGTTGGTGTGAACTCTATGCTCATTCAAATTAGCACTTCACATGTAAATTAACTCAATGGTGATGACATGTAACAGAGTGGCTGATAATTATCCCAATGAAAACAGCAGTGTCCCCCTCCTTGCTTCACCCCTCACACGCAGGACCCCGGCAACCAGAGAGCAGGCAGGTGTCTCATCATTAAAGCCTCCTGCTGAGGTGAAAGCCACTTCTGTAACCCTGGCCAGGTTCCATGCAGGCTAACTCGGAGCTGAGCAGAGCACAGCTGCTTTAAATAATGACTGGAATATTCTGATACAGACTGGATATTGACTGGTTTTAACAACCATTTTTTCCTCATACAGAGAGCAGGAGATTAAAGTCAAGCAAAATTAAATGTAAATGTTACAATAAATATATATATACAGTACCAGTGAAAAGTTTGGACACACCTACTCATTCAAGGGTTTTTCTTTATTTTTACTATTTTCTACATTGCAGAATAATAGTGAAGACATCAAACTATTATATTTGAGATTCTTCAAACTAGCCACCCGTTGCCTTGATGACAGCTTTGCACACGCTTGGTATTCTCTAAACCAGCTTAATGAGGAATGCTTTTCCAACAGTCTTGAAGGAGTTCCCACAAATACTGAGCACTTGTTGGCTACTTTTCCTTTACTCTGCGGTCCAACTCATCCCAAACCATCTCAATTGGGTTGAGGTCGGGTGATTGTGGAGGCCAGGTTATCTGATGCAGCACTCCATCACTCTCCTTCTTGGTCAAATAGCCCTTACACAGCCTGGAGGTGTGTAGGGTCATTGTCCTGTTAAAAAAATAATTGTCCCACTAAGGGCAAACCAGATGGGATGGTGTATCGCTGCAGAATGCTGCGGTAGCCATGCTGGTTAAGTGTGCCTTGAATTCTAAATAAATCACAGACAGTGTCACCAGCAAACCACCCCCACACCATAACACCTCCTCCTCCATGCTTCACGGTGGGAACCACACATGCGGAGATCATCCGTTCACCTACTCTGCGTCTCACAAAGACACAGTGGTTGGAACCAAAAATCTCAAATTTGGACTCATCAGACCAAAGAACATATTTCCACCGGTCTAATGTCCATTGCTCGTGTTTCTTTGCCCAAGCAAGTTTCTTCTTATTATTGGTGTCCTTTAGTAGTGGTTTCTTTGCAGCAATTCGACTATGAAGACCTGATTCACACAGTCTCCTCTGAACAGTTGATGTTGAGATGTGACTGTTACTTGAACTCTGTGAAGCATTTATTTGGGCTGCAATCTGAGGTGCAGTTAACTCTAATGAACTTATCCTCTGCAGCAGAGGTAAATCTGGGTCTTCCTTTCCTGTGGCGGTCCTCATGAGAGCCAGTTTCATTATAGCGCTTGATGGTTTTTGCGACTGCACTTGAAGAAACGTTCAAAGTTCTTGACATTTTCCGGATTGATTGACCTTCACGTCTTAAAGTAATGATGGACTGCTGGACAGAGTGTGGTCCTCTGTAGCTCAATTAGTAGAGCATGGCGCTTGTAACGCCAGGGTAGTGGGTTCGATCCCCGGGACCACCCATACGTAAAAATGTATGCACACATGACTGTAAGTCGCTTTGGATAAAAGCGTCTGCTAAATGGCATATTATTATTATATTATTACTGTCGTTTCTCTTTGCTTATTTGAGCTGTTCTTGCCATAATATGGACTTGGTCTTTTACCAAATAGGGCTATCTTCTGTATACTCCCCCTACCTTGTCACAGCACAACTGATTGGCTCAAACGCATTAAGAAGGAAAGAAATTCCACAAATTAACTTTTAACAATGCACACCTGTTAATTGAAATGCATTCCAGCTGACTACCTCATGAAGCTGGTTGCGAAAATGCCAGGAGTTTGCAAAGCTGTCATCAAGGTAAAGGGTGGCTATTTGAAGAATCTCAAATATAAAATATATTTTGATTTGTTTAACACTTTTTTGGTTACTACATGATTCCATATGTGTTATTTCATAGTTTTGATGTCTTAACTATTATTCTACAATGTAGAAAATATAAAGAAAAACCCTTGAATGAGTAGGTGTGTCCAAACTTTTGACTGGTGCTGTATATATATATATATATATATATTGTAAAAAATGTTGTCATTTAGCAGACAGTCTTATCCAGAGCGACTTACAGGAGCAATTAGGGTTAAGTGCCTTGCTCAAGGACACATCAACAGATTTTTTTACCTACTTGGCTCTGGGATTCAAACCAGCGACCTTTCGGTTACTTACCCAATTCTCTTAACCACTAGGCTACCTGCCGCCCATAATCCATACGGTTAGTGAACTCAAATATGACCTCGACTGTCACTGCACTTGGGGTTTACTTGAGAAATACACACTCTCTTTAAAGGCCCTTACAAGACGGCTGCTGGAATGGTTGTTAGCCAGGGCTCATGTATTATTGTTATTATATAATTTATTATGCAGAGACATTTACAGTAAGTCTCCTGGCTAGGCTGTAGTGTGTCACAGATGTTTCTCTCACCTGTGTCGGTGGCTCTGCTGATGGGAAGTTGACCGGGGTTGTGTTTGGGAACTGAACCGGGGTTGTGGTTGGGAAGTGGACTGGGCTTGTGGCGCAGGCCTGTGCGCTGGCAGTTGGGGTTGGGTTTAAGGATGGGAATTGTACTGGGGTTGTTGCATGGGTGGGAGCCTGTGGGGTGGCCAGGGTAGCGGTGGCGCCTAGGGTTTCAGTAGGTCTCTGAGGCAGGGGTGGGTGTGATGTCTGCTGGGGCTTTGGAGGATTGGCCCCAACCGTTCCCGCCACTGTGGCAGCAGGAGAGACCTCTGTACGGGTCACCCCTGTCACCCCACTAACTTCTACTTCCTCTTCTCCATCTTCAAACTCATCATCATCATCTTCATCATCTGAACAACAATTAGAGTTCAAAATAAGAGTTGTTTTTATTGTATAATTGGAAAGTGCTTCTGAGTTTTTCTTTTATCTTGTTCTTGTTATTTACAGTGCCTTCGGAAAGTACTCAGACCCCTTGACTTTTTCCACATTTTGTTACGTTACAGCCTTACTCTAAAATTGATTGAATAAATAAAAATCCTAAGCAATCTACACACAATATCCCATAATGACAAAGCGAAAACAGGATTTTAGATTTTTTTGGCTAATGTATAAAACTACGATTTTTTAATTTCTAGGATTCATATAATGTTCAGTAATTACCTCGCATCCAATTTGGACCAAACTTTTTTCTAACAATGAGCAAGACATGAGGAATCCAAAGAAATGGTCAAAAGCCATCCACTGACCCCCACGCCAATCCCACCCCAACAACGAGTATATAGTATCTGTTCTCTATGTTTGAGAAGTAGTATGGAGCTGCGGCTTAGAGTATATGTTACTTCATCCTAGCTAATGTATTCTCAGTGAATTTGGTGATGTCCCAGATCCTTGATGAAAATCTGCTCCAGAGTGCTCAGGTCCTCAGACTTGGGCGAAGGTTCACCTTCAAACAGGACAACGACCCTAAGCACACAGCCAAGACAACGCAGGAGTGGCTTTGGGACAAGTCTCTGAATGTTCTTGAGTGGCCCAGGCAGAGCCCAGACTTGAACCCGATCTAACATCTCTGGAGAGACCTGAAAATAGCTGTACAGCAACGCTCCACATCCAACCTGACAGAGCTTGAGAGGATCTACAGAGAAGAATGGGAGAAACTCCCCAAATACAGATGTGCCACACTTGTAGGGTAATCGCTGCCAAAGGTGCTTCAACAAAGTACTGAGTAAAGGGTCTGAATACTTAAGTAAATGTGATATATATATATATATATATTTTAATAAATTAGCAAAAAATTCTAAAAACCTGTTTTTGCTTTGTCATTATAGGGTATTGTGTGTAGATTGGTGAGGAATTTCTTTTTTGGAATCAATTTTAGAATAAGGCTGTAACGTAACAAAATGTGGAAAAAGTCAAGGGGTCTGAATACTTTCCGAAGGCACTGTATATCATTAGTTTAAACAGTCTCTATGGCAGTGGAAGAAGTGATTTTGGACACATCGTGAAAGAACATTGAAATGCCAAGGGAAGTGAAGTGGGTGTACTGGCACTGGTATACTCATAATACTCATTATACTCCCGACCTTTCACAAAGTCTATGGTGAGCAGTGACCTCCTCTCCCGCTCAAAGTTGGCTGTGTAGTGATCCATGTTGTCATAGCCCCGCTCCACTTTGTCCAGGTGGGAGATGATAGTGCCTGCAAGGAGCCTGGTGGACAGGGAGAGATCAGAGGTACACTGTTCTACAGATCAGCACTACAGACTAAAACTGGCGAACGGGTATGTGTACTCACTTTTGTAGAAGAGGCTTTGCAGTCTGTGGGAGCAAAGATGAGAAAGGAATTATTTCTCAGAAAGCTCTGATGTGAAACATTAGAAGACGTTGCACAACATGTCTTCTGGGAAGACATCTCAGAAGACATATCAGAAGACAACATGTTTGTAATAGCATGTTAACACTTTTTATTTAGACATGGTACATTTACATTTACATTTTAGTCATTTAGCAGACGCTCTTATCCAGAGCGACTTACAGTTAGTTAGTGAGTGCATACATTTTTCATACATAACTTAATAACTTAATAACTTAATATAATATTGATATATCACTGATGCAGAATTTCAGATGCCTATATTATGCTGTGGTTATTTGTTATTTTTTAGATAAAATACATTCTTGTCCCTCCTGGACAAAAAAAAGTGTATCATCACCTGCAGGAAAGTAGCCATCTCTGACTCCTCCATTGTCTGTATCCCTGTCTCCACGATCTTTGCCATGTTCTCCAGGTGCTCTCTATACTTCCCCATGAGGCCGTTTATATAGTCCAGTTTCTCCTGTTGCTCTGCGTTGATTTTCAGGGTCATGTCCCCTTTCTTCTCCTCCAGGATGGCATAAAGGTGATCAAAACTTTCACACACCTTGGATTTCTGCCTCCTGCCATTCTCCTGTAAGACAACCATGATTGTACTGTACGGTCGAGCTGACAGATAACTGGGTCATAGATATTGTCAGAAGTCAAAATTAGGGTGCATAAAAATTAATAATACATTTTTTACCATGAATATTATTGCAGTTTTATACAATGTGGAAATGCTGTTATAGATGGAACATAGGAAAGGAGAAAAGGTTGAATGCTTCACCTCAACGGTCTTACAGGTCTCATCCAGTTGACTCATAATGCCTTGAATCCTGTCATTGTTCCCCACTAGCATGGCTATACAGTCAGTCAACTCAGTCTGGAACACACACACAGAGGAGTTTTTTTTACAAAGAAGGACATTTTATGTACCAACTCTGATAGTCGGTTCATTTATTTCTATCTAGAACCTAAAAGGGTTAATCAGCTGTCCTTATTGCAGAAGAACCCTTTTTGGTTCCAGGTAGAACTATTTTGGCTTCCATGTAGAACCCTCTGTGTAAAGGGTTCTACATGGAACCAAAAAGGGTTCTTCAAAGGGTTCTCCCTTTTAGGTTCTAGATAGAAAAAAAGGTGCAAAGAGTGTATACCTGTAAAGCATCATTATGAAAAAGGAGATAGACAGATATAAATGTAAAATAAATAAGTTAACCTTTTGCTTATTGAACACTGTGTTGAGTGGTGCCACATCACAGTCTTTGTGGGCTCCGAACACCTTACAAAGAGAGCAGGTGGGCACGCCACACGTCACACAGTAGATGTTGATCTTCTCATCCTCATGCTCCTCACACATGGGCTGGTCACACTTGGCAGGCTCAGGCTCAGGCTTGCTGCTGCAGATTGAACCAGAGGGCTACAGTACAGGTTACAGTCATACTTTGGGGATCCCGTTTAATACACTCTTAGAAAAATTGTACTATCTAGAACCTAAAAGGGTTCTTCGGCTGTCCACATAGGAGAACCCTTTGAAGAACCCCTTTTGGTTCCAGGTAGAACACTTTTGGATCCAGGTAGAACACTTTTAAACAAGCTCAGTAACGTCTGTCACACTGGAAAGTCACAAAAACTGTAATTGAGACTAAAATACTAAGTGTCTCTCTTTAAGCCATAATAATGTCACTTAAAAGTCAATAAAATAATGTAGTACAGACAGACTTTCTCCTAATGGATAGTTGGCAAGTCAGAATAGCCATTACTTTGTAATTTATGTTTATTTGGCAACCAAGAGTATGTTAACATTTGGAATAACTGTTTTTAATAGGCCACTTGTGTATGTAAACCATGGTTGATTGATTATCACACTGTTGTGGCCAAAATGCTGGTACTTGGTACCCAGAGCTGTGCTTTTCACACCGATTCAAACAACGTGTCCATGTGAAAATGGTATTTGTCTTGTCGCTGCAATCTACTCAATAACATTACATTGATTATGATAGCAGGAGCAGATTATGTCTTTCCAGAGACTACCATGAATGTAGTTACAGTAAGTGAATTACATTAAGCTACTGTAGATACGTATTCTGTAGGGAATCTACAGTGTATAGTTAGTGACAGAAGTATTTTTAAAACATATTATGTTTTTGTCAACTACTTGTGTGTCTATCCCTCCTAAAAGCAGAATATATACTATATTGATGTCTAGAGAATGTAGTAAGGCTCAAAGTGCAATAAAAATAGGCCTCTCTTAACTGACTGCTGCCTCATTGGCCTACCTTATAAAAATAGATCAAACTAACAGGCTACTTGTCCAGCCACCCATGAGTCAAACCCTGATTTCACAATGGTGCTCTACAAAAACAAATATACACTGAGTGTACAAAACATTAAGAACACCTTCCTAATATTGAGTTGCACCCCCTTTTGCCCTCAGAACAGCTTCAATTCGTAGGGACATGGACTCTACAAGGTGTTGAAAGCGTTCCACAGGGATGCTGGCGCATGTTGATTCCAATGCTTCCCACAGTTGTGTCAAGTTGGCTGGATGTCCTTTGGGTGGTGGACCATTCTTGATACACCAGCAACGTTGCAGTTCTTGACACAAACCGTTGCACCTGGCACCTACTACCATACCCTATTCAAAGGCACTTCAAACTTTTGTGTTGCCCATTCACTCTCTGAATGGCACACATACACAATCCATGTCTCAATTGTCTCAAGGCTTAAAATTCCTTCTTTAACCTGGCTCCTCCCCTTCATCTACACTGATTGAAGTGGATTTAACAAGTGACATCAATAAGGGATCATAGCTTTCACCTGGATTCACCTGGTAAGTCTATGTCATAGCAGGTGTTCTTAATGTTTTGTGCATTCTGTATATTCTCCTTTAATTTTCAATTTCCCATCAGTAGTTTTCAGATTCATTCTATATGTTGTTCTGGATAGTATGTAGTCTTCTTGATGTCCAGATTTGTTGGTGTGGGGGTTTGCTGTATGTCTAATGGGCCAGACATACATGGGACTGCTACTGAGTGCCTCCGACTAGATTGTCTGCCGCAATATTTTTAAATAGGCCTGTAGTGTCTCACCTTGGGGACTCCTATTTGTATATATCAATGATATTCTGCCTGTCTTAGGCCCATTGTCTTAGACCCATTGTCTTAGGCCTATTGTCTTAGACCCATTGTCTTATACCTATTGTCTTAGACCCATTGTCTTATCTTATTAGGCCTTTATTTCCTCACCTTGAGGACTCCTGTTCCTGTTTGTACATATCAATTATATTCTCCACCAGCAGGTTCCTCTGGAGGCCATAGACACCATGCCTGTCCAGGACCACCTCATGTCTGCAGGACGGGCAGCGGAAACGCCCCCCTGAAGTCACCGTGGTTCCTCTGGTTGATAGATAAGGGTTTGAGGCCTACACAGATCAGGACAGCAGTGTATCAGTAATGGCGTTAGATAAACCCGGTCATGGAATTTTTAAAATATAGGCCTACCGTTAGTAGTATTTGCATTGGTTACTGAACATGTGTTTTAGATGGCATGTGTCAAGAGGTATACATGATGACAAAACACTTTTTATTTATTTTCAACATTACCAAATAAGTGGTAATTGAACAGTGACAATTGAAGGATGAGCAATACCTTCACGACAATTTCAGAATGCTGTACATGTATATGAATGGTTTTTGACAGAGATAAACCTTTAACTTTAAGTAGCCCATCAAGAGACAGCAGTAAAGGTTAAAAGTTAAAAGTTCAGCTGTAAAATAACCAACCTACCTGGAAAATATCTTGGGCACATTTTCGACAAAGATTGTGTTGACAAGGGAGAATGACCACCGGTTTGGTAAACATCTCCAAACAGATAGGGCAAATGAGCTGTTTCTCCAAGCTGTCCATGGTGCTGTCTTGATTTGTGGAATGTGAATACCCCAGAGAGATACTCATTGCACAGTGGAAAAACAAAAACACTACTGGTCTTTAGGGATACCAACAAATGGTCCCCCAACGGTCCCCCAATCCCTGAAGAACTGACTTGGCAAATATCAAAGACGTCTACTTCTTTAGAACAATGCAGAGTCACTGGGCCTGCTTAGGCGCTCGTTGCTGTCCTCAAAGTTTCTTCTAACGGATCACATTGCTCCCTAGCTGGCAATCCACTGAGTGTCACAGGCTGTTTTTAGAAACCCCCACGTCAAGGGTTGCCATGCTTACTTGCCCATATATGAAAATGTCACGAGAAGGGTTAGGGGGTCCAGCTGTTAGCACCTCTGAAACAGGAAGGGGTAGGCCCATACCGCTACTAAACAGAGTAGGCTGAAGTTGCCGCTAGACGCTGATCTTGGGTCAGTTTTGCATTTCCCCCACTAATGGTTAAGGTTAGGATTGGGGGAGGGGGAAATGATCCTAGAGCTGTACCTAGACTTCACCCCGGATGGAGCCTTTCGAACAAACACAGGCAAGTTCCTGCTTTGACTGTTGAATAGTGGGCTATAACTTATGTTTAGAGTTGTCAATCAGTAAAAATTGCACTATAATGCAAGAATGCTTTTGTAGAAAATATGCAAGTTAGCCTACATCTGCGAAATGATTGAGATCAATGTTAAAAGACTCCAGTCCACCTCCCAATGACAAACATGATCTATTGCGAAACAGTGGTCACCTAATTTTTTAAAACTAATTAATGAATGATACTGTAAGCAATACCCCAGTCCCACATTGACTCAAAACCTGTCCTCAGGCTATAGACTTTAAAAATATATATACCACACTCTTACCAATAAATCAGATACCCTTTCATGTTGACTGTATAGATAGATAAAATCATACATTTAATTTCGACAAAATGCTTTAGTTGTATTTTATACATACACGTAATCTTTACACACTGAGCTATTTGCAGTGTAGGTGACAAGCAAAACCAATGCACTCCAGAGTGTTTAGTTAAGTGAATGGAGATGATGGATTGGTTTTGCAGGGGAACAATGACATCAGCTACATCCAATGAAAACCAAAAAACTGAAATCAAGAAAAGTGAGAGAAGAAAAAAAAAAGCACTGATTTCCAGAGAATGTAATGGGGTTTGTGTGGGAACAGACATTGACATAGAAATGGGCTGTGTAGTGTTTAAGTAGTCTAGTGCCTCTCCTGTTTGTAGACGTCCAAGTTCAGGTGTAGCTTCGGTACCCATCCCCGATCAACTGTGTCTTCTCACTGGCATCAGTTGGCTGGTGCACAACTGGAGTGTCCACATCTAGGATTACACAACAATGTGAATAATGACACAAAAAATCCCTACAATATCAAATGATCAGCATAGATACATTTGTCCTTCTTATTGTGGTATTTTCTCTCATTCTGTTCAGGGATACATTGATGTTAAACTTTAAGCTATTTAACGGTATGTTTAGTTTTTTTTTTTTTTTTTTTTTTTTTTTTTTTTTTTTTTTTTTTAGTTTGTTTGTTGTTTGCAGAAGATATAAAGGTATGTTTAGAAATTATTTGTTCATCTATTATTTTCCCATGATGTTATGGGAAATTGTTCTGACTGGCACAAGAATGATGTATCACATCAACACAAATCCAGCACACCTACACATTGTAGATAATTGCTCCTTAACTTCCCATAATTGATGAGTTGGCAGAAATAATTAGCTATTTATCTGGCTACGCTGCTTCCCATACATTTTAAACATGTAATAAAACTAACATTCACAGTGATAATTAGTCTGGTCATACATTGTTGTGTATGTGGGCAGTAGTCATGAACTTTCACCTCCCTCCATGTTTGTGTAAAGTAAGCTCACCTTACCATATGGGCATTGGTCATCAGTTCCTTCTTGTGAAGTGTGTTAGTGGTGTGACGGGACCATCTGTCTACTGGTGCTTGCAAGCCGCACACTTTAACTATATCAGTTGTTGTTCCCTTTGCCTCTTGCCCTCCTCAAGTGTGAAATGCTTGTGTGTGAGCCTGTGTGAGTTTATGTGTGTGTGTGTGTGTGCGTGTGCGTGTGTGTGTCTCTGTATATGTGTCTGCCCTCACTGAGTGTGTCCCCTCACCAGTTTCCATGTTGTGCTGGATCTCCTCCTCCAGGTCTTCAGGGGAGACATAGCTATCTGTTCCCTCTCCAGGGTGCATGGGCTTTAGCTTCCCACAGCAGCAGTTACAGCAGCAGCACAGGCAGCAGCAGCAGTAGCACCCCGTTATCACGCCACACAGGGCAAAGAGACCCTGACAGGAGAGAGATATAGGTTAACACAACACAAACAAACCAACATTCAATCATGAACTAATGCACACACACACACACACACACACACACACACACACGCACACATGCAGTGATTCACAGCACTCTTTCCCCTCTATGCACAATCAAATCATCCAGGGACTGTATGATTGTGAAGGCTCACCTTAGCCCACCAGGTAGAGAGCATGAAGTAGGTGTTGACATTCTCCTCTCCAAACTGCTGGGCAACGTAAAGGCCAAGGGAGCCGTAGCTGTCATAGATGTTTCTCTTTGTGATGTCTGACAGAATGGAATTAGCGCTGTTGAGCTCCTTGAATTTATCTGCCGTCTCTGGGTTGTCAGGGTTCTTGTCCGGGTGGTATCTCAGAGCTAATTTTCTGAAAGGCATTCAAAAGTAAACTAATGAACACTCAATAATATTGATTTAAATGGATAAAAATCAGGGTAGAAAATGGACAGCAGAATTGGTGAACCTCTCATTTGTGGTTTCAGAAACTGGAGGAGAGATGGTGTGTAAAGCTAGAGGTTGTATTGTCTGTTTAGTGTTTACCCTACAGCTCTATGCTCGCTCTCTAGCTTGTATTTCATTGACATATCTAGACACACACTTGTTTGTATAGGTTAGTTAATGAACGATTTGATTAGCCCTGCTGGAGCTAAGCCCACCACCCCATCTAGTGTCTGGCAGAAGACAACACAGGGGAGATGTGGCGTCTGATGAGGTGAGTGAACATGAAAATGTATTTTTTACTATTATAAACTACTTCAGAGTTAGTGATGTTCATAAAAATGGCTAACGCAGGATCAAAATTCGGAATGAATACAGTTCAGAGAATATAAAACATGAATATGATTAAGGGTTATTCGTGTCTGCATTTACAGTTTTTCTCAGTCGCTTTGGTGCATTTTTCACATCATCCTAACATGTGCAAAATAATAAGTGCATTTCTCAGAACAATTTGTACAAACTGCAATATACAATAGATATGTTTCTAAAGCTAGTCAGTCACTAAAAATCCTTAGTACATCTCTCAAAAGTAAATATTCATACCAATGATCATGTCAGTGTCATCAGAATGATAAGTCATTGAGTCATTGTTCACGAACAAGGTTGTCAAAATGTTTAGGCATGTTGTCAATGGAACTGTGTACTTTGACAGTATTACCTGATGTAAACTTAGGCTACAGTTTGGATGACAGTTACTGTATTGAAAATGCACAAGGCTGCACTTCTATGGCATATATCAATTTCAACAGTACTATTTACATATTACTGTATGTGGGTTATTGATTGAAAGAGACTGGACAACCCAAGGGGCACAAAGGAAAAAAAACTAAATTAGAAAGAAACACAGGAAACCACCCCTAAGGCACAACTTTGCCCACAGCACTGTTCTAGTGCTGTCTCTACACATCCAGACGTTCCTGTCTGTCAGCCCACATATTCTCATCCACATCACACCGGATATTTTCCCTTCCAATGCAACGTGGAAAGAATCTTTTGGAATGCCTTATCCATCCTCTGCAGGCGTCTACTGTGGTGTCCTCACATGCTGCATCCATTGCAGCCAGCAGGGTCATCTGTGTGTGTGGCTGACGATCGTACACCTTCCACCTCCATGCTGAAAAGAACTCCTCAATTGGGTTAAGGAATGGTGAATAAGGTGGGAGGAATTCTATGAGCATCCTCGGGTGGGTCACAAACCATTGCCTTATGATGTTTGATCGATGGAAACTCACATTATCACAAATGACCACATACTTTGGCAAATCCTCTCTAAACAGACCCCTCTCATCATCAGGGATGAGAGCCCTGTAGAGAGTCTCTAAAAAAGTTGAGTAGATGCTGGGTGTTGTATGGCCCTAAAAGGGGGATATGGGTTAGGACACCATGCTCCGAAATAGCAGCACACATGGTGATATTTCCTCCCCGTTGGCCTGGCAAATCCACAGTAGCTCTGTGACCGATGATATTCCGACCCCGCCTTCTGCATTTGGTCAGGTTGAAGCCAGCCTCATCCACGTATACAAAGTTGTGAGAGGGTTCACTTGATTCCAACTCCATTATACGCTATATCCCAGAACACACAGTTGAATTTGTTTTGGTAAGGAAGAGTGACATAAAATGTACATATATTGCATGTTCCTTCCACAGCAATGGAAATGTGTGCAGTTTATGCTTACTGTACTATGTAACACTATAAAATGTTGCTGTAAAGTAGTTACATAGATATATGTTTTACCTGTACATACTGGTACCGTAGCTCCTTAACTCTGTCCTCATTCCTTTGGAATGGTACACGGTACAGCTGTTTCATACTCATCTGGTTTCTATGCAGCACCCTGTCGACGGTTGAGATGCTAACCGTATGGATGTTTTCAAAGACATCGTTGTCTTCTATAATGGTCCTTTGTATTTCCCTGAGTCTCATGGCATTGTTTGCTCGGACCATGGTGCAAATAGCCTCCTCCTGTTGAGGTGTGAAAAGGCGTCCTCTGCCACCGGTTTGAGGTAATCTTGCAGTCCTATGTGTGGAAAAATGCAGTGATGCATCGCACACTTTCACATAGACAAAAACTATGCGAACACACATTTTACTGTAAAACATACAGGTGGGTGCATGTAAGGTGCAGTATGTATCTGTATAGAGTATATTTCTGTATGCTGTGAAATACAAGTGGACTACTGTAATATGAAGCATTGTAGGAAGTATACAGTATACTGCTTATATACAGTAACAGTGCACTGTACATTGGTGGACATACCTGTTCTCTCTTCGAAACGTTTGTACTATTGAGGACACGGTTGATCTCCCAATATTCGGCTGCACCCTTCGACCCGCCTCAGCCATTGTAAGGCCATGATTGACAACATGGTCTACAATAGTGGCCCTTATGTCATCAGATATGCGCCTATGTCCTCTTCTGCCTCTTCCTCTGTTTTGCCTTCCACCACGCATCCTTGCTCCTCTTCTTCCTCCTCTTGGCTGTTGACCCTGTTCGTTTCCTGGTCCATCCATTATTGGAAAATTGCAACTCTGTGTTGTGGTCTGTCTATATATGCTTGCCAATTGATTCTTCATGAGATGCACCTTTGAGCAATTTAGACAACTGGTTGATTGTTGGTTGAACTAACACTTTACATTCCTTCATGAGTGAGGGTTAATTTCACCTGCACGATTCAGCAATTTACGTTTTTGTACAAAAGGTCTAATAGAAATGTGTAAAACTATGCTTGACAGTTTATGACAAATAGTTCAACAATTTTGCATGTAATGGCTTATGCAAGGAACTAATGCCTAGATGTTTTGAGGGGTAAGACTATTCAACAGAGACCCATCTACTATATTTTGATCAACATGACATGAGCAATTGAAAATGTGGAAAAAAGCTGACACTTGTACATTATCAATTGCAATATGTACAAAAGCAATTGCAATTTGTTCAAAGGAATAAGAAATTGCTTTAATGATGTGCACAAGTGACTAGATGATTTGGAATTTGTACAAGTAGTATCAAGAATTGCACTTTTGATCTAAGAAATGCACCAAAGCGACTGAGAAAAACTGTAATAATAGCATGTCAGCTACCATTTCCGACAAAATAGGTCATAGGGGCATAACACATACACTCCCCTACATACAGTGGGGAGAACAAGTATTTGATACACTGCCGATTTTGCAGGTTTTCTTACGTACAAAGCATGTAGAGGTCTGTAATTTTTATCATAGGTACACTTCAACTGTGAGAGACTGAATCTAAAACAAAAATCCAGAAAATCACATTGTATGATTTTTAAGTAATTAATTTGCATTTTATTGTATGACATAAGTATTTGATCACCTACCAACCAGTAAGAATTCCGGCTCTCACAGACCTGTTAGTTTTTCTTTAAGAAGCCCTCCTGTTCTCCACTCATTACCTGTATTAACTGCACCTGTTTGAACTTGTTACCTGTATAAAAGACACCTGTCCACACACTCAATCAAACAGACTCCAACCTCTCCACAATGGCCAATACCATAGAGCTGTGTAAGGACTTCAGGGATAAAATTGTAGACCTGCACAAGGCTGGGATGGGCTACAGGACAATAGGCAAGCAGCTTGGTGAGAAGGCAACAACTGTTGGGGCAATTATTAGAAAATGGAAGAAGTTCAAGATGACGGTCAATCACCCTCGGTCTGGGGCTCCATGCAAGATCTCACCTCGTGGGGCATCAATGATCATGAGGAAGGTGAGGGATCAGCCCAGAACTACACGGCAGGACCTGGTCAATGACCTGAAGAGAGCTGGGACCACAGTCTTAAAGAAAACCATTAGTAACACACTACGCCGTCATGGATTAAAATCCTGCAGCACACGCAAGGCCCCCCTGCTCAAGCCAGCGCGTCCAGGCCCGTCTGAAGTTTGCCAATGACCATCTGGATGATCCAGAGGAGGAATGGGAGAAGGTCATGTGGTCTGATGAGACAAAAATAGAGCTTTTTGGTCTAAACTCCACTCGCCGTGTTTGGAGGAAGAAGAAGGATGAGTACAACCCCAAGAACACCATCCCAACCGTGAAGCATGGAGGTGGAAACATCATTCTTTGGGGATGCTTTTCTGCAAAGGGGACAGGACGACTGCACCGTATTGAGGGGAGGATGGATGGGGCCATGTATCGCGAGATCTTGGCCAACAACCTCCTTCCTTCAGTAAGAGCATTGAAGATGGGTCGTGGCTGGGTCTTCCAGCATGACAACGACCCGAAACACACAGCCAGGGCAACTAAGGAGTGGCTCCATAAGAAGCATCTCAAGGTCCTGGAGTGGCCTAGCCAGTCTCCAGACCTGAACCCAATAGATAATCTTTGGAGGGAGCTGAAAGTCTGTATTGCCCAGCGACAGCCCCGAAACCTGAAGGATCTGGAGAAGGTCTGTATGGAGGAGTGGGCCAAAATCCCTGCTGCAGTGTGTGCAAACCTGGTCAAGACCTACAGGAAACGTATGATCTCTGTAATTGCAAACAATGGTTTCTGTACCAAATATTAAGTTCTGCTTTTCTGATGTATCAAATGCTTATGTCATGCAATAAAATGCAGATTAATTACTTAAAAATCATACACTGTGATTTTCTGGATTTTTGTTTTAGATTCCGTCTCTCACAGTTGAAGTGTACCTATGATAAAAATTACAGACCTCTACATGCTTTGTAAGTAGGAAAACCTGCAAAATCGGCAGTGTATCAAATACTTGTTCTCCCCACTGTATTTACAGTTGAAGTCGGAAGTTTACATACACCTTAGCCAAATACATTTCAACTCAGTTTTTCACAATTCCTGACATTTAATCCTAGTAAAAATTCCCTGTCTTAGGTCAGTTAGGATCACCACTTTATTTTAAGAATGTGAAATGTCAGAATAATAGTAGAGAGAATGATTTATTTCAGCTTTTATTTCTTTCATTACATTCCCAGTGGGTCAGAAGTTTTCATACACTCAATTAGTATTTGGTAGCATTGCCTTTTAAATTGTTTAACTTGAATCAAACGTTTCGGGTAGCCTTCCACAAGTTTCCCACAATAAGTTGGGTGAATTTTGGCCCATTCCTCCTGACAGAGCTGGTGTAACTGAGTCAGGTTTGTAGGCCTCCTTGCTCGCACACGCTTTTTCAGTTCTGCCCACAAATGTTCTGTAGGATTGAGGTCAGGGCTTTGTGATGGCCACTCCAATACCTTGACTTTGTTGTCCTTAAGCCATTTTGCCACGACTTTGGAAGTATTCTTGGGGTCATTGTCCATTTGGAAGACCCATTTGCGACCAAGCTTTAACTTCCTGACTGATGTCTTGAGATGTTGCTTCAATATATCCACATAATTTTCCTTCCTCATGATGCCATCTATTTTGTGAAGTACACCAGTCCCTCCTGCAGCAAAGCACCCCCACAGCATGATGCTGCCACCCCCGTGCTTCACGGTTGGGATGGTGTTCTTCGGCTTGCAAGCCTTTCCCTTTTTCCTCCAAACATAACGATGGTCATTATGGCCTCCAACCTAAGTGTATGTAAACTTCCGACAACTGCTGTGGGGATGTTTTTCATCGGCAGGGACTGGGAAACTGGTCAGAATTGAAGGAATGATGGATGGCGCTAAATACAGGGAAATTCTTGAAGGAAACCTGTTTCAGTCTTCCAGAGATTTGAGACTGGGACGGAGGTTCACCTTCCAGCAGGACAATGACCCTAAGCGTACTGCTAAATTAACACTTGAGTGGTTTAAGGGGAAACATTTAAATGTCTTGGAATGGCCTAGTCAAAGCCCAGACCTCAATCCAATTGAGAATCTGTGGTATGACTTAAAGATTGCTGTACACTAGCGGAACCCATCCAACTTGAAGGAGCTGGAGCAGTTTTGCCTTGAAGAATGGGCAAAATTCCCAGTGGCTAGATGTGCCAAGCTTATAGAGACATACCCCAAGAGATTCTTGATACACACAGGAAACTGTTGAGCATGAAAAACCCAGCAGCGTTGCAGTTATTGACACAAACCGGTGCGCCTGGCACCTACTAACATACCCCATTCAAAGGCACTTACATATTTTTGTCTACGCCCATTCACCCTCTGAATGGCACACATACACAATCCATGTCTCAATTGACTCAAGGCTTAAAAATCCTTCTTTAAGTGTTGGTGATCGCGTGCCCACTGGAGACGCTTCTTCTTGTTTTCATCTGATAGGAGTGGAACCAGGTGTGGTCATTTACTGCAATAGCCTATCTTTGACAAGGACCGACAAGTTGTGCGTTTCGAGATGACGTTCGGCACACCACTGTTGTACTGCGCTGTTATTTGTCTGTTTGTGGCCTGCCTGTTAGCTTGCACAATTTTTGCCATTCTTCTTTGACCTCTCATCTACAAGCTGTTTTCGACCACAGGACTGCCGCTGACTGGATGTTTTTTGTTTGTCGCACCATTCTCGGTAAACCCTATACACTGTCATGAGTAAAAAGCCCAGGAGGCCGGCCGTTTCTGAGATACTGGAACAGACGATCATACCATTATCATATAGATGTGATAAATGTGATAGTGATAGATATAGATGTGGACTCTACAAGGTGTTTAAAGCGTTCCACAGTGATGCTGGCCCATGTTGACTCCAATGCTTCCCACAGTTGGGTCAAGTTGGCCGACACTTAAATATTTTATCTTGCCCATTACATTTTAGTCATTTAGCAGACGCTCTTATCAAGAGCGACTTACAGTTAGTGAGTGCATATATTTTTCATACTGGTCCCCCGTGGGATTCGAATCCACAACCCTGGCGTTGCAAGCGCCATGCTCTACCAACTGAGCTACAGGAGGCCCTCTGAATGGCACACATACACAATCCATGTCTCAATTGTCTCAATACTTTAAAATCCTTCTTTAACCTGTCTCCTCCACTTCAACTACACTGATTGAAGTGGATTTAACATGTAACATAAATAAGAGATCATAGATTTTACCTGGATTCACCTGGTTGGTCTATGTCATGGAAAGTGCAGGTGTTCTTAATATTTTGTTCACTCAGTGTAGCCAGATAGATAGATAGATAGATAGATAGATAGATAGATAGATAGATAGATAGATAGATAGATAGATAGATAGATAGATAGATAGATAGATAGATAGATAGATAGATAGATAGATAGATAGATAGATCGATGTGAACTGCTGGTGCCTTTGTTGTCAATTCCCACCTGTAGGACTTCTTGATGTCATCATGGTTACAGCCTTTCTCTAGCCCCAGAACTTGATACAGAGACTCTCCCGAGGTGGACAGAGAGCGCTGCCTTGGTTCAGACATCCTACAACCATTACCTGCTGGAGAAAGAGGGGGGACAATGGTAAATTAGATTCAAACCAATACAACCATTCAAAAAATACACTCAGTCAAACCATGTAACTCTTATTTGACAGCAAAGAAATGCACAATCAAGAAATTATCATCCAAAGGTACAAAATAGATACCTGGCTTCCTTGTTCTAATTTTATGCTGCAGTAGCCATCGTATTTCTTTACAGTATTTAAGTACTCTCTACCTGGTGTATGGTAATGATGGAGTTGCAGTGGACTGCTAGCTACTGTTTGTCAGACTAAACCTGAGACGCGGTTAAATGAAACATTCATAAACTAGAGGGCTTGAGTTTCACAGGCCACCAATGGGCCTGCTATACACTCCTGTGTAGGCTTGATCAGGTTTCAGCCAAGACGGTCTGCTGCTTGAATTGTGTGTGACTGAATGTAGGCACGACAACTCCTGGGTAGGGGTCTGAGAGAACAGAGGGGAAGATGCTGGAGATGAACCACACTCAGACTACTGAGAGGGCTCTTCTTTATAATCACTATGACTAGGGACTGGGGGTCGAGAATCAATATGGAGAGAGGATTCTGTAGTTTCTGTATCTGGTTTCTAAAACAAGAGGTTTATGTTGATATGAAGTTCACATGGCAGGTTTACTTTTCAAGTTATCATCTCAAGTTAAACAGGTGTTTTGACCACCCAAAGATCACTCCATCGAGTGATTATGTGTACAATGATTATTTATGATGTAGTGAACCAATTTGTATCTCTTCTTGAGGCAAAATGTTGTGATTTCTGTTCACATTTAAAATATTTTAAGGTAGGGCCTACATTCACAATTTCATAGGAAATAGCGCCACATCCAGTAGTTCATGGAAATGGGTAGGGGAGGATAGTTGTGAATACTCATTTTCCCAGTGTGCAAAGGTTTGTTGTAGCTTACTGTCACTATTGTATGTAATAGCATATTTTCATCGCAGGGTGGTGACAAACACACAGGAATGTTTGGTGTATTGTTACATTACTGCAGTCTGGAGGCACTGAAGAACTTGGAAAAAATGTAATTGTAATGCCATATAACGTTGTACATATAATGTAATGCCAGTGACAGCTTAACAGCTTAACAGCTTCTACCCCCAAGCCATAAGACTGCTGAACAATTAATCAAATGGCTACCCAGACTATTTGCATTGACGGTGCTGCTACTCTCTGTTTATTATCTATGCATAGTCACTTTACCCATACCTACATGTACATATTACCTCAATTACCCCGACTAACCTGTACCCCCGCACATTGACTCGGTACCGGTACCCCCCGTATATAGCCTCGTTATTGTTATTTTATTGTGTTACTTTTTTTTTTTACTTTAGTTTATTTAGTAAATATTTTCTTAACTCTTATTTTTCTTAAAACTGCATTGTTGGTTAAGGGCTTGTAAGCATTTCACGGTATTCGGCGCATGTGACAAATAAAATGTGTTTTGATTTGATTTTACATATAAAGTATCACATTTGAAATGAGAATATAGTATCAGATTTGAAATGACAACACATAAGGCATATGGCTGATAAAGTGAACAAATGGCAGGAGGAGTGAATAGTTTGTCCTTCCTGTTTTAAGAAATGTCGTCTGACGTAAATGCAAATGTTCCTTTGGGAGAAAAAAACCCTGTCATTGATTCTGCTTAGAGTGCACCTCTGCTAATCTCTGAGCCATAATTGTTATTTGGACTCCTCCCTGTGGGATGACATGTGATGGTGGTGACTGAGCACACAGTACACACACACACACACACACACACACACACACACACAAACACACACATAAACACACACACACACACACACACACACAGAAACACACAGACAGCCAGACAGCCAGACACACAAAAACATGAGTGTGGGTCTCCTGGGAAACAATGGAAGACTCACCTGTGCTGTATTAGTGGCTTCCTGGCTGGCTCCTCTAGGGTCCCGTTGACGAAAAGCATGTCTACACTGGGACTAGTCTGTGGTGAAAACGCTGTGCTGGGGAAATCATTAATTGAAATGAATACCCTTTGACTTGGCAGTTGAAATAATAGGTGTAGTAAAGTTTCAGTTACAATCATAGAGAACCTGAAATGTAGAAAAGTGTATTAGTTGTGACGTCACGAGAGGCTACACAGCTTTCAGCGGGATTGCTCAAGTAGTGCAAGGAGACAAGGTTCAAACAAAACAAGGATTTTATTATAGGTCTTGGGAAATTAACGAAAATATAACAAAATTCTGTTCTCTTGTGGCTCTTTAAGGGTTAACAGTTCAGGGATGTCTCTTCCACATCCAAAGTCATAACTCTCACTCGCTCAGATAACTTTTCCCCAGCCTTACTGTAGTCCACGTTGCAGCTAGTGGCCAACCCAGCAAAACGTCCTTCCAAATGTCCCACACGTATTTCCACCGGTGCATATATCCAAAGGTGAGTATTTCCCCAAAGGTAAGTATCTCCAAATCCTTATATTCCTCCTGGAAGTGGACGTGCAGCACTCTTGTCCTCCAGAGAGCCCAGGTTGGAGACTGTGTCTCTTCCCTTCCCAAACCTTCAGCTCATCAGCTCCTCATTTGTTTCAGCTGCGTGGGAAGATTGGCCATAGAGGGGTGGAGTTCCCGACCATACCAGCAGATGGAGCCATAGCTGTCTGGGTTTGCAGCCACCTCAGGGGGATGTAACGTCCCTCCAGGACACAGCCTCTCGTGACATCACACATCCCCCTCCCTCGGGACCGACGTCCTCGTCGGGTAAAGGCAGCGAAGAAGGCATCCCGCCGGGAGAGGGCGTCCGCATTGCCGTGGTGCTTGCCAGACTGCTCTCTCTTCAACTCCTCCAACTCTAGGACCAGGGACTCAGCCTCCTGTTGTCTCTCCTTGAGTTTCTTACTGAACGCATCAGCCTTGGTTTTAGCAGAGTTTAGCTTCTGTTGAGCAGCTTTCAGTTCCTTCTCTCTCTCTGCCTCCGCATTCTTCATCTTGTTCTCCAACACCTTGTACTTCTCCTCTGCCTTCTTCTGGACCTCCTTACTACTGCGCAGGGTCTCCTCACACTCCTCGATGGTCCTGCGCAGCCTCTCCAGCTCCTCCTGTTGCTTAGGGAAGGAGCTCTGTTGGAGTTTAGCCTGGAGGATATCTAACTCTTCTGTCTTCATGTCTAACTGTTGCTTTAACAAACGATACCTCTCAGCGGTCCCCTTCAGACCAGACAGTTCTTTGTCCAGATTCTGTAGCTCCGTCTCTGTGTCGGTCTGGGCACCTGCCATCCCTATCAGAGCCCGGGCGGGAGTGAGTAACTCGGAGGATTGCACCGGAGCCTTCCCAGGATGAGTCTTGCCTCTCCGTTTCCGAGGTACTCGGGTTATCCTCTCCTGAGACTCTCTCCAGAGTGGGTAAAAGGCTGGGCAGTCTCGTCCAATTAGGACAGGGACGGGAGGGAATCAACCACCCCCGCCGTCGTGTGTATGGTTCCCCGTGTGCTGGTCATTGTAAGTTCAGTAATGGGGTATTCTCTGGTGTCCCCATGGACACAGGAAACTGGGAGGACTTTCCCCGGGGGTCAGACACGTTGGGCCCACCAAATCCTTACGCACCAGGGTGGCCCGGCTACCAGAATCCAGTAAGGCCTCCACATCATGGTGATTCACAGTTACCGGGCAGGTGGGGGGGTCGATCTGGGCCGCCATCTACGACTCCCAAGAGCGAGGCAAAACGGTGTGTGGGTGCTGAGCTGGAGGACTCCGCAGTGGGCATAGGTTCATCGGCTGGTTTCCCACACTGCCAGGAGATATGTCCCATCTCCCCACACCGGTAACACTGTCGAGTTTCCCCCCTCCTGGTGTACTCTTCTTGGACCCGCCTGGTTTCTGGCTCCCCCTGGAGCCGGGATAAGTCCTGACGTGGCTGGGTTCGAGACCTTGGGGGTCCTTTGGACGGGTTCTTCCCATTTGTGGTGGGGCCGCACTCCTGGGGTCTTTTTCGGGAAGCATTCAGCATCTCCGCTGTGGCCTGGTACTTTTCCACAGCTTCCACGGTCAGATCAGCCGTGGTCAAGGCCTGTTGACTGATGAACCGTTTTGCCTCATAAGGCAGGGCGCGTAGGTAACGATCCACCACAACGGCCTCCACCACCGCCGCTGCTGTATTCCTCTGCGGATCCAGCCATTTCCTTGCGATTCGGACAAGTTCATGCATCTGCGCCCGAGGAGGTTGGTCTGGTTGGAAGGTCCAGCTGTGAAAGCGCTGGGCCATACCAAACTTTGTGAGTCCATATCTGCTGAGGATCTCAGACTTCAGGGCATCATAGTCAGTAACCTGGTCAGGGCCCAGGTCCCGGACAGCATTCAGCGATTCCCCGGTTAGAAAGGGGGCTAACAGACCAACCCACTGTTGCTTGGGCCAGGCTTCCCTAGTGGCCGTGGCCTCAAATGCATGCAGGTATGCCTCAATGTCATCGGTAGCTCCCATCTTAGATATAAAGTCACTTGCCTTTATTGGGCGGGTATTTTGGACCACCCTCTGTCTCTGCAACTGCAATTCCTCTGCCTTCAGAAGGTTGGCTTTCTTTTGCTCCTCCAAGAGAGCCACGTTTGCTTGCATCTGGGCTTGCTGGCCAGCAACAAGGGCTTTCAATATGTCCTCCATTTCAGTCGGCGGGAGCCTACGGCCAACTTGGAAAACTGGGTGATCAAACCTTCGGTATCCTCCTCTGACATGCACTATTAACGCTTGAGCGTGCCCGTATTCTCCACCATCTGTGACGTCACGAGAGGCTACACAGCTTTCAGCGGGATTGCTCAAGTAGTGCAAGGAGACAAGGTTCAAACAAAACAAGGATTTTATTATAGGTCTTGGGAAATTAACGAAAATATAACAAAATTCTGTTCTCTTGTGGCTCTTTAAGGGTTAACAGTTCAGGGATGTCTCTTCCACATCCAAAGTCATAACTCTCACTCGCTCAGATAACTTTTCCCCAGCCTTACTGTAGTCCACGTTGCAGCTAGTGGCCAACCCAGCAAAACGTCCTTCCAAATGTCCCACACGTATTTCCACCGGTGCATATATCCAAAGGTGAGTATTTCCCCAAAGGTAAGTATCTCCAAATCCTTATATTCCTCCTGGAAGTGGACGTGCAGCACTCTTGTCCTCCAGAGAGCCCAGGTTGGAGACTGTGTCTCTTCCCTTCCCAAACCTTCAGCTCATCAGCTCCTCATTTGTTTCAGCTGCGTGGGAAGATTGGCCATAGAGGGGTGGAGTTCCCGACCATACCAGCAGATGGAGCCATAGCTGTCTGGGTTTGCAGCCACCTCAGGGGGATGTAACGTCCCTCCAGGACACAGCCTCTCGTGACATCACATAGTGTAAACACATCTTACATCCATTTAAAGAATCCTTTAAAAAATGTGAAACAACATTTTGCTTGTGAAATGGAGTACCTCTATTATTTCTACAAGATTGGTGTTATTTTTCTCTTTGATTCCTCTATCTATCTTGATACAAGCTGGCTGCCACAAGGACTGTACTGTATGCAGTGAGTTCATGTTGCAGCATCAGTACTGTAACAGTGTTTAGCTGCAGATGTAAATCCTTGCCCCATAGTTTGCCTTTGCTGGCCTGGAGCTCCCATGCATGACCTACTTTTGGACTGGAGCACTCTCTCACGCACACACACACACACACACACACACACACACACACACACACACACACACACACACACACACACACACACACACACACACACACACACACACACACACACACACACACACACACACACACACACACACACACACACACACATTACTGTACCAAATAATACATCCCTTATCCTATCATGACCTCATGGTTGGATGAGGCTTTTTCTCTCTCTCGAAGTCAAAGTCCAGGGGTCAGAAGTAGTGCACTAGGGGATAGGGTGTCATTTGGGAAGGGGCCAACGTATTTATTGTTCTGTGAGGCCTGTTTCTTGTTAAGGAATTTAGTGAAAATACTCTCTGCAAATGACATATTTGTTTAAAGGGCCAATCTGCAGTTGCCACATCCATGTCTGGACTTATGAATTAATGATATATACCCATTGATTCTTGAAGAATATAACTTATAAATGCCTCATGAGCTTAGTTCAACTGTTGTACCCCATCAGAACCCAAAATATGAGCTTGTTATACTCCAATGTTTGTAAACATTTGAAATGTAAACAAACCCTGTATAGCCTCAACAAGTTTAAAACTATAATTTTGATATATTGGATGGTCAGTCCATGCATCAATAGCTCTGTCTATGAATTTAAGAGTGGTTACATTTCTCCATGCTCATCCCTTTTTTTACCAAAACAGAGGTGGGTTGACGGCTTTGTTATTGTTTCATCTGCGGATTGCTCCTTTAAGAAGGTTTGCCTATACTCCTCACCCCTACTCCATCTAGGCCGTCCACCTTGATGACTTCCTTTAGAATCTGAACAATGTAGAACAACAATGCAATAAAGATACACATCTAAATGTGTCCAGACTAGCATATATCTGATTTACATTTGTTCCAAAGTAGGCCTATTAATATCATGACAAAGTAAGACACATTTACATTCTGTTCTCCATTGATGCAGAAGTTATCTCTGCAATTATACACTAATCATGTTACCTGTAGTTTACACTGTACAATTGGTATTTTAATATAAGAAAACCTATGTAGCCTATAAATACATTATATCTGTGACAGGGTCATCTGGTGATAGGATTATCTGTGATAGGGTAATCTAAACCCTATCTAACCCTAGGCTAGTATGTAAACAAGCAAGACCTACCCAATCAAATACGACCTCGGGAAATAGGGCAAAATGGTTGAGTCAACATTCTTTCTACACAATTTCACCAAATCACTCATTTGCATCATCATGCTTTTAGATTGAATCTTCAAAACGTCAACATAACACCATTTTATTTATTTCATCCAGTTTTAACCCAAAACATACAAGGTTCAATAAAGGTTTAGTTGAAATACCCTATATTTACTTGTGTTGACAACTCACTCAAATATCAGTCAACTTTGAACTGACTTCTTTGCCCAGGGGTATACTACAGCAGTGGTTCCCAACCTTTTTCGCTTACTGTACCACCAACTGAATTTTGCTCTGCCCAGAGTACCCCTGAAGTACCCCCTCATGTGCATTTTACCAGTACGCCTATGGTCACATGAGTCTTCTCAAGTACCCCCTGTGGATAGGCCAAGTACCACCAGGGGTCCTAGTACCCCTGGTTGGGAACCACTGTACTACAGTGACAAAGGGGGACGAGAGTGCGCTGCGCTTTCCATGCTGCCAATAGACTTATATGTATTATACGAGCTGTTCCTCTTCATCCAATCACAAAGAGGGTAATATCCCATAGGTAAATACAATTGGACGCTTCAGACAGGGCGCATCAGATAGTCGACAGCTCCACCTCTGGTGGGAATTTATGTTTGGGAAGAGGGTACAGTCAGCGAAAGGAAATACACGGACTCCGGTGGCGTTGTAGCCTTTGTTGTCGTTTGCGTCTTTACTGTTAATTATTGGACCGATGGTTACTTATTTGTTTCGAAGTGTACGGTCATGAAGAACCCATATTAACCCCGTGATGCTACATGGACAGTCTGTGCGCTACCTTAATCTATGGCAGCAACGTGGGGGAAATGGACTGAATGCATGCTGATTACTTTCTCTACCACCACCACTTCAAGCAGGGACAGAATAAATACACATTTAGTTGTAAATGTACGTTTTATATAACAGGGTAGATGACAGCTTTTATTTTCGGAATATATCTTTTTTCCGTCTCCGAATCGTTTTCATCGTCTGGTTTTGATTGCTTTGGCGTGCACAGTCCCCATTAAAGAAGGATATGTTTTTTTTTCAATATGAGGAAGCAATATATTACAGAGATAGCAAAAAGAAAGAGGCCTTTCCGTTTTCAGGGCCGGATTTGAGTTCAGTAGGGGAATAATGGTGAAAAATCCAAATGGATAAAATATGGATATTGGAACAAAATATTAGAGCAGTGGGATTTCTATCGATAACGTTACGTGCAAGTTTGATGCATCAAAAAAAGAGAACAACCCATTTATTCTACACTCAATAAATCTATTCGACTCAAATAAAAGGAAGTGGAACTGTTATTGGAATTGCCACATTTGCAGTTGTGCCAGCAGCTTAAATGCACATTTTTATATGAATTTTATGTTGCATTTTTATTGCAATTTGAGCTGGACCGAGCTTTGACTGTTCAATGGAAGTATGTTATCAGTTACCGGTTTTGCCTCTAGACAGGCCGGTTCCTAAACATGTTCTTAGCCGCAGGGGAGCCATTAGCTTCAGCTCCAATTCGTATTTTTTTGGAGGACCTGCCCCAAGACAGCTGGCCAAGGTAAGAGCAAGGGAAAGAGCAATCTGGGGTATAAACAAAAACAATTTGATGCTTTAATTTTCAGCTATCAAATCAAGGTTGTGCTTGATGGCAGGAAATATTTGTATATTTATATATTTTGATGGAAACTAAGTAGCCATATTCCTTCATCTGTTTACATTTTTAGTGGCCCACCAAATTAATTGTTATCACAACAAGCCTCATATTGATCTAGTTGACCCCTCCACAGGAATGCTCTCAATGGACTGATCTATCATTCTTTATAAATCTTTATCATATTCTCTTAGATCAGTGAGATGCCTGACTTGACCTGTGTGACAAAACCCTCATCCCTAATAATGTGACCAATGAAAACGTTAGTGATATTATTGTACTAATGTTTTAAGCCCCCCTAATCTGAAATGCATAGAGGTTTTGAGCCATAAAAGCTTATTGAAGTGAACCAAAACAGCTCATCTGTCTCTAAGTGAAGCACAATATTACATGGACTCGCTGGTCTGGGTTGTTGACAACATTGCACAGTAGAGGCCTTGTTTTTCATGCCATGTGTTCAAGACAGTTTTTGAAACGTGACAAGTGTTTCCGTATAGCTCAAACAGCTCTGGATAACTTGTGAAGATGGCACAGTAAACTTTTGAACTAGTCCATCATCTGTAACTGTAATGTTTTCCTTGGTGTTGAACCATCCATGCAGAAGGGTAGGCCTGGGATGGCCTGGTGTACGCTGGAGGTTTCTATGCTCCATATGACCTCTGTCTGCATCTGTATGGCAGATATACTGTAGTAGAAGCCTGTTGATATTTTAACAAACAAACCTACAGAAAACAGAAAAACGCATAATAACCACAATATAACCCTAAAGTATACACAAAGCTGTTATTTTAATAAAAGTTGCTCAATCTAAGTAGCCATAATAAAGGACATTGGATAACACATAAAGTGGAACTGACAGCCTTTTAACTACACTGCTCAATCTTATTAAATACTTTTTTTTACATAGTTGAATGTGCTGACAACAAAATCACACATAAATTATCAATGGAAATCAAATGTATCAACCCATGGAGGTCTGGATTTGGAGTCACCCTCAAAATTAAAGTGGAAAACCACACTACAGGCTGATCCAACTTTGATGTAATGTCCTTAAAACAAGTCAAAATGAGGCTCAGTAGTGTGTGTGGCCTCCACGTGCCTGTATGACCTCCCTACAATGCCTGGGCATGCTCCTGATGAGGTGGCGGATGGTCTCCTGAGGGATCTCCTCCCAGACCTGGACTAAAGCATCCGCCAACTCCTGGACAGTCTGTGGTGCAACGTGGCGTTGGTGGATGGAGCGAGACATGATGTCCCAGATGTGCTCAATTGGATTCAGGTCTGGGGAACGGGCGGGCCAGTCCATAGCATCAATGCCTTCCTCTTGCAGGAACTGCTGACACACTCCAGCCACATGAGGTCTAGCATTGTCTTGCATTAGGAGGAACCCAGGGCCAACCGCACCAGCATATAGTCTCACAAGGGGTCTGAGGATCTCATCTCGGTACCTAATGGCAGTCAGGCTACCTCTGGCGAGCACATGGAGGGCTGTGCGGCCCCCCAAAGAAATGCCACCCCACACCATGACTGATCCACCGCCAAACCGGTCATGCTGGAGGATGTTGCAAGCAGCAGAACGTTCTCCACGGCGTCTCCAGACTCTGTCACGTCTGTCACGTGCTCAATGTGAACCTGCTTTCACCTGTGAAGAGCACAGGGCGCCAGTGGCGAATTTGCCAATCTTGGTGTTCTCTGGCAAATGCCAAACGTCCTGCACGGTGTTGGGCTGTAAGCACAACCCCCACCTGTGGACGTCGGGCCCTCATACCACCCTCATGGAGTCTGTTTCTGACCGTTTGAGCAGACACATGCACATTATTGGCCTGCTGGAGGTCATTTTGCAGGGCTCTGGCAGTGCTCCTCCTTGCACAAAGGCGGAGGTAGCAGTCCTGCTGCTGGGTTGTTGCCCTCCTACGGCCTCCTCCACGTCTCCTGATGTACTGGCCTGTCTCCTGGTAGCGCCTCCATGCTCTGGACACTACGCTGACAGACACAGCAAACCTTCTTGCCACAGCTCGCATTGATGTGCCATCCTGGATGAGCTGCACTACCTGAGCCACTTGTGTGGGTTTTAGACTACGTCTCATGCTACCACTAGAGTGAAAGCACCGCCAGCATTCAAAAGTGACCAAAACATCAGCCAGGAAGCATAGGAACTGAGAAGTGGTCTGTGGTCACCACTTGCAAAACCAGTCCTTTATTGGGGGTGTCTTGCTAATTGCCTATAATTTCCACCTGTTGTCTATTCCATTTGCACAACAGCATGTGAAATTTATTGTCAATCAGTGTTGCTTCCTAAGTGGACAGTTTGATTTCACAGAAGTGTGATTGACTTGGAGTTACATTGTGTTGTTTAAGTGTTCCCTTTATTTTTTTTAGCAGTGTACTTTGCAGATGTGAAACAAACAGTCAATGATAATATCAGTAAATTATATCAAATTCCCAGTTGATGCTACAAAACCAACTTTATAAGAGGTTTTAAAAATAGGTTATATTTGACTCAACATTCCATGACGTACACTAAGGCATTGTTGGCAGAATAGATGGATGCAGTTCAATGCATGATTAATATAATTCACCAATACATTTCTTGCTAGTCCCAAAAATATTACCATCAGGTTGTAAATCACAGCCGGCCTGGTACATTGTTTGTTACCTCTATTCGGGATGCACTGTTTCAGTTTCAATTACTCAATATTTTGGACAAAAACGGACGAATGTAACTAAAGCTGGGAATGTCAATACAATCAGACTAGCAAGGGCAATGATCACAAGTCAGTCATAACGTGGCTAATAGGCCAGAGTATCTATTTATGTAGCAAGCTAAAAACACTGAGCCTAATGTTAGCTAGATAGCTAGCCAGCTGCTATGAGGATGTCATGTCATTGGAGGAGTGGGTGAGTGACTGACCTTTTCCCCTCATATAGTTTTTCGGTGGCTATACACTATGCTAGAGATGCAGGTGTCATTTGGTTAGCTAGCAAGAACTTGAAAGACTGTTATCCAGTTAGCTAGCATATCTCTTGCGTTCGCAAATTCACTCTGGCTATCTAGCTACTCCGATTTCAGAGCACTCTCATCTGAGTGTGCCGGAGCGCAGAAAAGCTGATGAATTTATGAACGTGCAACACCCGCTGAATATGACAGTGTCAGTAAACGTAGGCAAAAAAAAGTTAGTCAACTCTGCTAGGGCGAGTAAAATGGTCAGAGTGAGGTGTTCTCTCATTTGTGTCTGGAAGAAGCTAGCTAGCAAGCTAGCTAACTTTAGCCAGTTAGCTTGGGTGCTTGGTAGGGACAAGCGTGCATTGGCAGGCAAGCTGCAGAAGGACGAGTAGGCTACAATTCCCCATTGTTTATCAGTGCAATTTTGCCAGCCATCTAGCTGAAAGTTTGAGAGGGTTTATCTAATGTTCCTTTGTTAGATTTTAGCACATCTTGCTCTGGCTAGCATTAGTTGTTGATCACTACCTGCCTCCGTCCCATCTGGGCTGGTCCGCGGAATACCCCTTTCCCTCCCGGAGTGCTTTGATGGCGCGCCAGCGAGATGCAAGGGATTCCTTCTGCAATGCGACCTGTACCTTGCTTGCTACGCCGAGGCTGTCTCCGGGAGAGACAGGGTTGCCACAGCCATCTCGGCACTGACCGGACGGGCCCTGGACTGGGGTGCCATGGTCTGGGAGACGGGCGGACCCGAGGTCGAGTCCTATGAGCACTTCACCCTCCTCTTCCGCTCGGTGTTTGATCATCCTGTGGAGGGCCGAGAGGGGGGTGAACGTCTACTCCGACTACGCCAGGGATCTAGGACCGCCTCTGAGTTTGCCCTGGAGTTCCGGACCATCGCGGCCTCCACCGGATGGAACGAGTCGGCTTTGGTCACCGTTTTCCACAGCGGACTGCAGGAGGAGGTACAGATGGAGTTAGCCTGCCGTGATGACAACCTGTCAATTGACCAGCTCATCAGCATGGCGATCCGGTTGGACAACCTCCTGCAGTACCGAAAAAGACCTGCGCGGAATCCGGAGCCCATGGCTACATCTGCTCTAAGGCCAGAGCCGATGGAGGTGGGCTCTGCACGTTTGTCCGAGGCAGAGTGTAGGAGAAGGAGGAATCTGGGCCTCTGCTCCTATGGTTGAGAAAGGGGTCATTTCTCCCCTCGGTCCACGAAGTCCTGGATTCGAGGTGTCGGACGGGGCGTCTCCAGTACCTCATTGACTGGGAGGGGTACGGCCCAGTGGAGTGGTGCTGGTTCCGCACTGTGTTCCTGTGGTCGTCCCCGAGGCTGGTGTTGTCCTGCCGGGGGGTACTGTCACGGATCCCCCCTGTACTGCTGCTCATACCGTTCACCAGTTCCGGAGGTCTACGTCACCGGCTTTCTAGGCGTCACTGGCGTCACTGACCTGGTTCATTACCACCAACCCCAGTCTGTTCCCCATTGTCCTTGTCGATTATTGTCCCATGTCCGTTGGTCTCGTGAGTGCCGTGTATCGTGCTCTTGTTATTACGGGTCTCATCCTGTGGATTGTTTAGAGGTTTACACCTCGCTCTTTTGTTTGGTTTACAACCCTGTGTTTTATTTATATATATATATATATATATATATATATATATATATATATATATATATATATATATATATATATATATATATATATATATATATATATATATATATATATATATATCGTGTTTGTGTTGGGTGGAGTAATAAAAAACCCTAATACGTATTCCTGTGCCTGTCTTCTAATCATTATACAACGTGACTAAGTATATGTAATTCCCAAACATTCTACGAATTTATGAAAACGTTACAATTACCATATCTAAGTGCTCGCTTGTCAGAAAATTTAATATTTAAAAGTTTAATATTCTTCCTGGGGGTGTAAATCTAACTCTGTGTTGTTGTTTTTATCGCACTGCTTTGCTTTATCTTGGCCAGGTCACAGTTGTAAATGACAACTTGTTCTCAACTGGCTTACCTGGTTAAATAAATAAAAAATTATGAACAGATTTGAATAAGATTTCATGTTGCTAAAATGCTGTCAGTTCCACTTTAAGGTACCCTTTAAGGGGGTTGTAGAGAGATTTTTTTGGGCTGCATGTGACTGATAAAAGTTAATTTGATAGAAAGGGTTTATACAGTGGGGGGAAAAAAGTATTTAGTCAGCCACCAATTGTGCAAGTTCTCCCACTTAAAAAGATGAGAGAGGCCTGTAATTTTCATCATAGGTACACGTCAACTATGACAGACAAAATGAGAAAAAAATATCCAGAAAATCACATTGTAGGATTTTTTATGAATTTATTTGCTAATTATGGTGGAAAATAAGTATTTGGTCAATAACAAAAGTTTCTCAATACTTTGTTATATACCCTTTGTTGGCAATGACACAGGTAAAACGTTTTCTGTAAGTCTTCACAAGGTTTTCACACACTGTTGCTGGTATTTTGGCCCATTCCTCCATGCAGATCTCCTCTAGAGCAGTGATGTTTTGGGGCTGTCGCTGGGCAACACGGACTTTCAACTCCCTCCAAAGATTTTCTATGGGGTTGAGATCTGGAGACTGGCTAGGCCACTCCAGGACCTTGAAATGCTTCTTCGAAGCCACTCCTTCATTGCCCGGGCGGTGTGTTTGGGATCATTGTCATGCTGAAAGACCCAGCCACGTTTCATCTTCAATGCCCTTGCTGATGGAAGGAGGTTTTCACTCAAAATCTCACGATACATGGCCCCATTCATTCTTTCCTTTACACGGATCAGTCGTCCTGGTCCCTTTGCAGAAAAACAGCCCCAAAGCATGATGTTTCCACCCCCATGCTTCACAGTAGGTATGGTGTTCTTTGGATGCAACTCAGCATTCTTTGTCCTCCAAACACGACAAGTTGAGTTTTTACCAAAAAGTTCTATTTTGGTTTCATCTGACCATATGACATTCTCCTAATCCTCTTCTGGATCATCCAAATGCACTAGCAAACTTCAGACGGGCCTGGACATGTACTGGCTAAAGCAGGGGGACACGTCTGGCACTGGAGGATTTGAGTCCCTGGCGGCGTAGTGTGTTACTGATGGTAGGCTTTGT
Organism: Coregonus clupeaformis; assembly: GCF_020615455.1. NCBI lineage: Eukaryota > Metazoa > Chordata > Actinopteri > Salmoniformes > Salmonidae > Coregonus > Coregonus clupeaformis. The sequence goes on from NC_059212.1 coordinate 28,848,384, forward strand.
TACTTTGGTCCCAGCTCTCTGCAGGTCATTCACTAGGTCCCCCCGTGTGGTTCTGGGATTTTTGCTTGTGATCATTTTGACCCCACGGGGTGAGATCTTGCGTGGAGCCCCAGATCGAGGGAGATTATCAGTGGTCTTGTATGTCTTCCATTTCCTAATAATTGCTCCCACAGTTGATTTCTTCAAACCAAGCTGCTTACCTATTGCAGATTCAGTCTTCCCAGCCTGGTGCAGGTCTACAATTTTGTTTCTGGTGTCCTTTGACAGCTCTTTGGTCTTGGCCATAGTGGAGTTTGGAGTGTGACTGTTTGAGGTTGTGGACAGGTGTCTTTTATACTGATAACAAGTTCAAACAGGTGCCATTAATACAGGTAACGGGTGGAGGACAGAGGAGCCTCTTAAATAAGAAGTTACAGGTCTGTGAGAGCCAGAAATCTTGCTTGTTTGTAGGTGACCAAATACTTATTTTCCACCATAATTTGCAAATAAATTCATTAAAAATCCTACAATGTGATTTTCTGGAAAAAAATTTCTCAATTTGTCTGTCATAGTTGACGTGTACCTATGATGAAAATTACAGGCCTCTCATCTTTTTAAGTGGGAGAACTTGCACAATTGGTGGCTGACTAAATACTTTTTTCCCCCACTAAGTAGTTAATACACTTAATTATTAGGTAATATGTAGTTGATAAATCATTAACAAGCTGTTGTTTTACTACTTTTATTGATATAGAACCGTAGACTATACTTGATTTGTTTATCGTTCCTAGCGTTAGGACAATGACTGGAAGTCTATGGGTATCTGCTAACATGCTAGTAGATACCCATAGATTTCCAGTCATTGCGCTACCGCTAGTTAGCATTGGCTCGCGAAACTACCTCTCTTTCTTCATACTGGACGCAGACACATAAAAATGGTATCCACAAGTTCATTGCCAAAATACCGAAGTATCCCTTTAAGAGTTTCTGAGGGGTTTCTTTCTTTTAGTTGAAGACATCATCATTGAATATAGTTGTTTTCTGTTATTATTGAGATATTATCTTCATATACATACTTTATTCTAGTGACTCAAAGTGAGGTTAAATTGTTATATGTTTACATAATAAGATTGCAAATGGAACTATTCATGAGGCCGATATGACATGATGGTCCTTACCTCACACTCCCCTGCAGGCTTCACAGCCCTGCATCACTCTGTGTTCTGTGAGAGGCCAGTAAGGGTCTGTGATTAGTTTATGAACCCCTCACAATGCTCCAGTCCAGACTGTTTGCCTTTCCCCTATATCGCTGATTGTCTTTTATGGCCCTCCCTGAGCCAGACCACGTGGTCTGTCCCATTAAGAGAAGGGCCCATCCAGAGCAGACACACACACCCTCTGAAGTGGGATTTACTACAGGCAACGCACTGGAAGGAATGTGGAGATGCTCACGCTACTTTCCACACTGAAGTGCCACAATTCATGGGGATACTTTGAATTTGTGAAGCACCTTAGAACAGTTTTAGCTCTTGTTTCTTTTACAGTTTAGAGACCGCTTGTGTTTTGGGGACAGGACACTCAAAGGCTAAGGGAGCGTTCATCTGTCCTGTACTTTCCTCCTCTTTTCAGCTTTATTAGTTACATCTCTGTAGTCAGCCAGCCCATTAGAATTGATATGGGATAAACCTGAGCAATGCAGGGTTGACTTGCCCTAGAGTAATAGCCCAGATTAATAAGCCTGATTGGTCTGACTGCTTGATTGATGGATACAATTCAGAATTGAAATGTCAAGGCACCTCAAACACAGTCATTTGTTGCAATGGACTTACTGTACAGCTACAGCACAATGAAAATTACAGTCCAGGTATTTCTGAGTCGCTCAGTGACGCAGCTGCAATGCATTTTTTCAGAAGCACGCCAGAATGTGTCAACGGCTGTGGAAGTGAATAATCTGTTTTAGCTGTTTAGTCATGTAGCCAGCCAGCCAGGCTACTCATCAGACTAGCTCATAGTTAATAGACCTGGCTGTCTGTGACTAAGGTGTGTGTATACTAAACTTTGCTCAGATGTTTAGACCTTTTGAATAATAAATGATGATGCAGATGGAGATAAGGGGACTGCTGTTGAATGGGCAGGGATGGGCCAGTGACGTAAAGAGGTGTCAAGATGCTGTAAGAGTGATGTGGGTAGGACCAGGGAGCCTGTTTAAACATGACAGCCAAAGCCCCTGTGACTGTGTGAATGTGTGTCCATAGTTGAACCACATCAAAGGCATCTGATCTGACTGACAAACAGTCATCTGAACATGTGCATTGCATTATCTGTCCTCTGCAGCAACAAGATAGTTTTGGACTGCAGGTACTGTCTCTAGCCAAGTGGTATTGTCTCTAGCTAAGTCAGGGATGGGCAACTTTGATGGGTTAGAAAAATAAAGAAAAACTCTTGAATGAGTAGGTGTGTCCAAACTTTTGACTGGTCGTGTGTGTGTGTGTGTGTGTGTGTGTGTGTGTGTGTGTGTGTGTGTGTGTATGTACACACAGTGGGGAGAACAAGTATTTGATACACTGCCGATTTTGCAGGTTTTCTTACTTACAAAGCATGTAGAGGTCTGTAATTTTTAGCATAGGTACACTTCAACTGTGAGAGACGGAATCTAAAACAAAAATCCAGAAAATCACATTGTATGATTTTTAAGTAATTAATTTGCATTTTATTGCATGACATAAGTATTTGATACATCAGAAAAGCAGAACTTAATATTTGGTACAGAAACCTTTGTTTGCAATTACAGAGATCATACGTTTCCTGTAGGTCGTGACCAGGTTTGCACACACTGCAGCAGGGATTTTGGCCCACTCCTCCATACAGACCTTCTCCAGATCCTTCAGGTTTCGGGGCTGTCGCTGGGCAATACGGACTTTCAGCTCCCTCCAAAGATTTTCTATTGGTATCAGGTCTGGAGACTGGCTAGGCCACTCCAGGACCTTGAGATGCTTCTTACGGAGCCACTCCTTACTTGCCCTGGCTGTGTGTTTCGGGTCGTTGTCATGCTGGAAGACCCAGCCATGACCCATCTTCAATGCTCTTACTGAGGGAAGGAGGTTGTTGGCCAAGATCTCGCAATACATGGCCCCATCCATCCTCCCCTCAATACGGTGCAGTCGTCCTGTCCCCTTTGCAGAAAAGCATCCCCAAAGAATGATGTTTCCACCTCCTTCTTCTTCCTCCAAACACGGCGAGTGGAGTTTAGACCAAACAGCTCTATTTTTGTCTCATCAGACCACATTACCTTCTCCCATTCCTCCTCTGGATCATCCAGATGGTTATTGGCAAACTTCAGACGGGCCTGGACATGCGCTGGCTTGAGCAGGGAGACCTTGCGTGCGCTGCAGGATTTTAATCCATGACGGCGTAGTGTGTTACTAATGGTTTTATTTGAGACTGTGGTCCCAGCTCTCTTCAGGTCATTGACCAGGTCCTGCCATGTAGTTCTGGGCTGATCCCTCACCTTCCTCATGATCATTGATGCCCCACGAGATGAGATCTTGCATGGAGCCCCAGACCGAGGGTGATTGACCGTCATCTTGAACTTCTTCCATTTTCTAATAATTGCGCCAACAGTTGTTGCCTTCTCACCAAGCTGTGTGCCTATTGTCCTGTAGCCCATCCCAGCCTTGTGCATGTCTACAATTTTATCCCTGATGTCCTTACACTGCTCTCTGGTCTTGGCCATTGTGGAGAGGTTGGAGTCTGTTTGATTGAGTGTGTGGACAGGTGTCTTTTATACAGGTAACAAGTTAAAACAGGTGCAGTTAATACAGGTAATGAGTGGAGAACAGGAGGGCTTCTTAAAGAAAAACTAACAGGTCTGTGAGAGCCGGAATTCTTACTGGTTGGTAGGTGATCAAATACTTATGTCATGCAATAAAATGCAAATTAATTACTTTAAAATCATACAATGTGATTTTCTGGATTTTTGTTTTAGATTCCGTCTCTCACAGTTGAAGTGTACCTATGATAAAAATTACAGACCTCTACATGCTTTGTAAATAGGAAAACCTGCAAAATCGGCAGTGTATCAAATACTTGTTCTCCCCACTGTGTGTGTGTTATATATATATATATATATATATATATATATATATATATATATATATATATATATATATATATATATATATATACCACACACACACACACACACACACACACACACACACACACACAGTGCCTTGCAAGAGTATTCATCCCCCGTGGTGTTTTTCCTATTTTGTTGCATTACAACCTGTCATTTAAATGGATTTTCCTTTGGATTTCATGTAATGGACATACACAAAATAGTCCAAATTGGTGAAGTGAAATGAATAAAAATAACTTGGTGCGTACATATGTATTCACCCCCTTTGCTATGAAGCCCCTAATTAAGATCTGGTGCAACCAATTACCTTCAGAAGTCACATAATTAGTTAAATAAAGTCCACCTGTTTGCAATCTAAGTGTCACATGATCTCAGTATATATACACCTGTTCTGAAAGGCCCCAGAGTCTGCAACACCACTAAACAAGGGGCACCACCAAGCAAACGGCACCATGAAGACCAAGGAGCTCTCCAAACAGGTCAGGGACAAAGTTGTGGAGAAGTACAGATCAGGGTTGGGTTATAAAAAAATATACAAAACTTTGAACATCCCATGGAGCACCATTTAAATCCATTATTTAAAAAATTGAAAGAATATGGCACCACAACAAACCCGCCAAGAGAGCGCCCACCAAAACTCACGGACCAGGCAAGGAGGGCATTAATCAGAGAGGCAACAAAGAGACCAAAGATAACCCTGAAGGAGCTGTAAAGCTCCACAGCGGAGATTGGAGTATCTGTCCATAGGACCACTTTAAGCCGTACACTCCACAGAGCTGGGCAGAAAAAAGCCATTGCCAAAAGGCATGTGGGAGACTCCCCAAACATATGGAAGAAGGTACGCTGGTCAGATGAGACAAAAATTTAGCTTTTTGGCCATCAAGGAAAACGCTATGTCTGGCGCAAACCCAACACCTCTCATCACCCCGAGAACACCATCCCCACAGTGAAGCATGGTGGTGGCAGCAGCATGCTGTGGGGATGTTTTTCATCGGCAGGGACTGGGAAACTGGTCAGAATCTAAGGAATGATGGATGGCGCTAAATACAGGGAAATCCTTGAGGGAAACCTGTTTCAGTCTTCCAGAGATTTGAGACTGGGACGGAGGTTCACCTTCCAGCAGGACAATGACCCTAAGCATACTGCTAAAGCAACACTTGAGTGGTTTAAGGGGAAACATTTAAATGTCTTGGAATGGCCTAGTCAAAGCCCAGACCTCAATCCAATTGAGAATCTGTGGTATGACTTAAAGATTGCTGTACACCAGCGGAACCCATCCAATTTGAAGGAGCTGGAGCAGTTTTGCCTTGAAGAATGGGCAAAAATCCCAGTGGCTAGATGTGCCAAGCTTCTAGAGACATACCTCAAGAGACTTGCAGCTGTAATTGGTGCAAAAGGTGGCTCTACAAAGTATTGACTTTGGGGGGGGTGAATAGTTATGCATGCTCAAGTTTTCAGATTTTTTGTCTTATTTCTTGTTTGTTTCACAATAAAAAATATGTTGCATCTTCAAAGTGGTAGGCATGTTGTGTAAATGAAATGATAGAAACCCCCCCAAAAAATCAATTTTAATTCCAGGTTGTAAGGCAACAAAATAGGAAAAATGCCAAGGGGGGTGAATACTTTCGCAAGCCACTGTGTGTGTGTGTGTGTGTATATATATATATATATATATATATATATATATATATATATATATATATATATATATATATATATATATATATATATATATATATATATATATATATATATATATATATAGAAACATGTGGGTGGAAATGTATCTGCGGGCCAACTCCCGTGGGCTAAGTTCTTCTGAAAAAATACATTGATATTGGTTATTTCAGCTTTTAGCATAGGCTGTTTCACCTTTCAGCGCAATGGTCATTTCAGTTTTGTCGGCCTACACCCTAAGGTTCTATACAAAATAGCGATGACAGTACGCTACATGGTACATGGTGATGTGTCCGTTACAACCTTACAATACAGTATGCATTCCACAGGCCTGTACTTGATAGGATAGCCTTGTTCAAACTTCAGGTAAATTTACCTATCACACTGTTCATGGACCAGTATCCTGTCAGATTTGAATATATGGTCAACTTTAGTTTGCATTAAGTCTGAATTTGCATACTTGACAGCTCTGAGGCCTAAAGGAAGGATGAACTGATACTAAACGCAAGCCCAGGTTGCGTCCCAATAATCTGTCCTTTGATAAAGAAAAGTTTGTCTTCTGACCTTATTTGCAACTAGTTTCATTTGCTTGTTTGTGTCATGCCAAACCTGAATTACAGTTCAAACTAGTCTTCTTTCAAACCAGCTCACAGGTGATTTCAGAATGAAATGCCTTGTAAATCCATGAATGGGAGGGCCTAGGATGCGTCTTAATATCTTATTGTAGCTCTCCCCAACCCGCCAGAAACATGATGAGCTGGAAAAACAAACAAACCTGTGTTATGCTGTTTCCAGCACTCAGATGGCTTTATCATCATCACACTAGACTATGGGACAGAAGCTACGTCCCTATGGGCCCTGTTCAAAAGTAGTGCACTATATAGGGAATAGGGTGCCATTTGGGACGCAGACAAGAGACCTGTCCAGTATAAGATTGTTTGTTGTCACATTATTACACTGGAAAGTAGTATGTGGAATATTATCTATGGTGCATTCGGAAAGTATTCAGACCCCTTGACTTTTTCCACATTTTGTTATGTTACAGCCTTATTCTAAAATGGATTAAAAAAATTATATATATCCTCATCAATCTACACACAGTACCCCATAATGACAGTGAAAACAGGTTTATAGAATTTTTTGCAAATTTATGAAAAATAAAAAGCAGAAATACCTTATTTACATAAGTATTCAGACCCTTTGCTATGAGACTCGTAATTGAGCTCAGGTGCATCCTGTTTCCATTGATCATCCTTGAGATGTTTCTACAACTTGATTGGAGTCCACATGTGGTAAATTCAATTGATTGGACATGATTTGGAAAGGCACACACCTGTCTATAAAAGGTCCCACAGTTGACAGTGCATGTCAGAGCAAAAACCAAGCCATGAGGTCGAAGGAATTGTCCGTAGAGCTCTGAGACAGGATTGTGTCGAGGCACAGATCTGGGGAAGGGTACCAAAAAATTGCTGCAGCATTGAAGGTCCCCAAGAACACAGTGGCCTCCATCATTTTTAAATGGAAGAAGTTTGGAACCACCAAGACTCTTCCTAGAGTTGGCCAGGCATCCAGCTCTAGGAAGAGTCTTGGTGGTTCCAAACTTCTTCCATTTAAAAATGATGGAGGCCACTGTGTTCTTGAAATTGAGCAATTGGGGGAGAAGGGCCTTGGTCAGGGAGGTGACCAAGAACCTGATGGTCACTCTGTCAGAGCTCCAGAATTCCTCTGTGGAGATGGGAGAACCTTCCAGAAGGACAACCATCGCTGCAGCACTCCACCAATCTGGCCTTTATGGTAGCGTGGCCAGATGGAAGCCACTCCTCAGTAAAAGGTACATGACAGCCCGCTTGGAGTATGCCAAAAGGCACCTAAAGGACTCTCAGACCATGAGAAACAAGATTCTCTGGTCTGATGAAACCAAGATTGAACTCTTTGGCCTGAATGCCAAGCGTCACGTCTGGAGGAAACCAGGCACCATCCCTACGGGTGAAGCATGGTGCTGTCAGCATCATGCTGTGGGGATGTTTTTCAGCGGCAGGGACTGGGAGACTAGTCAGGATCGAGGGAAAGATGAACGGAGCAAAGTACAGAGAGATCCATGATGAAAACCTTCTCCAGAGCGCTCAGAACCTCAGACTGGTGTGAAGGTTCACCTTCCAACAGGACAACGACCTTAAGCACACAGCCAAGACAACGCAGGAGTGGCTTCGGGACAAGTCTCTGAATGTCCTTGAGTGGCCCAGCCAGAGCCCGGACTTGAACCCGATCTAAGAGCTTGAGAGGAACTGCAGAGAAGAATGGGAGAAACTCCCCAAATACAGGTGTGCCAAGCGAGTAGTGTCATACACAAGGAGACCAGAGGCTGCAATCACTGCCAAAGGTGCTTCAACAAAGTACTGAGTAAAGTGTCTGAATACTTATGTAAGTATCATATTTCAGTTTATAATTTTGCTAACATTTCTAAAAACCAGTTTTTGCTTTGTCATTATGGGGTATTGTGTGTAGATTGATGAGAAGAAAAAAAAACTATTTAATCCATTTTAGAATAAGGCTGTAACTTAACAAAATGTGGAAAAAGTCAAGTGGTCTGAATACTTTCCGAATCTCTTAAATGGATTTCCATTTTATCTTTGAAAGAGCTTATTTTACACAGTAGCTCAGCATGAACATGTTTTTGTAGGACACTGCATGCTTAGTTTTTATATTCCCATTTCCACCAAATGGAAAAGAGGAAGTTAACTCTACAACTGACATTTGATTGATATTTAGGTCTGCTTTCAAATGTCTGCAATCTTTTTGTATAAAAATGTTCTAACAACTAACCTTTTGAAATATGACATGTTTAACGTTGAGGTCTGATGTTTGTCATTATTAATAATTTCTAGGAATACGCATTTATCGTAGGGAAATCGTAACTGTCTTCGCCACTAGTGTATTAGTGGCCCCGCAATGACACTGAAGTCGAGGGAATAATCAGGAAACATCCCAAGTGTCCTGTTAGCTAGATTCTAGAGTGGAATGTTTGCATAGCTGTCCTTGCAGGAACTCTGCTGCAGCATGGAGGACAAGAATTTCCCAAGCCTTGTGTGTTGAGTTCACAAGACTTCCTGTGCCGTGCTGTGGGTTTGAGGCCCTTGCCTGATGATTTTTGGGCCGTCATGTGTCATGGTGGTCTATTTCTGGTCCCCGTTCACCACACTTATCAGCTGTGATGTCGACGTAGGTTGGGGGTCTAAATCGGGCTGTGCTCTGCCTGGGTATGAGGGCATACCTAACCCCTGTTTTGGGACAGCATTTATTCAAGGCTACAGCCCCAGAGCATCTCAGAGAAACTTTCCCCTTTGTCTCTCTCCCTACAACAGCCTGCCAGACTGACTTGTATTGCGTAAAATTGAAACGTATGTTAATAGTATAACTGAATCTTTCTCTAAGCTTATGTAGCGAAAGGAGCCACATTGTTCTGATGACGTTAAGTGCATAGTAGAACAGAGACTGGGAACGTCAGTGATCTCATTCCCCTCATGTTTTAATTGGGGGATTATTATCAGAGATGATTGCTCATAGTATAAACCTTTTGTCTTAATCTTGGCAGCAGAACCCACGCTTTTATATTGTAGGACTCATGTTGTGGCAAACTCAAGTACATGTACCGTAAGTGCAGGGAAATAACACTAGTTTGATCCTGGGAGGTCCAATGGGAATTGTTCTGATCTGGTCCTTGGTTGTGATTCTAACAAGGTGGATTTCCTAGAAGGTACAGTGAGGGAAAAATGTATTTGATCCCCTGCTGATTTTGTACGTTTGCCCACTGACAAAGAAATGATCAGTCTATAATTTTAATGGTAGGTTTATTTGAACAGTGAGAGACAGAATAACAACCAAAAAATCCAGAAAAACGCATGTCAAAAATGTTATAAATTGGGAGATCACGTGACCCTTGAACGAGATGGCCGCATGAACTAGGAGCTCCGCACAAGTAGTTTCCAATTCCTAATCTTACCTCCACTTCAAGTTTAAACTCATTTAGCTTTAGTCAAAAAGTCATGGCGGCTTCAAAAGGCAACACTACAGGGGACATTTTTACCCGGACTCGAGTACTAGCGACGGAAAAAGCCTCCAAGAAGCAGCTAGCTTCAGAAAAAGCTAGCGCCATTAGCCAGGAGAAAGAGGACCCGTCCCCCCCCGAGGCCCAACGAATGCCAACCTCGCACTCTGTCGAAGACATCTTTTCTGAGCTGAGATCCCAACGTACAGAACTCAACACTAAACTAGATGCCATTAACGCTCAGCTCAGTGCGATAGGGGGCAAGGTGACAATCCTGGAAAATGCCTTGCCTGACATAAACAACAAGATAACCATAAACGCGGGGCGCCTGGACGAGGCAGAGGGGCGAATCCTATCCACGGAAAACTTATTGACAGACGCCATGGAAACAATAGCATATGCTAAAAAAAAATAGAGCAGCTGGAAGAGAAAACAGAGGACCTGGAAAACAGGGGCGAAGGAATAATTGTGTTCTATTAAATCTGGGCGAAAAAGAAGAGGAAACATGCCACTGATCCGCTACCTGCAAGACAAACTTCCCGAGTGGCTCCACCTGTCCACCGACAGGCCCATAGAACTCGAGAGAGCTCACCGAGCACTGAGGCCCCCACCAGCAGCCAGACAACCACCGCGCCCAATCACCATACGTTTCCTGAGATTCACCGACAAGGAACGAGTCCTACAGGCGGCGAAAACCAACACCATTACAGTGGGAAACGCCAAACTCACCTTACTCCAGGACCTGTCAGCTGGAATACGCCGAAAGCGCCGAGAGTTTGACGAGGTGAAGAAATGCTCCATTGACCGAGGCATCTTTAGGGGATTCAAATACCCAAACGAGCTCAGGATTCTTCACCAAGGAGCCCTGCGACACTTCAAAACTCCCGAAGAGGCAAAACGTTTTTTTGAAAGACAACCCCGGTCAATGAGAAATGGACCATTGACTAAATGCGATTAATGCGATTACTGTTATTACTAAAGGAGGTAAGACAACATATAGCCGATATCCAAAGACCCACCGCCCTGCTAAATTTCATTATAGCCGTCCAATCTATATTTATGTTCCTTTAGCTGAGAGGGATAGGCCCCATATTATAACTTAGGCCTACTGTATGTAGGCTGGGCTATTGATTTTATTTTCTCCCCTTTCTTAATGTGGTCTGGACGGGGGCTATGTTGTCAGTTACTCAATGCGGGCGGAGAGGATGAGGCATTTCTTTGGTGGGGAGGGGGAGACGTTGTGCGTTGCTAACTGTTCCCGGTCTTTTTTTTTGTTGGAACACAGAATTGTGACTGAGCGGGGAGGTAATAGATCCAACGGGATATGTCGAGTTGTTTGGGAACTCGGCTGGGGTGTTCAGAGATTGTTATTTTATGTAAACCATTTATTTTCCTTTTATGTGAACGCAGCTGTAACTACGATCCACCTTTACCCAGAGATGACTTGCACTAAAGTTCGATTACTGTTCGATGACGATGACTAGTACCTTAAATCTATTGACATGGAACTGCCACGGTCTAGGCCATGCAATAAAACGGAAAAAGATACTATGTGCTCTAAAAAAGGAAAAAGCAGACATCGCGCTATTGCAAGAGACACACCTCTGTGATGCTGAACATGCCAAACTCCGCAGAGCTTGGGTGGGACAGGTGTATTTCTCATCTTTCAAATCCAACAGTAGAGGTACAGCAATACTTATCCATAAGAATGTTCCATTCATAATTGACAAAAACATATCTGATCCGGAGGGGAGATTTGTCTTGATAACTGGGTCACTGTATGGGCAACCAATTACTATCTTAAACATATACGCCCCTAACACAGATACTCCTGCTTTTATGTCGAAAATGATAACTCTGTTCAATGAGCATTGTGTTTCCTTTGGAGTGTTGGCCGGAGATTTTAATTGTACCCTGAACCCAACCCTAGACAAATCATCTCAAATCACCACCACAAATCCTAGATCTGCAAAGATGTTGAACTCTCTTACTAAAGAGATGGGACTGATAGATATCTGGAGAGAGACTAATAGCTCAGCTATGGACTATACATACTACTCTAATGTCCATAACACCTACTCCCGTATAGATTACATTTTTATCCCAAAGAGTTTCATAAATTCAGCCACGTGTACAATCGGACCCATAGCGCTTTCGGATCACGCCTTTGTCCACCTCCGCTTTGACCTCTGCAAAAACATCCCGAGATCAAAGAGCTGGAAATTCAACACCTCCATGCTATCAAACGAAGCATTCCATACATTGGTAACTACATGGATAGACAACTACACACAAGACAACAAAGATTCTCCTGTTTCTCCGGCCACAATGTGGGACGCTGCTAAAGCCACACTAAGAGGTCATCTAATTGCATATGCTTCCTCTAAGAAAAAAGCAATGGAAGCACACAGGCTAGATCTGGAGAGGGGAGCTGGAACGCTGTGAAAAAGTACATAAACAATCCCCAGACAGCACCTCCTGAGTCAACTTAAAGCAGCCAAAGCCAAACTGAATTTGGACTATACTCGGGAGATTAAAAAAAAGTTTTCTTTACTAAACAGAAATACCATGAGTATAGCAATAGGCCTAGTAGATTGCTTGCTTATCAATTAAAAAAAGAGCAGTCAGAGCGTACAATTATGGCTATCCGAACAGCAGAGGATGAGGTCACATATGATCCAAAAAAGATCAATTTAACTTTTCATGATTTTTACTGCAAACTATATACCTCTGAGAGAAAACACACGGAGGCAGAACTCCACTCCTTCCTAGAGGGAATCTCGCTACCTAAACTATCAGAGACCGACCAAGAAGATCTCAACTCCCCCTTCACTCCTGAGGAGATCCTGGAGGCAATTACCTCCATGTCACCTAACAAGTCCCCAGGCCCAGATGGATTCCCCAGAGAGTTCTACAAAGCTTTTTGGCTCCAGCTTAGCCCTATTTTCATGCCAATGCTGGAGGATTTTTGCAAAACGGAGTTCTCCCAGACTCAATGCACACAGCTCGCATTACAGTGTTGCTCAAAAAGACAAGGATCCCCTATCCTGCTCCTCCTTCCGGCCCATAAGCTTGTTGGATTTTGACTACAAAATAATCACCAAATTGCTCGCCAAAAGACTAAACACTCTTCTTCCCAAAATAATAAAAGCGGACCAGACGGGATTTATTAGAGACAGATACTCTTCTGATAACATTCGCCCGTCTTTTTGATATTATTGATCAAGTAAACGCACAGAAGACCCCTGTCCTGCTGGCTTCACTGGATGCTGAGAAGGCGTTCGACAGGATGGAGTGGAGCTTTCTGTTCTCAGTCTTAGAGAAGTTCAACATGGGCCCAAACTTTATTAAATGGATCAAATCACTATACTCTCATCCAAATGCCATGGTGACTACTAACGGACTGAACTCTGACAGATTCCCTTTGGGACGGGGCACAAGACAAGGGTGCTCGCTGTCCCCCTGCTCTACTTGTTGGGGGCGGAGCCTCTGGCAGAGTTGATAAGGAGCAATCCAAGTATTATGGGTGTTCCTGCAGGCGGCCTGCAGCACAAGATTTCGCTTTACGCGGATGATGTCTTGCTCTACATATCCAACCCTGAGAAATCCCTTCCTCCCATCTTAGATACAATTGCTCAGTATGGCACGTTTTCAGGTTATAAGATTAATTTTAACAAATCCACTGTCTGCCCTCTCAATATTATACTCACCAGTTCTATGAAGACACTATGCCCATTCCAATGGAAGACACAGGGGTTTCAATACCTTGGGATATTCATAACACCAGATCTGAATAGGCTTTTCAAAGAGAATTATCTTCCACTCCTGGATCAAATCAAGAACAACCTCCAAACCTGGATCTCCCTCCCAATTAGCTTAGTAGGAAGAATTAATGTAATCCGTATGAACATCCTCCCTAGACTGAACTATTTATTTCAGATGCTCCCATGCTATCTCCCAGCTTTCTTTTTCAAAACAATTAACCAAAGCATCACCAAATTTATATGGGGCAATAAAAAACCTAGGATCAAGCTTTCCACTCTATCGAAACCTGAATCTAAGGGTGGTCTTGCCCTTCCCTCCCTTCAATTGTACTACTGGTCTGCCCAAATCCGCAACATGCTAACATGGATCACAAACAGACAAGAGTCAACGTGGAGCCAGATAGAAGCCCAATCTTGTGGTTCATTGCCACTAAGCTCAACTATATTCATTGATAACTTTAGTGAAGTGGGCAACATAGCCAAAACATTTGTGATTTACAGTACCCTACGAGCGTGGAGGGACTGTAAGAAATACTTGGGCATCTCCTCCCAAATATGTTCTCACTCGCCTATAGTAGGCAACCCAGACTTGCCAAAAGCCCTGAGAGATGCCAACTTTAATCTTTGGCATACTCTAGGAATCAGGACCTTTTCAGACCTATTTCATCAGAAGACCACTACACTGAAATCCTTTCAAGAGCTCTGCAATGAATTCAATGTGCCAAGATCCCATTTTTTTAAATATCTACAAATTAGACATGTCATCTCCTCATTTACTTCCAAGAGGAGGTTTAGAACTCAGTTGAATGAAGTTGAAACCCTTCTTGTCACAGCACAATCCATTAAAGGCAAAATATCCTATATCTATAGACTCCTTTCTGAGAAAGGAGGATCCTCCTTTACTCCTTTGAAAATAATATGGGAAAAGGACCTTGGTCTGACTATCAGTGACGAGTTATGGGCGGAGGTTTGCGACAGGGTATACTGCTCCTCTACTAATGTAAAAATGAAAGAATCTAATTACAAATTTTTGTACAAATTTTATTACACTCCCCTGAGACTCCATAAAATGAAAACAGACATTTCTCCTAATTGTAATAGATGTACCTCTGAAAGTGGAACCTATATGCATGTATTTTGGAGCTGCAGAGAGATTGCCAGATTTTGGCAATCTATACATACTGCTGCACAGAAAATACTAGATGTACAGTTTGATATGACCCCGTGTCTCTATCTTCTTAATGCCCAGCAGGACTTTGTTCTTGATCCTGACAGAGAAAATTTGCTCATGACCATTACATACTTTGCTAAGAAATGTATTCTTCTATTGTGGGCCTCTAATACTTATCCTACATTTAAAATGTGGATTGACCAGATTGTTGACTTTCTCCCCCTTGAAAAGCTCACTTATGACCTCCACAAGAGACAGCCCAAGTTTGATAGACTCTGGTCTCCACTACTCAACTATATTTCAAATTGGACAGAGTGAATGGGGGAATCAGGGAGATGGGCAGATGCGTGTTGTGTAAGGTGCTGTAAAACCTAAAAACTAATTATTGGCTCGTCATCTCAGCTAAGGCTGGAAATAGCTAATAAGAACCTTGATAGTGCTGCTGCAAGTTCTATAATTTAAATTTTGTTATAATTATTATTTGTGTGTGTGTGTGTGTATGTATGTATGTATGTATGTATATATATGTATGTATATATATATACATATATAAAACATTTTTTTTTATTTTTTTTTATTATTATTATTTTTAAAAAAAATTGTTTAATTCACATCTGTGAATGTGGAATGTGTTTGGTTGGTTGATTGAAAACTTAATAAAACTTTAAATTGAAAATAAAAAAATGTTTATAAATTGATTTGCATTTTAATGAGGGAAATAAGTATTTGACCCCCTCTCAATCAGAAAGATTTCTGGCTCCCAGGTGTCTTTTATACAGGTAACGAGCTGAGATTAGGAGCACACTCTTAAAGGGAGTGCTCCTAATCTCAGTTTGTTACCTGTATAAAAGACACCTGTCCACAGAAGCAATCAATCAATCAGATTCCAAACTCTCCACCATGGCCAAGACCAAAGAGCTCTCCAAGGATGTCAGGGACAAGATTGTAGACCTACACAAGGCTGGAATGGGCTACAAGACCATCGCCAAGCAGCTTGGTGAGAAGGTGACAACAGTTGGTGCGATTATTCGCAAATGGAAGAAACACAAAATAACTGTCAATCTCCCTCGGCCTGGGGCTCCATGCAAGATCTCACCTCGTGGAGTTGCAATGATCATGAGAACGGTGAGGAATCAGCCCAGAACTACACGGGAGGATCTTGTCAATGATCTCAAGGCAGCTGGGACCATAGTCACCAAGAAAACAATTGGTAACACACTACGCCGTGAAGGACTGAAATCCTGCAGCGCCCGCAAGGTCCCCCTGCTCAAGAAAGCACATATACCGGGCCGTCTGAAGTTTGCCAATGAACATCTGAATGATTCAGAGGAGAACTGGGTGAAAGTGTTGTGGTCAGATGAGACCAAAATCGAGGTCTTTGGCAACAACTCAACTCGCCGTATTTGGAGGAGGAGGAATGCTGCCTATGACCCCAAGAACACCATCCCCACCGTCAAACATGGAGGTCGAAACATTATGCTTTGGGAGTGTTTTTCTGCTAAGGGGACAGGACAACTTCACCGCATCAAAGGGACGATGGACGGGGCCATATATCGTAAAATCTCGGGTGAGAACCTCCTTCCCTCAGCCAGGGCTTTGAAAATGGATCGTGGATGGGTATTCCAGCATGACAATGACCCAAAACACACGGCCAAGGCAACAAAGGAGTGGCTCAAGAAGAAGCACATTAAGGTCCTGGAGTGGCCTAGCCCGTCTCCAGACCTTAATCCCATAGAAAATCTGTGGAGGGAGCTCAGGCTCGAAACCTTAATGACTTGGAGAAGATCTGCAAAGAGGAGTGGGACAAAATCCCTCCTTAGATGTGTGCAAACCTGGTGGCCAACTACAAGAAACGTCTGACCTCTGTGATTGCCAACAAGGGTTTTGCCACCAAGTACTAAGTCATGTTTTGCAGAGGGGTCAAATACTTATTTCCCTCATTCAAATGCAAATCAATTCATAACATTTTTGACATGCGTTTTTCTGGATTTTTGTTGTTGTTATTCTGTTTCTCACTGTTCAAATAAACCTACCATTAAAATTATAGACTGATCATGTCTTTGTCAGTGGGCAAACTTACAAAATCAGCAGGGGATCAAATACTTTTTTCCCTCACTGTAGGTTATTTGACCCCAGCACACAGTCCGTTTGGACTACTAGGTATCACTGCATTTTTATCAACACTGAGTTGATTTGACTTAAATGATATCTCTCTCATTGTGTGTCCCATGTTTCATATTGACTATTCATACAGTTGAAGTCGGAAGTTTACATACACTTAGGTTGGAGTCATTAAAACTTGTTTTTCAACCACTCTACAAATTTCTTGTTAACAAACTATAGTTTTGGCTTTAGAAGCTTCTGAAAGGCTAATTGACATCATTTGAGTAAATTGGAGGTGTACCTGTGGATGTATTTCAAGGCCTACCTTCAAACTCAGTGCATCTTTGCTTGACATCATGGGAAAATCAAAAGAAATCAGCCAAGACCTCAAATAAAATATTTGTAGACCTCCACAAGTCTGATTCATCCTTGGGAGCAATTTCCAAACGCCTGAAGGTACCACGTTCATCTGTACGCAATAATACCCAAGTATAAACACCATGGGACCATGCAGCCGTCATACCGCTCAGGAAGGCGACGCGTTCTGTCTCCTAGAGATGAATGTACTTTGGTGCAAAAAGTGCAAATCAATCCCAGAACAACAGCAAAAGACCTTGTGAAGATGCTGGAGGAAACAGGTACAAAAGTATCTATATTCACAGTAAAACGAGTCCTATATCGACATAACCTGAAAGGCCGCTCAGCAAGGAAGAAGCCACTGCTCCAAAACCGCCATAAAAAAGCCAGACTACGGTTTGCAACTGCACATGGGGACAAAGATCGTACTTTTTGGAGAAATGTCCTCTGGTCTGATGAAACAAAAATAGAACTGTTTGGCCATAATGACCATCGTTATGTTTGGAGGAAAAACGGGGAGCTTGCAAGCCGAAGAACACCATCCCAACCGTGAAGCACGGGGGTGGCAGCATCATGCTGTAGGGGTGCTTTGCTGCTGGAGGGACTGGTGCACTTCACAAAATAGATGGCATCATGAGGAAGGAAAATGTATGTGGATATATTGAAGCAACATCTCAAGACATCAGTCAGGAAGTTGGTCGCAAATGGGTCTTCCAAATGGACAATGACCCCAAGCATACTTCCAAAGTTGTGGCAAAATGGCTTAAGGACAACAAAGTCAAGGTATTGGAGTGGCCATCACAAAGCCCTGACCTCAATCCTATAGAACATTTGTGGGCAAAACTGAAAAAGCGTGTGCGAGCAAGGAGGCCTACAAACCGGACTCAGTCACACCAGCTCTGTCAGGATGAATGGGCCAAAATTCACCCAACTTATTGTGGGAAGCTTGTGGAAGGCTACCTGAAACGTTTGACCCAAGTTAAACAATTTAAAGGCAATGCTACCAAATACTAATTGAGTGTATGTAAACTTCTGACCCACTGGGAATGAGATGAAAGAAATAAAAGCTGAAATAAATCATTCTCTCTACTATTATTCTGACATTTCACATTCTTAAAATGAAGTTGTGATCCTAACTGACCTAAGCGGGAATTTTTACTAGGATGAAATGTCAGGAATTGTGAAAAACTGAGTTTAAATGTATTTGGCTAAGGTGTATGTAAACTTCCGACTTCAACTGTATGTACTGTATGGCAACTCCCAAAACCGCAATGCCTTTAGCAAGGCACACATACTGTTGAAGCCAGGCAAGGCAGTCATCTCTTTCTGACCTTTTTGGTTTCTCAAACCCCACGTCATGAATAACGTGACATTGAGGTGTAGTACTCTGGTACAACGTGCCCCTCTACCCTCCCCCCTTCTCTGTGAGAGTGTTTATGATGGTGTTTGGCCGTTGCCACAGTGCAACACCATCCGTCCATATGGGGCTGAAGGGAGAGAGCGTGGTGTGTGCCCCTCACACCAGCCCTTCGCTTGACTGGCAGTCAGTCAGCCAGCCCAGCCAGTCAGTCAGGCAGTCCCAGGAGTGTTAGGACTGGGCAGTCAGTCAGGTGATAGGTAGCTAGAGCTGGAGTTAAGACAGCTGCACAAGGCTCTGCTTACTCCCCGTCCGTCCCCTCCTGCCTGCCTGGGCCTTGAGCTGTCCTTCATCTGCCTGTCTGCTAATATTTATCAGGGCTGGACCCACGACACAGAAACACGCATGTACATCCAGGGAGAGGGACTATGAACCTCGGCAACGCGGTCCAATGGGAATTGTACTGATCTGGTCCTTAGTTGTGATTCTAACAAGGTGGATTTCCCACAAGGTAGGTCCTCTGACACCAGAAGACAGTCAGTTTGGACTACTAGGTAAACTCTCTCTGCTTCTTTATCAACACTGAGTTGATTTGACTTTGAAAAGGTTATCTCTAGCGCAGACAGATGACTGTGTGTCTGTTTACTGCCTTACTAGGAAAGGAGGTGTGGTGAGTCACTATGATTTCACATTGTGATGGTGTGTACAGTATGTCTGCTATTCTCAGGTACTGATATTTTGACTGGTTTCATCAGGAACAGTTAAGACTTTATAATGATACAGTGTAAGCAGAATACCACATTAGATATAAGTGACATATATTGTTAGGAGTAGTTTTGTCAAATGTTTTTGTGTTTTTAGTTTAGGACACCAGTGGGGACCTGTTAAGGTTCCATCATGATTTGAGTTTTTAATGACAAAGGTTCTGTTCAAAATCATTGAGGCATCTTTGGGTGGTGGGAAAGTAAGTGAGTGGTTCTCTTTGCTCGATGTGGTTTGTGTGATTTCCCAGTGGCCAATACTGAAACCCATCCTGTTGCTGCTAATTAGACAGCATTCTCTGGGTGAGCAATTTCCCACAGGCCAGCAGTGTTTAGCTTCATTAGCTGAAACTGATCTTGGGTAAGGGTTTGGACAACAGTACTGAGAATCTTTCACAGATCCCTTTAAATCCCATTAACTACGTACTTTACCAAGAAGAGGCACATTTTAATTGAGAGTTTGTATTGAGAGTTTGACTACCATCTTAATTATAGGTCTAAGTTAAAGACAGTGATTTTTGTGTATGAAAGAAGTGGTAGTTAGTGGTAGTAGTAGTAGGGTAAATCCATGTGAATTCAATTACTTTTTGACAGCATCCCTTTTTGATTTTAAACAAAACATTTCCATACATGATTGCCCATGGAAGAAGCGGTCAGAAATTGACTTTTTGGACCTGAATGCCAAAACATTCAGGAGATAATGGCACTCAAAGTTGACCCATTTTGCATACACCACCATACCAAATTGCAGCAGTCTGAAGGGATAGGTCCATTCTATGAATTCCATTTCTATGATTGAAATTACACCTACCCTGTGTTCAAGAGCATGTTATGTCTCAACCGATGGCGGGCACAAAACAAAAACCTCAGATTATATAAAATAGGGTCTAAGCTACAACATATGCGAATATGATTTTTTTTTTACTTTACGCATTTTTGGATAATTGACAATTAAGCTTAATAAATGACATAATTTGTATAAAACAGTTTGACAACCCTGTTTGTACACTTTTAAATGATATCAGTCTCACCGTTTTTTATTTTCCAGTGATGAAGACATGGATGTCTCATGGTATGGTGGGGTATGCAAAATGGGTCGACTTTGAGCACCTTTATCTCCTGAATGTTTTGGCATTCAGGTCCAAAAAGTCCCTTTCTGACCACTTCTTCCATGGGCAAACATGTACGGAAATGTTTGTTTAAATCAAAAGGTATGCTGTCAAAATGTTATTGAATTCAAATGGATTTACCCAATAGTACTATTAGTAGCAGAAGTAGTGGTTGGTTTATAGGTTTATTGATTTAGCAGCAGAATCATATCATATAATCCATTTCACAAGACATAACATATACTGCACATACTGTACATACATTGCACAGGAATTTTTTGGCTCATTTTATTGGTGGCTTAAAATACGAGGTCTTGATAACACAGTCTTAGGAGTTTTGTGATGGATAACTGAATTGGGACAACACAGAGTTGAAGTAAAATATCTGAATGTGATGTTGAGTTGGAAGAAATTGTGGGTAACAAGGAATACCATTGCATTTCTGTTCATTCACCAAACTTGCTGGTTTGGATGAAATTGTACCACTGTGTGATGTTTTAAAGGATGTTGTATCAGTACCAAATGTCTGATTTTACTTTTGACAACCATGGAATCAATCATGATGACGTACTGAGATTTATTTACTGAATGATGAAGCCAGTCCACTTGCTTTGAAGAGAGCAGGGGCCGATTCCACAAAGCGTCTGAGTAGAAAATATTTTACTCTTACTCTTATGGGTAAAAATAAAAGCTATGCATGAAGTCTCTTTGGTCATTAGAGTCCCACCTAGTCTACAGATAGTTAGGAGATCTCATGAGGTGTCCTAACCAGTTAAGAGGTGTCTTGATAATAGAAGAATGCAGCGAGTCAGTGGTTACTGCGCCACATGCAGTTGCTTTGGAGTTGTTGAAAGAATGTTTTGATATTTCTATATGATCAATCCAAAAATAATCTAGACCTACATGCTTTTGAAAATGATTTCACATGAGCCCTATTTCACATGATATGCCTAAATACTTATAACCACATAGGGTAATAAATAATGTCATTTTTCTTTCAATTATTGAATTAACCGACATCATGTTATTTCAAGTTATCCCTTTGGAGCGCAATAACACGTTGTTAAAAAATATGCCTAAAATTGGGCATGCCTAGAAGTTGGGCAATTAAAGGCATCTAGGGCCTATGTTAACTTTATTGTGTTCAATTAAAATTATAGACCCTTCAAACGTTTTATGCAACATTATCGGCAAGTGATTTGATGCCAACTGTGCCAAAGCGTTGTTAAATGGTAGTGACGAGTGTGTTTGATATAACGGTAATATTATAGGACCTTTCCTGGGATGCTTTGTGGATACGGGCCCAGAGTCGTGAGCAGCAGTCGTGTGTTGACTTGTGAATGTAGCATTGAATGTCAAACATTTTAACAGGAGCGAGTGGCATGAGGGATGGAGGCATATGTCTGTTCCAGCCTGACAGACGCCACAGTGTTTGGAGTGCAGCGAGGCAAGCCGGTAGTGACGCACGCTGGGCCTGACACAGCCCACATAGCGCCATGTGAAAGGAGATGCCAGTTGCTTGTCTGGATAGCTTGTGTGAAGCACATATGGGCAAGGTTGGTTGTCTAACAGCCCCCGTCCCTGTGAGAGCCTGATATATCCCGGCTCTGGCTGCCATAAACAAAACTGATTTGTCTAAACACTGGCGTTGTTTGTGTAAACACTGGCGCCTTCAAACCAAGGTTTTTATATACTGCTTTGTCTGTTTAGTTCATATTAGATTAGCTTTTTTAAACTATAGCCTAGGCTATATGTAATGTTTGTAGTATTGTGTCGGCCCATAAACTAAGACCCTACTGTTTGTGCAATTGCCAGTATCTGGTTTGAATTGAGGATGATAAACTAGAGACAGTATCATGGAATAGATTACTCTAACTCAGTAAAAGAATAGTGAAGTAGTACAATGTCCAATCCATGTCAGCATACTGTATCATTAGCTGCCACATAAACACAATAGGAAAACACTCAGCTAACAGACACAGGGAGCAGCCAGTATTAACAGTAGCACTGTCAAACTTTGGCAAGGCTTCTCTTTTCACAGATAATCAAGCGGAAGAGACGTGCTTTGAAGTGTCAACAAAATCTTTGGCACGTTTTCTTGTCTCATAGTTCATACAACTGACTGTTTAACCCTTTACACTGCTACCCGTATACGGGTTGAAAATGGCAGATTTGGGCACTAAGCGGAACGTAGTGGCTGTACAGTAACATGCTATACACTGTATGGGTTTTGATTGACAGCCGTTCTGAACTTGACAATAGAACAAGCTTTCAAATCATGCCCACCTGACCCAGATTGCAATTTATAATGGGCCGTTTTTTGGATTGCATAAACAACAACAGTAATTGTGTGATGGCGGGGATGCAGGGTTGTGTTCCAAATGAAACTACTACAAGTGTGCTTGCACTAGTTCCTCAACGTTACAGCCAGGAGAGCTAAAAAAAACAGCATATATATATGCATGCATGCATGTATGTATGCATGCATGTATGTATGCATATACAGCGCAAACTGGCTCTAACCAGAATAGAAAGAGGAGTGGGAGGCCCCAGTGCACAACTGAGCAAGAGGACAAATACATTAGTGTGTCTAGTTTGAGAAACAGGCGCCTCACAGGTCCTCAACTGGCAGCTTCATTAAATAGTACCCGCAAAACACCAGTCTCAACGCCAACAGTGAAGAGGCGACTCCGGGATGCTGACCTTCTAGGCAGAGTTGCAAAGAAAAAGCCATATCTCAGACTGCCCATCTTAATCTTTTCTTTTTATTGGCCAGTCTGAGATGTGGCGTTTTCTTTGTTCTGTGAAGGGAGTAGACACAGGGTTATACGAGATCTTCAGTTTCTTGGCAATTTCTCGCATGGAATAGCCTTCATTTCTCAGAACAAGAATAGACTTGACGAGTTTCAGAAGAAAGTTATTTGTTTCTGGCCATTTTGAGCCTGTAATCGAACCCACAATTGCTGATGCTCCAGATACTCAACTAGTCTCAAGAAGGCCAGTTTTATTGCTTCTTTAATCAGCACAACAGTTTTCAGCTGTGCTAACATAATTGCAAAAGGGTTTTCTAATGATCAATTAGCCTTTTAAAATGATAAACTTGAATTAGCAAACACAACGTGCCATTGGAACACAGGACTGATGGTTGCTGATAATGGGCCTCTGTACGCCTATGTAGATATTCCATAAAAAATCTGCCGTTTCCAGCTACAATTGCCATTTACAACATTAACAATGTCTACACTGTATTTCTGATCAATTTGATGTTATTTTAATGGAGAAAAAAATTGCTTTTCTTGCGAAAACAAGGACCCAAAACTTTTGAACGGTTGTGTGTGTGTGTGTGTATATATATATATATATATATATACAGTGAGGGAAAAAAGTATTTGATCCCCTGCTGATTTTGTACGTTTGCCCACTGACAAAGACATGATCAGTCTATAATTTTAATGGTAGGTTTATTTGAACAGTGAGAGACAGTATAACAACAAAATAATCCAGAAAAACGCATGTCAAAAATGTTATAAGTTGATGTGCATTTTAATGAGGGAAATAAGTATTTGACCCCTCTGCAAAACATGACTTAGTACTTGGTGGCAAAACCATTGTTGGCAATCACAGAGGTCAGACGTTTCTTGTAGTTGGCCACCAGGTTTGCACACATCTCAGGAGGGATTTTGTTCCACTCCTCTTTGCAGATCTTCTACAAGTCATTAAGGTTTCGAGGCTGACGTTTGGCAACTCGAACCTTCAGCTCCCTCCACAGATTTTCTATGGGATTAAGGTCTGGAGACTGGCTAGGCCACTCCAGGACCTTAATGTGCTTCTTCTTGAGCCACTCCTTTGTTGCCTTGGCCGTATGTTTTGGGTCATTGTCATGCTGGAATACCCATCCACGACCCATTTTCAATGCCCTGGCTGAGGGAAGGAGGTTCTCACCCAAGATTTGACGATACATGGCCCCGTCCATCGTCCCTTTGATGCGGTGAAGTTGTCCTGTCCCCTTAGCAGAAAAACACCCCCAAAGCATAATGTTTCCACCTCCATGTTTGACAGTGGGGATGGTGTTCTTGGGGTCATAGGCAGCATTCCTCCTCCTCCAAACACAGCGAGTTGAGTTGATGCCAAAGAGCTCGATTTTGGTCTCATCTGACCACAACACTTTCACCCAGTTTTCCTCTGAATCATTCAGATATTCATTGGCAAACTTCAGACGGCCCTGTATATGTGCTTTCTTGAGTAGGGGGACCTTGCGGGCGCTGCAGGATTTCAGTCCTTCACGGCGTAGTGTGTTACCAATTGTTTTCTTGGTGACTATGGTCCCAGCTGCCTTGAGATCATTGACAAGATCCTCCCGTGTAGTTCTGGGCTGATTCCTCACCGTTCTCATGATCATTGCAACTCCACAAGGTGAGATCTTGCATGGAGCCCCAGGCCGAGGGAGATTGACAGTTCTTTTGTGTTTCTTCCATTTGCGAATAATCGCACCAACTGTTGTCACCTTCTCACCAAGCTGCTTGGCGATGGCCTTGTAGCCCATTCCAGCCTTGTGTAGGTCTACAATATTGTCCCTGACATCCTTGGAGAGCTCTTTGGTCTTGGCCATGGTGGAGAGTTTGGAATCTGATTGATTGATTGCTTCTGTGGACAGGTGTCTTTTATACAGGTAACAAGCTGAGAATAGGAGGACTCCCTTTAAGAGTGTGCTCCTAATCTCAGCTCGTTACCTGTATAAAAGACACCTGGGAGCCAGAAATCTTTCTGATTGAGAGGGGGTCAAATACTTATTTCCCCTCATTAAATGCAAATCAATTTATAACATTTTTGACATGCGTTTTCTGGATTTTTTGGTTGTTATTCTGTCTCTCACTGTTCAAATAAACCTACCATTAAAATTATAGACTGATCATTTCTTTGTCAGTGGGCAACGTACAAAATCAGCAGGGGATCAAATACTTTTTCCCCCTCACTGTGTGTGTGTGTGTATGTGTGTGTATATATATATATATATATATATATATATATATATATATATATATATATATATATATATATATATTACAAATCAAATCAAATTTTATTGGCCACATGCGCCGAATACAACAGGTGCAGACATTACAGTGAAATGCTTACTTACAGCCCTTAACCAACAGTGCATTTATTTTGAATAAAAAAGTAGAATAAAACAACAAAAAAGTGTTGAGGAAAAAAAGAGCAGAAGTAAAATAAAATAACAGTAGGGAGGCTATATATACAGGGGGGTACCGGTTCAGAGTCAATGTGCGGGGGCACCGGCTAGTTGAAGTAATATGTACATGTGGGTAGAGTTAAAGTGACTATGCATAAATAATTAACAGAGTAGCAGCAGCGTAAAAAGATGGGGTGGGGGGGCAGTGCAAATAGTCCGGGTAGCCATGATTAGCTGTTCAGGAGTCTTATGGCTTGGGGGTAGAAGCTGTTGAGAAGTATTTTGGACCTAGACTTGGCACTCTGGTACCGCTTGCCGTGCGGTAGCAGAGAGAACAGTCTATGACTAGGGTGGCTGGAGTCTTTTACAATTTTGAGGGCCTTCCTCTGACACCGCCTGGTATAGAGGTCCTGGATGGCAGGAAGCTTGGCCCCAGTGATGTACTGGGCCGTACGCACTACCCTCTGTAGTGCCTTGCGGTCGGAGGCCAAGCAGTTGCCATACCAGGCGGTGATGCAACCAGTCAGGATGCTC
This sequence comes from Coregonus clupeaformis, assembly GCF_020615455.1. Classification (NCBI taxonomy): domain Eukaryota; kingdom Metazoa; phylum Chordata; class Actinopteri; order Salmoniformes; family Salmonidae; genus Coregonus; species Coregonus clupeaformis. The sequence continues at coordinate 28,874,570 of NC_059212.1, forward strand.
TCGATGGTGCAGCTGTAGAATTTTTTGAGGATCTGAGGACCCATGCCAAATCTTTTCAGTCTCCTGAGGGGGATTAGGCTTTGTCGTGCCCTCTTCACGAATGTCTTGGTGTGTTTGGACCATGATAGTTAGTTGGTGATGTGGACACCAAGGAACTTGAAGCTCTCAACCTGTTCCACTACAGCCCCGTTGATGAGAATGAGGACGTGCTCAGTCCTCTTTTTTTTCCTGTAGTCCACAATCATCTCCTTTGTCTTGGTCACGTTGAGGGAGAGGTTGTTATCCTGGCACTACACGGCCAGGTCTCTGACCTCCTCCCTATAGGCTGTCTCATCGTTGTCGGTGATCAGGCCTACCACTGTTGTGTTGTCGGCAAACTTAATGATGGTGTTGGAGTCGTGCCTGGCCATGCAGTCATGGGTAAACAGGGAGTACAGGAGGGGACTGAGCATGCACCCCTGAGGGGCCCCTATGTTGAGGATCAGTGTGGCAGATGTGTTGTTACCTACCCATACCACCTGGGGGCGGCCCGTCAGGAAGTCCAGGATCCAGTTGCAGTTGCAGAGGGAGATGTTTAGTCCCAGGATATACAGTGGGGAGAACAAGTATTTGATACACTGTTGATTTTGCAGGTTTTCCTACTTACAAAGCATGTAGAGGTCTGTAATTTTGTATCATAGGTACACTTCAACTGTGAGAGACAGAATCTAAAAATGTATTTCAGAAAATCACATTGTATGATTTTTAAGTAATAATTTGCATTTTATTGCATGACATAAGTATTTGATCCATCAGAAAAGCAGAACTTAATATTTGGTACAGAAACCTTTGTTTGCAATTACAGAGATCATACGTTTCCTGTAGGTCTTGACCAGGTTTGCACACACTGCAGCAGGGATTTTGGCCCACTCCTCCATACAGACCTTCTCCAGATCCTTCAGGTTTCGGGGATGTCGCTGGGCAATACGGACATTCAGCTCCCTCCAAAGATTTTCTATTGGGTTCAGGTCTGGAGACTGGCTAGGCCACTCCAGGACCTTGAGATGCTTCTTACGGAGCCACTCCTTAGTTGCCCTGGCTGTGTGTTTCGGGTCGTTGTCATGCTGGAAGACCCAGCCACGACCCATCTTCAATGCTCTTACTGAGGGAAGGAGGTTGTTGGCCAAGATCTCGCGATACATGGCCCCATCCATCCTCCCCCTCAATACGGTGCAGTCGTCCTGTCCCCTTTGCAGAAAAGCATCCCCAAAGAATGATGTTTCCACCTCCATGCTTCACGGTTGGGATGGTGTTCTTGGGGTTGTACTCATCCTTCTTCTTCCTCCAAACACGCGAGTGGAGTTTAGACCAAAAAGCTCTATTTTTGTCTCATCAGACCACATGACCTTCTCCCATTCCTCCTCTGGATCATCCAGATGGTCATTGGCAAACTTCAGACGGGCCTGGACATGCGCTGGCTGGAGCAGGGGGACCTTGCGTGCGCTGCAGGATTTTAATCCATGACGGTTTAGTGTGTTACTAATGGTTTTCTTTGAGACTGTGGTCCCAGCTCTCTTCAGGTCATTGACCAGGTCCTGCCGTGTAGTTCTGGGCTGATCCCTCACCTTCCTCATGATCATTGATGCCCCACGAGGTGAGATCTGGCATGGAGCCCCAGACCGAGGGTGATTGACCGTCATCTTGAACTTCTTCCATTTTCTAATAATTGCGCCAACAGTTGTTGCCTTCTCACCAAGCTGCTTGCCTATTGTCCTGTAGCCCATCCCAGCCTTGTGCAGGTCTACAATTTTATCCCTGATGTCCTTACACTGCTCTCTGGTCTTGGCCATTGTGGAGAGGTTGGAGTCTGTTTGATTGAGTGTGTGGACAGGTGTCTTTTATACAGGTAACGAGTTCAAACAGGTGCAGTTAATACAGGTAATGAGTGGAGAACAGGAGGGCTTCTTAAAGAAAAACGAATAGGTCTGTGAGAGCCGGAATTCTTACTGGTTGGTAGGTGATCAAATACTTATGTCATGCAATAAAATGCAAATGAATTGCTTAAAAATCATACAATGTGATTTTCTAGGATTTTTGTTTTAGATTCATTCTCTCACAGTTTAAGTGTACCTATGATAAAAAAAAAATTTTTACAGACCTCTACATGCTTTGTAAGTAGGAAAACCTGCAAAATCGGCAGTGTATCAAATACTTGTTCTCCCCACTGTATATATATATATATCATAAAAATGCATTACAATTGCTTAGGAACTGTGCACACTTTGTGTGGCCACTTGGAGACACCAGTTAGGCCTCTCACTCAAGCCCTTGTCATTTCTTTGTCTTATGTTGCACCTACCCCACGTTTTCCAGGAGTAGTCTTATCATGTTACTGAATGTATCTAGAGTATTTTCAGATTTCGTTATCAACAAATGCGTCAAAGTACAGTAAATGTAAAATGCACATAAAATCAACAGTTTAATGTTTAGATTCAGTCTTGTGTCAGGTGAACTGTTGTGTCCTCACCTTTTGGTCTAATAATTTTCCCATTATCTCCAAACTGTTCCCTTTTAATTGCTACCATGGTTATGCATATACTTTTCATACTTTCAATTTAGCCCTATCCATATAGGCCAATTCCCACGAGTGTAAAGGGTTAAAGTAACGAATTACAGTACGTGTGATGCCCTAAGCTAAGCACACAACACAGTCCATACATGCACTAACAGGGTTGATTCTAGTTCATTGCTGTGCTGGTGGCCTGCTACTCATGGTCAGTAGGTTTCATATAGCGTAGAAGCGCTTGATGACCCACTAGGGCTGTTGCGGTGACCGTATTACCGCCACACCGGCGGTCACGAGTCATGAAGGCAGTCAAATTCCACGTGACCGTTTAGTCACGGTAATTAGGCTTCTCCAAGCTCTGATGCTGCTGATGGTCATTAGTAGCCTACCAAACTTGCTAACTGCCTGGTACTCAGCACTCTATTGTCCCTCTAATCACTCTGACATCAATGCAAATGTAATCGAAAATCCCATCAAACACTTCATGAGAGCCCATGAGCTCATGTCGCGCAACATTTCTATAGGCTTTGCAATTGCGCGAGAAAACAGAGTGATGGCCTCTACTAAAAAGAGGAGGATCCCATCACCTTTCTACAGATTTATTTCTCAACTTTCCTAATATTAAGCACATTGTTTATCTTTACAACAGGAGTATAGCCTACCTGGCTGGCATGAAAATGAACCACAGGAAAAGCGTCCTCCATTCGCTATTTAAGTGCATAGATGACATGTATTTTTTCCCACTGCCCCTGTTTCGAGACAGGTGCATGATAATGGTCCATTCTAAATCCAAACAAATTTCACACATATATTATTTAGTAGATGTAAAGACAAGATTAAATCAAGAATAGTCTGATGGGTGACAATATTAGCCTATCACTTGTGAATTATATATTATCACTTGTGAATGATGCCCAGCATAAGAAACAGCCTTTTTTTTGCTACTTTTTCGAATCATAGTCGCACACCTCATGTAGCCTAGCCCATAAGCCTATATGTTTTGATAAGGTTTGTATCACAACTAAAGTGGCCAAATAACTTCTTAAAATTAAGCACATTAATCCGCTTTACAAGGGGTATGGAGCCTATCTGGCATACATAAGCAGTGCGTGAGTTTCAAGTTTGGGGAAGATAATTTTCACCATAAAGATACACCTTTATAATAAAAGCATTACATGCATAATCGCATTTGCAGTCACTTTTGATAGTTGTGTTTTCCCGCTAATGGAACATTTGTGCTTATAGCCTACTGCCATGTGCGCGTTGCTGCGCTTATAATGTGAAGAAATAGCCTAATAGTTTAACAACATTTTAAGCTGAGTGTTCTGATCTGTTGCGTCAGCCACATTGTGTAAAAAAGTTTTTTCTGATGCTAGTGGTTGTATTAATTTGGGATCTATTGCACCCCACAACTGTCCCAGACTATGTTTGGAATATGTATTTATTGCACAGAATAGAATAGGTCGACTTTTGTACTATGGGGGATAGTAGATTGACATAGGCTAGTGCTTTTGCTGTTCGTTAGGCCTACTCATCTTGTTGGCTTACGAAAAGTAAATGTGGACAGTTTTTCCAAAATCTTCAATATGCACCTCGGAATTGGGTAAGGACGCGCGCAGTTGTGTCCCCGATGTGTCTGTCTTCACTTGTAGCCTGTGAGAAAGACCCGATCACGTGATGGAGAGCCATGTGAGTGAGAGGTGCTTCGGATTGTGCAGCACACTCAGGGAGAAGGGCACAATGCACCACTCCGGCCCGCAAATGGGATGCTGCCATGAAATTCGAGGCATTATCAAGTGCTTGTCAAATTGTGAATGAGAGACTGAAGTGTGTACAGCCTGTGCAAAAAACAAAGCAGAGCTCATGCCTTTCAAGCAACTTTTTTCAAATCATCATTAGTCTCATCATGCAGCCTTACAATGTATTAAAAATCAAAACATATAGCCCAACGTTTGTAGAACAACTTAAGTTACATTAATACCTCTAAATTAAGCATATAGGAGGACCTATTTCTTTGTTAACCGCTCAACACAGAATAGCCACATGTGCGCACTCCCTCAAATCGTTTGTAGAAAATATTTATATTTTATTCAGCTTTGTTCAATTGTATTCTCCATACTATAAAATAATATAAAATAATGCCACGGAATTCTAAGCAAATCTTGTCTGCTAAATGAACTAGTGTAGCCCACAGCCCTTTGGCATAGCCACATCAGGACCTAACATAATGACAACTCAGAATGTGCTATTCTTTTCTTCTGAAATAGACTACATTTTCTTCATATCATGCTTCTTTAGACCTGTCTGAAATAAAGAATGGATTCATTGTGAAGGTGTAGGCTATATTACATGGATTTATTAGACCTTTTAAAATGTAGATGTTCCAAAGGTCTGCATCAGTGGCTTGTAGGCTGTGTGTGGAAGCCAGGAGATGCTAAATGTGTTTATGTTAATTAACGGTAAATTACCATGAGACCAACAGTTATTTGCTTGACAATCACTGGCTGATGAAATTTCGTGACCGCCACAGCCCTACCCACCACCACAGTTTGTGTCGTCTGTCAGCTGGGCCATTCCATACGAGGTTGGCGCAAAGATATTTATGATGTTTAGGATCTTCCTGAAATGAAGTCCATAGAAAGGTCATTTGGTGGAAGGATGCATTTGGCATACTTTAAAAATCTGTATCCAAAATAACTACTGTAAAGTTGGGAAACGTGTGTGATTTTGGCCTTACCCAGGCCTTCTTTAAAACACTACAACGATGAGTCTGTAGATGCTACAAAACCAGTCTTGGTGTCATTTGAAACTTACTGTGTGCTCTGAACTGTAAGTAGTGTTTAGAGAAAGAATACAATTTCTGTACATTCATTTATGGATACTAGAAAATATATGTAAATATCTTAAAAGTACCCTTTTTGAGATTGAACTTCACTCAACCTTCTATGCAAGACTTAGTATGCAAAACTAACTATGCAAGAGATTGTCTTGTAGGCAGAACGCACCGGAGTAGGATTCTATTGCATTGACAGGCATGACACTACAGACCAGTGCGACATAACCAATCAGAGCTGCAGTATCCCTATATGCAAATAGACCATTGCCATACAGTTTATGGATCTGTGCCATTCCTTTGAACTGGACTGTGTTTACAGCATGAGTGGTCGCAAGTAGATGCACTTGTTTTGAGATCTGCATGTAGCCACTTGTGCACATTTGTTCATATTCTTTGCTAGTAAGTGAGTTAATGGCCCAGTTATAGCTAATTTCTAGTCATAAGTGGGGGAGGGGTTGCTTCCTACAAGAGCACAAAACGTGTGCATTTCTAGGCATTTTTGAAAAGCGAGTCAGGTAAAGAAATGTTTTTCTATCTTAAAGGGGCAGTGTTGTATTTTGAGACATGCTTGAATAAGCTAAGTAGCCAATAGGCAGAGGGTAGCATAGTTTGTCTGATTCACTGTAATAATGGTATGGGATTAATAATTAACTTTATTTTGTAAATGTTGTAAACAAATCCAGTCACCTCCTTGTCTGAAGGACAAGTGGATAAACAGGTTGTCAAGCCCTGCATATTTTGTCCAAAAGTCTCACTGAATCGAGGCCTACATTGAACACCACACATTGGCTGCTACTGTAGGCTGAATGATAGAACAGCTATTTCCATGTTCAAATGTTATGGGATGCATTTTCTCCATTGTTTATGTTAGGCCACTCTGATAGGCCTACGTTATGATCAAATAGCCACAGTAGCCTACTTGGCCACTGTTATAACAGTAACTTAAAGCGGGTACAGTCTCAGTGTTCATAATAAACGCGCGTCAGAAGTTGCATAGAATTTTCACAACCTTCACGTTTGCGCTCAGCAGACCTGGAATTTACTCAGTGCCGAAAAGAATGAGGGAACATTGTCTACAAGTACCACACATTTCAGGTCTTGTAATCTAACCTAAGTGCAAGGTCACATGCGAGACTTTATAAGTACAGCCACTGGCCAGAGAAGCCGGTATGGCATCTGTCTTATGCCTTTGTATTCAACAGCACTTATGCGGCTAGGGCTTGGCTGATGGAGGAATATCAATTATGCAAATACGTTCAGCAGATTGACGTCATAGTTCGAATTTTATGCCATCTGGGGAGAGAGCATTTGCATCAGAGGGCGAGGGGAAGAGCAGGAAAAGAGAGGAGGGGAGGGGGAGGAGAGGAGCATTAATAAATATTGTTAGTAGTTTTGTCAAATAATGTTGTTTTTGTTGTTTAGGACACCAGTGGGGACCTGTTAGGGTTCCATCATTTAATGACAAAATCATTGAGGCGTCTTTGGGTGGTGGGAAAGTTAGTGAGTGGTGACATTTGAGTGGTTCTCTTTGCTCCATGTGCCTTGTGTGATTTCCCAGTGGCCAATACTGAAACCCATCCTGTTGCTGCTAATTAGACAGCATTCTCTGGGTGAGCAATTTCCCACAGGCCAGTTGTGTTTAGCTTCATTAGCTGAAACTGAGCTTGGGCAAGGGTTTGGACAACAGTACTGGGAATCTATCACAGATCCCTTTAAATCACATGAACTACTTTACCAAGAAGAGGCACATTTAATTGAGAGTTTGTATTGAGAGTTTGACGAGATGGATAACTGAATTGGGACAATACAGAGTTGAAATAAAATATCTGAATGTGTTGTTGAGTTGGAAGAAATTGTGAGTAACAAGAAATAACAGTACATTTCTGTTCATTTACCAAACTTGCTGGTTTTTGGAAGAAACTGTACCACGTATGTTTTAAAGGATGTTGTATCAGTACCAAATGACTTACTTTTGACAACCATGGAATCAATAACAATGAGGAGAGAAGAGAAGACAGGAGAGGAACTGATTGGGCTGTGTGCTCTAGGGGCCTCTCTCTCGCTGCAGGGAGCTCTGCATGACCCCTGTAGTGTAAAGAATGACCGGGTCCTGCAGAGGGCTTTAATGTCCTCCACTGTCACGTGGCTATAGCTGCATGTGACACAGCAGAATGGCACCCCCCACCTCCCCTGATTGTTACAGTAGAAGTGCCACAGGGCAGTCGGGGCGGGGGGGGTTCGTTCAATGTTTCTGTTTTTACTGCGTATTAGGTTACCAACTCTGTGAAATGTGCGTCATTAAAGTTTTTATGTAAATGCTTTTGTAAGACCACCCGCTGTAGACTTATGACTGCCGAAATTTTTCACACGATTCTACATGTAAAATCGGTGCGCACTCGGCCAGCAAACCTTATTGGTGTGTCTGAGCCCTTAATGATCCCTTCCTTGTGTCCTTGCAGAGACGAGGGGCGATCTCTTATGACAGTGAGGATCAAACAGCTCTCTACATTCGGATGCTCGGTACGTATGGTATGATATTCACTTGATTTTTCTCAATCCATAAATATTGAAACATTGTATGACCTTTTTCACCACCCATATGAATATTGATGATTTAAGGAATGGTTTGATGCATGTTTGTTAATTAGTAGATAAGCAATAGCCCTACTGCTGCAATATCTTCCATGTCTAATCTTATGTGTACATCTATGGGTACTTTTACCCAGCAAGGTGGCTGGTAGCCTAGTGGTTAGAGCATATGCCAGTAACTGAAAGGTTGCCGTTTAGAATCCCTGAGGCTCCTGTAAGTCACTCTGGATAAGAACGTCTGCTAAATGAATAAAATGTCAATGTAAGGTCTAATAGTACTTTAGCCATGCTGACGAAGAAAGGGAATGTGTTTCTGTTTTACGATCATGTCTCTTATGAATACAGGATCTTTAACACGTGCTCTTTCTTAGTCAGTATGGCTAACAGTTCTTTTTTTTTGGGGGGGGGGGGTAGATCAGCTTAATATTGCAGATAGAATGTAACTTCCATCAATGTAATTGTCTGCATCACTTCCAATCCCCCATGTTTATATATATATATATATATATATATACACACATACACACACACACACACACACCCACATACATACATACATACATACATACATACATACATATCCTTTAAAATATATATATTCCCCTTTATTACTTTCCAACCCCGCCACCCCTTCCCCACTTGGAGTAAACTAGTGAACAACAACACCTAGGCCTCTACTTCCAGCCCATACCCACTATCTACATTTTATGGACACAGTCAATTTTACAATAATTATATTTTGTTTGTTCTTTCTCCTGAACTTCTTCTAGTCTCAACCTCTCTGATCATTTTCATGATGTCCATCCGGTTTGCTTCTATATGCCATATCTTTCTAACTGTGCTCCTTCACAAAAGCTCCCAACCTACAACCCATACACTTATTATGGACACAGCGTGCCTACATTATTAGTTATCTTGTTATTGTTTGTTGTTAGTTGTTATTAGTCCCATCCTTCAATTCCATTCAACACCTCCCATCTATCTTTTAACACCATCTATATAAGATTTCTATTTGCCATATATATTTCAACTGTACTGTGATGTCTTACAAAAGTTCTGAACCTTTCTATTCTTATTGTTTCTACAGATTGTGAATTGAAAATAAACATGGTTGCTAATAGTATTATTATGTTATTGATCGATTGACTATGACTTTTCAGATCACCCAGTAGTGCTATCTGCACAGTTCTTAAGATATTTTAAATCACAGGCGAGGAATGCAAGATGTCTCCCAACTAGATAACTACCTAACTCTATCTAATATAACTGCAGAGTCTGTTTTGATCTAGTCTGAATAGAGAAGCCTGCCTCTTCTCCAGCTCACTGACACCAGTGTGAATACTAATTTGTCACAGCCATGCTTCCTGTTCAGCTGTGTCTGTGTTGCCTCAGCCTTTGTCTCCCAAATGGCACCCTATACCCTATGTAGTACACTACTTTTTACCAGAGCCATATGGGCCCTGGTCAAAAGTAGTGCACTACATAGGGAATAAGGTGCCATTTGAAACAAACACACCCTCAGTCTCTGCAGGCCCAATGCTTTATTAAATGAAACCCCTCTTTATTGCCAGTACCTTGAGGACCATGTTTTCCCATTCCTTCTAGGAGATGTGAGAGTCAGAAGCAAGGTGGGGTTTGAACCGGAGCGAAGAGGGTCCCATCCCTACTTGTATGTTGATTTCCGAACTTTGCACTGTAAGTATGAACCAAAAACTCCCATTCAATGTGCGACCACCCTTTAAAACCTATTTTATCAATAAAGAAGCTGAACCATTTTGCAACCCATGATTTGTTGCTTGTTGCTCTTATGATTGAAGTAACCCTGTCTGATACATAGACTTATGAACTAAATGGTAGATGTGAAGTGAACACTCAATCCCTAATCTAAATGTTGGCAAGATACACATCCACATACTGTAGTGGGTATAATGGATATGAGACTTAAGTGAGTTCTATTTTTGCTACATTTAAACTGTCATGTGCTTGAATTAATTAAATTAAAGCATTTGATATTATTCACTTGTCAAATTAGATTTTCTGAAAAGGTCTAGGAAAAGACCATTGTACAAAGTCTCTCTAACAAATTGATAAATGGAAGCCATCCAGCTGGCTGTCCTATTGACGTGATATGTGTTGTGTTTGCTGACTGTTCAAAACTTTCCAGCAATCAATATTGCATTTTAGAATGTTTTGGGACCATCACCTATTAGACATTAGACATTAATTTGTCCTGGCTTTGTCTGTTAATGCCTTGATCTTTCCAAGAGTCTTCTAGAATGCTGGTTTGCTGCTAGAGGCCATTTGAAGCTTGCTAGTCTGCCATGGTTGGTGAGTGTGCGTTGACAATGCAGGACTCAGATTGGTGGGCTGCCAGCTGGCTGGAGAATGGGCTGCTGTGTCAGCAGCATGTCTGCACACTCACACCTCTTTGCACCAGTCACAGTGGTGGGGGTGGCCACGGCATGGCGGGCTCAAATCCTCTCTGTGTTTGTCCTCTGTCAATGCTACTCACTGTTTGAATTGACTTGGGATTCTTTACACTTCCCTCGTCTTTTCAAAAGGTTTCACAGTATACAGGTTAACTCTTTTATGAAATGCATCTGTTGTATATTGAGGTTAGTACAGTACAGTACAGTATCAACCCTAATGTTATTGACTTTTTTTACGTGTTTTTGACTTTTTCCTGAATGATATGCTGTGCTCTGCTTTTAGTACAGAGAGTGTAGATTAGAGTTGTGTACAGATATGGAGAATGAAATTCTGTAATAGAACTTTGTTTGAAAACCTTTCAGTGTTCTAGAGCTCCAAAAGCCAACAGACAAATGGTGTTTGTTTTTTAAAAATCATAACAATATTGCATGTGAAGTAGCTAGCTAGCTAACTGCAACTTGAAATACTACTTAGCTATGGAAAAGAAAGGTAGTAAGTGAACTTCTGGCGGTTGTGGAGATGGACATCTCTTGAAAGCTACTTGAAAAATAATGCAACAAAGCATCATGTTACTCTTACCTGTAAATGAATTAAGTTGTTAGCTATATAAACTTGGCTTAGCTTTAGAGCAAAGTGAGTACATTTCAACCATAGCTAATCATCCTGTGCTTTTGTTTCCACAGCCCGACCCCAGTCTGCGGGGCCTGTGTCTGCTAGGAATGTCCGCAGGCAGCTGAGCTTTCAGAGGTACCTCCACTCGTCACAGTTCATCCGCGGTATCCCAGCCTCCAACTCTCTAGGCTACATCCTTGACGATGACTACACAGGTCAAGCCAAGGTCAGTGGCAATCTATCCAGCAACAGTCTTTCCTAAATATGTAAGTATTATAGTATCACTGAGTAATAATTGGTCAGGTGATAATTGTAACCCAATATATTTCTTCATGTGTTTCAGTTAATGCTGGAGAAGGTTGGAAACTGGAACTTTGACATGTTCCTTTTTGACAGACTTACAAATGGTAAGGTGTTTTCCTAGGTGATTGTTGCCCTCTGCTGTTTGAGAATTACAAATGCAATGCATGCCTGCTTTATTTTCTGACCCTGACACATATTGCTCTCTATTTTCATTTGCAAAATGTTCAATCACATAATAGTTTTCTATAAATGCGGATGGAGAATGACGTGATGTTTTTGTGGATGGCGTTTTGCTAGTCAGACTAATTAGATGTGGTTGGAGTTCAGCTTTAGATTAAGGAGTAGGACTATTACATTGTGTGTCCCTTCCCTTGTCTGTTATTACAAACTGTAGTGTTATTATGCATTTGTTGATTCATTGTTTCTGTTCTGCTTACTTACAGGGAACAGCCTCGTCAACCTGACTTTTCACTTATTCAACAGTTATGGGTTAATTGAGCTCTTCCAGTTGGACATGGTTAAACTTAGAAGATTTTTAGGTATTGAAATACATACATTTGAAATGATTAAATACACCATATTGCACTGGGACATGGGTTTATTTAAACCCAATATTGTCTACTTGAATGAAGTGGTGATGCATAGTTGAAACTCTACAAATGAAATGAATACCCAATGTGTTTGTTTTTGTGGTTGTTGTTGTTGTTGTTATTAGTCATGATTCAAGAGGACTACCGCAGCCAGAACCCCTACCACAATGCAGTCCATGCTGCAGACGTGACTCAGGCCATGTATTGTTACCTGCAGGAGCCCAAGGTGAGAGGAAATTACACTGTTTACCACTAACAATTGACTCATCTACAACTGAAAAGGTCATTCAAATATATCAATACTCTAAGCTTTTCAAATGTCTTTGAAAATGTGTTTATTTGTTTGTAATGTTTTGTGATTTATTTTGTAGAAGGATGTGTAGATTTTTGTAAGACATTTGAGCTTGTATCCTTCAAAATGTGTGGACAAAACAAATAAAATAAAAAATCTACAAGTACACCTGGAGAAGTTTGTTCCAACTGTAACTATTCATGAGGAGTCTGATGAGGAGGGTTCTGTGTGTTTGCAGCTTGCTGAGACGCTGACTTCCTGTGATCTCCTGCTGGGTCTGCTGGCTGCTGCCACCCATGATCTGGACCATCCAGGCGTCAACCAGCCTTTCCTCATCAAAACAAACCATTATCTAGCAGCACTGTACAAGGTAAGGCCCTATACTGGAAATAGCCCATGGGCTCAATGCTGATGAAAAAAAAAATCCAAACTGGGATCAACAACGTACTACTCTACTTTCTCTACTAGGGCTGTCCCCAACTAAAAACAATCGATTGGTCGAAATGTTTAAACCTATTTTTCCATATATAGACAGACACGCGCTGTGTTTGAATAAAACCAACTACATATGCATTGAGCTTGTCTGAAGCTTTAAGCACACTGTTTGATTAAATAATTAAAACATACAAATGACTCAAGGAAGAGCCCGATGGTCACGCTGTGTTAAAAAACGAGTGCACGTTGTCTTGCTCTCCTCCCTACTGCAGCGAAAAGGCAGCACAGTAAGTGTTTATTGCGCTGTCTGTGCTGAAGCTGCAAGATCATTTCAGCCATTTAGTTTCTGACTGAAAAGTTCTGTTACCGAAACATTCCCTATTCCCTCCACCCTTGCTCTCTTTACGTGAAACATGTAAGCATCGCATGCATGTGACCAATAGGGCCTGACCTATAGCCTATCCTAATCACATCAATAAATTGCTTATAACAAACTCCGAACACAGTAATGTCGACAGCAAAATGGATGCGGAGGACGTGAAAAAGAAACTCTAAATGGGCAAATGTTTACTGGTTGTTCAGGAGGGAAAGGGGAAGTCAGATCTGTGGTAGACATTTGACATAGTTGTGGAAACTACTGGAGATCAAGAAAAAGGAAGGTATAGGAGCAAGCGTTGTGTGAGTGTTATGTGTGCCAAACAGTTGCTGTTAGATTACAATATTTTTTCTGACCATTTGGAACATTGTTAACAACACTAAATAAATAAGTGTACCAGAGAGTCTTTGCTAACGCAAAAAAATTAATATATAAAGCCTTTATTACAGCAGAGTATGCATTCGTGAATTGCGGTTTATTTATTGTTTAGGCTAATTATTAAAACAATTAAATGCTTGATTTGCATTTCAAAGCGTGAATGTCTCGTATGCTGTGTGATGGCATGAACAAATAAATTATTGATTGATTGATACAGTAGCCTGTATATTGAAAGTAAGTTACGATATTAAGACTAAACAGGACGCGCTCTTAGGCCTACAGCTAGATGGTGGTTATACAAGGCTACTATACAAAGGCTACTAATGATAACGACATTACTTATTATTATAATGATGATCATAATAATAATTGTAATAATAACAATAAGAAGGAGATCAAGAAAAAGGAGGGTATAGGAGCGAGAGCTGCGTGCATATTATGTGTGACAAACAGGTGCTGTTAGATTACAATAAAAAATTTCTGCCTGTTTGGAACAGTAATACCAATAAGTAATACCGGTCTGTTCTAACCAAAAAAAAATGTAAAGCTTTTATTACAGCATAGCAAAGATAAAAAAACAGCCAAATCTGTGAAATTGCTTTATCCGACATTTTGCCATTGCATGAGGCTTGGTGTTCATGGAATCAGTATGCTATTAAACAAACACTCAAACAGGCAACAGAAGCAAGATCTGTCTTATTTCTGTAGATATACAGTACCAGTCAAAAGTTTGGACACACCTACTCATTCCAGGGTTTTTCTTAATTTTTACTATTTTCTACATTGTAGAATAATAGTGAAGACATCAAAACTATGAAATAACACATATGGAATCATGTAGTAACCATAAAAAGTGTTAAACAAATCAAAATATATTTTATATTTGAGATTCTTCAAAGTAGCCACCCTTTGCCTTGATGACAGCTTTGCACACTCTTGGTATTCTTTCAACCAGGTAGTCACCTGGAATGCATTTCCAACAGTCTTGAAGGTGTTCCCACATATGCTGAGCACTTGTTGGCTGCTTTTGTGTTTTGTGCTTGTGCACATAATTACATTACCCGACCACCCCCAGTAAAACTAATCCCGTTCGAATAGGGCTTAAGACAAGGGCTGTTTCCTCGTCTCTGCTGCTGCTGCATTGTTTTCAATCCCAATATGCTAGTTAATTTTGCTATTATGCACATATCAACATAGGGAAAGGCGCCAATTCTACGGCGCACTGAAGATTATGTTTCAGAACTGTGGACAGCGACCATATCCAACGCGGGAGAAAGTGCATTTGTTATAAAATATGAGATTTAGATTGCACCATTATTTTTACATAATATAACGATATATAATTTCAGTATCACGTCGGAGACAGATGTGAATCAGACAGGTGTCTTGTGCACCATGAAAAAATTCATTAATTGCGACTGCTCGACTAAAGAAATCTCGGTCGAACATCAGCCTATCGACCAAACAATCGACCAGGGGGTCAGCCCTATTCTCTACTCATTATTTTAGTCTCTTTGATGGATAAAATGCTGATATAGTTGTCCATAAAATGTTGAATGACTTTAAAATTCATGTTAATGGCTGGCATCAGACATCAACTAGCCCATGTACAATATAATGATCTCTTTAATACTCTAAGTATTTTTTGGTTGTGTTTGCCATTGTAGAATATCTCTGTTTTGGAGAATCACCACTGGAAGTCTGCTGTGGGCCTGCTCCGAGAGTCAGCACTCTTGTCCCACCTTCCCACTGAGGACAGGTCAGTTCACAGACAGAGCACCTACTATAACAACTTTATTTGTCCCTTTAGGGCAATTCTAACAGGACAATATGGAAAAAGTCAAGGGGTCTGAATACTTTCCGAAGGCACTGTATATAGCGCCTGTAGGAGAGACCTGTAGGAGAGATGTTTTTGTTTTGTTACTGGAGACAGAGAATGACAGGACATCCTCTGTGCCTCTGAATTGTGTTTCCTCTAATGTGGTGTTGTATTGCATGCCATGAACCATTTTTGATTGGATTAGGATCGTTATGTAATGTGTTTGATTTGGTTTTAACAGATGAATGCGATTACTGCTTGCATAGACTTAGTGTTGTGTTCGGAACTTCTTGCAGCAGTTAATTTGCCACAACTTTGTAGAAAAATATGAATTGGTTAAAGCCCTTGGAGTTTTTCATCTTGTTTTCTTTAACTTTATTACATTTATTTTATCTAGGGAGCTACAGTATATTAGTGAAGAGCTAGGGTTCTTTCCAAAGTATAATTTCATCCATTCATTAGGCATAACCCATGTTACAGTGGGGAGAACAAGTATTTGATACACTGCCGATTTTGCAGGTTTTCCTACTGACAAAGCATGTAGAGGTCTGTAATTTTTTATCATAGGTACACTTCAACTGTGAGAGACGGAATCTAAAACAAAAATCCAGAAAATCACATTGTATGATTTTTAAGTAATTAATTTGCATTTTATTGCATGACATAAGTATTTGATACATCAGAAAAGCAGAACTTAATATTTGGTACAGAAACCTTTGTTTGCAATTACAGAGATCATACGTTTCCTGTAGGTCTTGACCAGGTTTGCACACACTGCAGCAGGGATTTTGGCCCACTCCTCCATACAGACCTTCTCCAGATCCTTCAGGTTTCGGGGCTGTCGCTGGGCAATATCGACTTTCAGCTCCCTCCAAAGATTTTCTATTGGGTTCAGGTCTGGAGACTGGCTAGGCGACTCCAGGACCTTGAGATGCTTCTTACGGAGCCACTCCTTAGTTGCCCTGGCTGTGTGTTTCGGGTCGTTGTCATGCTGGAAGACCCAGCCACGACCCATCTTCAATGCTCTTACTGAGGGAAGGAGGTTGTTGGCCAAGATCTCGCGATACATGGCCCCATCCATCCTCCCCTCAATACGGTGCAGTCGTCCTGTCCCCTTTGCAGAAAAGCATCCCCAAAGAATGATGTTTCCACCTCCATGCTTCACGGTTGGGATGGTGTTCTTGGGGTTGTACTCATCCTTCTTCTTCCTCCAAACACGGCGAGTGGAGTTTAGACCAAAAAGCTCTATTTTTGTCTCATCAGACCACATGACCTTCTCCCATTCCTCCTCTGGATCATCCAGATGGTCATTGGCAAACTTCAGACGGGCCTGGACATGTGCTGGCTTGAGCATGGGGACCTTGCGTGCGCTGCAGGATTTTAATCCATGACGGCGTAGTGTGTTACTAATGGTTTTCTTTGAGACTGTGGTCCCAGCTCTCTTCAGGTCATTGACCAGGTCCTGCCGTGTAGTTCTGGGCTGATCCCTCACCTTCCTCATGATCATTGATGCCCCGCAAGGTGAGATCTTGCATGGAGCCCCAGACCGAGGGTGATTGACCGTCATCTTGAACTTCTTCCATTTTCTAATAATTGCGCCAACAGTTGTTGCCTTCTCACCAAGCTGCTTGCCTATTGTCCTGTAGCCCATCCCAGCCTTGTGCAGGTCTACAATTTTATCCCTGATGTCCTTACACAGCTCTCTGGTCTTGGCCATTGTGGAGAGGTTGGAGTCTGTTTGATTGAGTGTGTGGACAGGTGTATTTTATACAGGTAACGAGTTCAAACAGGTGCAGTTAATACAGGTAATGAGTGGAGAACAGGAGGGCTTCTTAAAGAAAAACTAACAGGTCTGTGAGAGCCGGAATTCTTACTGGTTGGTAGGTGATCAAATACTTATGTCATGCAATAAGATGCAAATGAATTACTTAAAAATCATACAATGTGATTTTCTGGATTTTTGTTTTAGATTCCGTCTCTCACAGTTGAAGTGTACCTATGATAAAAATTACAGACCTCTACATGCTTTGTAAGTAGGAAAACCTGCAAAATCGGCAGTGTATCAAATACTTGTTCTCCCCACTGCAGCTGTCAGATCTAGTCTATATTTAACTACATTTACATCCACTAAGACATTTAGTTGATGAAATACTAACTATGGAGTCCCCAGATTTAGCTAATTTAAATGTATCTTCAGACTTAAGTGTAATCACCCATTGCCATTGGAACATTGCAGTAAAAAAGGGCTTTATGTTTATGAAAATGACTCTACTTCATTAGTATGTACTAATGAATATTGATTGGATGCTGTTGTCTTTTAGATTGAACATGGAGGAGCGGCTTGGATCCCTGATTCTGGCCACGGACATCAGCAGGCAAAATAACTATCTGTCAGAGTTCAGGACACACTTGGACAAGAGAGACCTCTGCCTCAATAGTGGAGGACATCGACACTTTATCCTTCAGGTGAGCAATGGGTACCACCTAACAAAAATAGCATTAATGACTGTATTATCCATCGCCCTTTTCCACTTTTGTGGCATTAAGAGATCATCATCTCAGAGGCAATGAAGTGTTGCAAAATGTGCTGCTTGAAACAGTAAAAGTGAATCATCCGTGCGGTTGAGGCTGATGGAGGAAAGAGAGCGAGCGAGACATACTGAGCGATATGTTGTCCTTTTCCTGAGTCTCCGCTCTGTTTTCCCCATTGACCCTGTAAAGATAGCTCTGAAGTGTGCGGACATCTGCAACCCCTGCCGACCGTGGAAACTCAGCAAACAGTGGAGCGAGAAAGTGACAGAGGAGTTCTTCCACCAAGGTACTATATCATGAAACCCTGTACTGGGCTAATCCCTTTTAATCTTAGTCCAGGTATTTATTAAGAGTGCACACAAGCGTGACAGTATGGTTTATATAATGAGTATTAACCAATCCTTCTTTTCATCAGGTGACATTGAGAGGAAACATAATCTTGATGTAACCCCACTCTGTGACAGGCAATCCAACTCGGTTGCCAATATACAGATTGGTAAGTTTACCCCTCTTAATCTAAGTCCGCTATAAGCATATGATTAATTGATATTTTATTATGATTTGGTGTCCTGTCCAGGGGATGTACATCAAGCTGCCTCACGCTACAGAAACAATAGATACTCCTGCCCTCTGGGTCATTCTGGCTCAGACAAGGCTACTTACTGTACTTGTAATGATTTAAAATGTGCTCCTACTTAATATTTGTACATTTGCTTGTGGTTGTGTTTTTCTCCTCCTGACCTTAGCAGCATTGTGTGATTTATTAGTCAGAACTTGCTCTGAATGAGAGATGTCTTCGTCTCCTGCAGGCTTCATGACGTACGTGGTGGAGCCTCTGTTTGTGGAATGGTCACGCTTCTCTGACACACGGCTGTCCCAGACCATGATGGGCCACCTGAGCCTGAACAAGCAAGGCTGGAAGGAGGGTAGGGACAAGCAGGAGGCTAGTGCTAGTAGGGCCTCAGAGGAACAGAGGTCTTCTGCTGCCAAGGACTCAAACTCCAAAGAATTACCTCAGGGAAGCAAACGGTCATGACACACCAAGAGAGTGAAGTGTCAGGAAGTTAAGAGAATCTCCACATAGGACAGAAACTACATTACCCATCACTCCCTGTACCACGGCACCTCAGCCACATGCTCCCCATCTAGGTTAACCACTGTTTTTGTTTTTCACATAATTTAACTTAATTTATTGAATTTGGACCCTTTACTTTAACAACATAGAGCAATACATAGATACCTCATGTTGCTTCTGCTGTATTTTGTTTTTTTATTTCATATTTTATTTATTTTTACTGTAGTTTTGCTCTGACATCACTAATTTGACAATCCACCCTTTGAATGGAGACCTGAAGGGAATGTTTTCAAAAAGACCCTTCTGATTAAAGTGCCATTTGCAAACATTTTGTTTTAATGTTTTTAAAGTGAGAAAGTGAGGAAACCTTGTATTCAGAGAGAGGTTCATGTTGAGTGATTGAGACAAACTTCTGTGGGTTTCTGCATTTCAGACTAAAAGTAATACTTCCTCGTACAATAAATAATGTGAAGAGCCCACTTCAATGCTGCCTCTGAAGACTGTTTACAAGCATCTACTTTGTGTTGTATTTTACAAATTAAACATTGGTTCTGTAAAATAAAAAAGTACATACTGTATGTGAATAACCACTCACATGATATAATTGTCCTGTTGACAACATACTGAACAAACATCTGATTGCAGATCAACACACCAAATGCCCTGAAAGGACTGTTTTGGTCCGTTTGTTGCTCCTTGCACTGTGAACTATAACATGTTTTATGACCCAAGACTCAGAGACTAATTGTGTGAAAAAAGTATATTTGATGTGGTATGAAATCAATTTCTTTCTTTACCTGTATGGTGTTGGGGATTTAACCATAGCCTGATGTTTTGTAAGGGGGAAAGGGGGCATGCATGTGGCCTTAACCACAGAAATAGAATCTAGATTCTATTTCTATGGCCTTAACATTCTTTCAACACTTGAATAACCACTCTTCCATACTATTAACAGATGACCAGAGTTATAAGGAATAAACAGCAAGACTACTTATTAAGAGAAATTAGGAGGTTGAAATTAGGAGGTCTGCCTCTGGTAGATCTGCGCCATGACATACAATGTTATTTTAGAGAGTTGAAGCCCTTTCTAGAATGCAAACAGGCAACTTTTAAGACTGGTAACAGATACTTTAAGCTATGCACAAAACTAAGTGACCAAACCAGTTGTTTTTTAATAAGGTGGATCATGTATTCTCAATGCATTGTCTGACTGTTTGCCTCTGGTGTGGAAGGAAAGTACTAGGCATTAGTAGATTGGACAGTGACTCAGTCAAGATAAAACATTCCATATTTAATTTATTTTTGGTATTGTTTTTTGATTCTATACACAAGGCACGATCGTGTCTCTGGTTGGACTTTCAGTATATTGAATGAAAACCGGTGCTTTTCATTATTATGGCAAAACATTTTATTTTCTGGTAACTGAAAGACTGTTTGATATAACTGTTTACCATGTTAATGTAAGTCATTTTGGGCTAGATACTTGCGTGGCAAACTATTTTGTGAAACGCTTTGCCAAATTGAAATTTTGATACATGCCAGTTGCAGTTACATTTTCATTAATAAAACAACTTGTCACACGTGCGTGCTTTCTTTTCCTCTCTTTTCAGCAGTCTACAGTTCTATAATGTTTTTATTAAAGATACTGGGGCGTATACAGTAAGCTGATTCTGTTACAAAACGCTTCTTAAACGCAATCAAACGGGGAGGGACCTAGACAGAATTAGACGTTAGTAATTTAACAGGATATCTATGGGACCTACCTGAATTTGTCCAAAAGAAACTCGTTATAGTTGCACGTTTTGCAACTGTTTGGACTAATGATTACACCACAGATAACTAAGCTTTCCTATGATATGTGGTTTGTTTAAAAATAGCGCTTTGTAGAGGCCTGACAATACAGATCTAGGATCAGTGCATTGAGGATCAGTGTTAAAAAATATAAACCGCAAAACTGATCTTAAATCAGCATACCGAGGCATCATCTGACATCAGGCACCAGGGCCAAGAACAATGAAGCTGAATGGCTTGTGAAGTGAGCATGTAGCCTCCAACGTCCAATCGGAGACGTTTATATTGCAGTGGCCGCTTCGAACAAGTCCTGTCCAGTTTGTGGCTGGCCGAATACCACATTTGTAATGCAATAATAACAGAAAACAAAAGCGTCTGGCTACATTTGTGTTATTTCACCCGTTGGATTTTGTTCATTCTGTCTTTCTTGGACGCTGTGAGCACATTGTGCAGGTCGGAAGAGGCATTTCTTTGAAGGTATGCGGCTGTGTTGCTAGCTTACGTTCGTTAGCTAGCATACCCTAACTAGCGAGGTTGTGTCCAATCGTCATGATTTGAGCCATTGTTTTGCTAAATACTTTTGTAATTGCCTGCCAAACATAATGGTGTATCTATATTGCAAGCTTGGTAGCTAATATCATACCAATTATTGCTAAATTAGTAGCTAGAGTGAACACGGTCACCCAATCCCACCAGTATCGAGTTAACTAAATGCACTAACGTTAGCTAGTTAACTATCTCTTCCACGTTGGCTCGATCATAAAAACAATCTCACATATCCTCCTGACAAACACGTTAGCTAGCTAGATAGGTAAGAAGCACGCTTGGTAGCTAGCTAAGTTTGATCCTGGCAGTAAAATAAAAACCTAGTTATCTTTATCTACTAAACACATATTATATTGGAGTATAGAATGTTGCCCTGCGGAATGTAGCTAGCTACATACTGTGTTTACAGTATACTATTGAACTTACTATTGAGCTAGCGAAGACATTTAACAGCAAAAGTTGATGACATGTTTCTTAATGTCAGCCCCTCCATATCTTCTCCTCTCCCTCTGTCAATTCAGTCTTGTATGGGTCTGTAAGAGGCATCATGAGTGGGGAGCCAGACGCTTTGGCTGTGGTGAACCATTTGAGGGATCTTGCTGCAGATCCTATGAACAGAAGAGCTATCGTTCAGGACCAAGGTTGCTTACCGGGACTCATCCTTTTTCTGGACCATCCCAACCCCCTGGTTGTCTACTCAGCACTCATGGTAAGGTCCCCTTGAGTGGATGCATTGCATTAAAAGAGTCAATGCACCTGGTTACTGAAGTGACTGGGACGCTTTGAAGTCTGTGTACTAGATACGTACACCCAACAACAACAAAAATGGTTGTTGGGTATCTAATCGTAATCTTAATTCAAATACCATGCTCCTTAACCTTGTATGTGGGAATGTCATTTTGCTGTGGGGTGAATGTATTCTCTTGTGTTTCTTGTGTTCCTAACTTGTGATTGTGTCCCCTCCAGGCTGTGCGCTACCTCGCAGAATGTCGTCAAAACAGGGAGAAAATGAAGGGAGAGCTGGGGATGATGTTAAGTCTTCAGAATGTCATGCAAAAGTGAGTATATGACCCTTGCGGAAGCCCAGATCATGATAGTGTTGTCTCACTCATCTTGTCTGTTGATCTTTATCAAATAGAAAATATGTTGTATTCTTTGCAACTTATATTTTTCTCTGTGAGACCCAAGGTTGCAAAAATGCAACAGGTCCTAAACTCTTGTCAAACACTACATACCTCATCTCCTTAGACCCATATGTACAGTGGGGGAAAAAAAGTATTTAGTCAGCCACCAATTGTGCAAGTTCTCCCACTTAAAAAGATGAGAGAGGCCTGTAATTTTCATCATAGGTACACATCAACTATGACAGAAAAATTGAGGGAAAAAAATCCAGAAAATCACATTGTAGGATTTTTAATGAATTTATTTGCAAATTATGGTGGAAAATAAGTATTTGGTCACCTACAAACAAGCAATATTTCTGGCTCTCACAGACCTGTAACTTCTTCTTTAAGAGGCTTGTCTGTCCTCCACTCGTTACCTGTATTAATGGCACCTGTTTGAACCTGTCCACAACCTCAAACAGTCACACTCCAAACTCCACTATGGCCAAGACCAAAGAGCTGTCAAAGGACACCAGAAACAAAATTGTAGACCTGCACCAGGCTGGGAAGACTGAATCTGCAATAGGTAAGAAGCTTGGTTTGAGGAAATCAACTGTGGGAGCAATTATTAGGAAATGGAAGACATACAAGACCACTGATAATCTCCCTCGATCTGGGGCTCCACGCAAGATCTCACCCCGTGGGGTCAAAATGATCACAAGAACGGTGAGCAAAAATCCCAGAACCACACGGGGGGACCTAGTGAATGACCTGCAGCATTTCAAGGTCCTGGAGTGGCCTAGCCAGTCTCCAGATCTCAACCCCATAGAACATCTTTGGAGGGAGTTGAAAGTCCGTGTTGCCCAGCGACAGCCCCAAAACATCACTGCTCTAGAGGAGATCTGCATGGAGGAATGGGCCAAAATACCAGCAACAGTGTGTGAAAACCTTGTGAAGACTTACAGAAAACGTTTGACCTGTGTCATTGCCAACTAAGGGTATATAACAATGTATTGAGAAACTTTTGTTATTGACCAAATACTTATTTTCCACCATAATTTGCAAATAAATTCATAAAAAATCCTACAATGTGATTTTCTGGAGGAAAAAAATCTCATTTTGTCTGTCATAGTTGACGTGTACCTATGATGAAAATTGCAGGCCTCTCTCATCTTTTTAAGTGGGAGAACTTGCACAATTGGTGACTGACTAAATACTTTTTTCCCCCACTGTATCTCTTAGTTGCATTTCTTGCGTGTCCTGTCTTCTAAGATGTAGTGATTATATAGAAAAATAAGTAGAGAAACAAACATTCTGAGCCAGCGCTATAGGTATTTTTGAAAGTGTTGCAAAACTGTATTTGTAATTTTGCTTGGGTCTCACAATTAAGAGCCAGTATGTTAATACTATGTTGAGACTAAAGATTTTAGTCGTCTAAAATCAATATTTTCCCCCCTTAGGACAACCACCCCAGGAGAGACCAAGCTGCTGGCCTCAGAAATCTATGAACTCCTCCAGGCCTCTAACAGTGAGGATGTAGACAAGCCAGAGGGGCCCTCTTGCAGACGCAAGGCCCAGTTCTTCCTGGGCTCCACCAACAAGCGGGCCAAAACAGTGGTTCTCCACATAGATGGCCTGGATGACTCTGTGAGTGCCCCCATACTGACCAATAAGTGTATCAATAAGGAGACGGGACACTGTCATATTAGCTCCAGTAACATCTTTACTAAGATAAAACTGGATATGTTACACAGAGCATTATGGGTTCTGTAATACATCATGCTACAATAAGTAGCTATTAGCTCAGGTGACAGTTCTTGTAGTCCACTATAAGAGGTGAGGTGAGTTTATACAGTTATTCCCATTCATCTCCTCCAGAGCCGGAGGAGCCTTTGTGAAGAGTCCCTGTTGAAGATCCGAGGCGTCATCAGCTTTACATTCCAGATGGCCATTAAGAGATGCATCGTCAGAATTCGCTCAGACCTGAAGGCAGAGGTGAGTCACATCCTGTCTGTCCTATTAGCCTACAGCATACTCTAGGGAGGCAATGGAGGAGGGCAGAGACGAGTCTGTCTAATCTCGGCAACCCAGAACAAAAATCTCGCAGCTACTCGATTAGGTTCTGGGGGGGAGGTATGAGGGCACATCACTGCATTCTGTATCAGAAAGTAGGTCTACCCTCCTTGAAGTCTCGTATGCATTGCATTATTTTTTGTTTATAAAGCCCTCCTGCATGAACTTCCGCCGTACCTTACTTCATTGTTAACTTATAGACGTACGAGATACCAGACCCGATCTCAGGAATGGCTAACTCTGGAGAACTCTTCAAACTCCACTGAGTTAGGTAAATCTGCTTTTAGTTTTTTTGCACCTTATGGGTCTCTAAAATTGGATGAATTGGTGCCTCTAGGGCAATTCAAAAGGCTGGCTGAGGACCTTTTTACTGAAGAATGTGTTTGTTTTCTATGATTGTGTTTTGCTTTTAGTGTATTACATTTTAGTCATTTAGCAGACGCTCTTATCCAGAGCGACCCACAGTTAGTGAGTGCATACACCTCTTCACACTGGCCCCCGTGGGAAACGAACCCACAACCCTGGCGTTGCAAGCGCCACGCTCCACCAACTGAGCTACAGGGGACACCCTTTAATACCTTGGGTTCCAGTTTAAAAGCGAGGGACAAATGAATGGCACAAGATCACTTAATACTTGAAGCGCTATATTGGATTTGTAGTTTATTTATTTTTTGCACTTGTACAAGTAGTGACCAGTAAACAAATCAAAGTGCTGTTTTCATAAGATTGCTCTTTCACACTGACTAGTTCCTGAAACCCGTCACCTGACCTCTACGTGACATCACAACTTGCCCCAGCAATATGAGTCTTGTAGTTAATTTTTGTGAACTACTTTATTGAAAAAATTGATTTGTAGCTTAGTGTTTAATTTGTTTTATTATTAATTGCAGGCATCTTTAGTCACTATGATCAGTGAGTGGATGGCCTGTAGAGTTTAGGGATCTTAAATATCCAGGAACTACTTCTTGGGCTGCGCAATCATGCTGTACCAGGCACAGGACCCGTCGCTTACATTTACATTACATTTTAGTCATTTAGCAGACGCTCTTATCCAGAGCGACTTACAGTTAGTGAATACATATTTTTTTATACTGGCCCCCCGTGGGAATTGAACCCACAACCCTGGCGTTGCAAACGCCATGCTCTATCAACTGAGCTACATCCCTGCCGGCCATTCCCTACCCTGGACGACGCTGGGCCAATTGTGCGCCGCCCATGAGTCTCCCGGTCGCGGCCGGCTGCGACAGAGCCTGGATTCGAACCAGGATCTCTAGTGGCACAGTTAGCACTGCGATGCAGGCCTGAGGTCCACTTTGGCCATAGTTGGACAACCAGTCCGTCCACAGGCACTCATCCGGGGAGCTGATCGGACAGGGGAGGGAAGAGCAGGGGATGATCTTGCAATCGCAGCCGCTTTGGTAGCGTTGAATCAAGCGCATCATTTGTGTGTCACTCGAGGCCTCCCAGGTCCTAATGAAGTTACACATCATTATTTTCACCATTCCATCAGTATTCAGCCTGCCTGTGATGAGGAACTCCTTGTTGGTATTGATGTATATATTGATGTGTATATTGATGTTTTAATGTCTATACATGGCTCATCTGAGAAAGAGACCTTGGTCTCAGCATGACTCCCTGTCGAAATAAAGGTTAAATAAAAAATACATAAAACTAGAGTGAGGGGCAGAACCAGGATGGATCCTCTTTGGTAGCTCAACCCAACTCTCTCTGAAAGTCTCGGGCAAGTGTATGGGCCAAAAGTCCCCTCCTGAAAGATGCCAGGTGTAGGCTCACACACGCAAAGTCTTGATTTGTCCAAATAACCAGTGACAAAAAAAACTGAAAAGTTGTTCCTCGTTTAAACGCCTGTCCACGAGCATCCTCAGCGGGGTCGGAATCCGGATGCATCCAGTTTTCAGGCGAAATGAAAGAGTATTTCTGCATTAACAATGCGACACTCCATCTTAACTCTTCCACATTTACTGGACTGGTTGAACAGTGCAGAAGAACCTCCCCCGACAGTTATTTTTCTCTCGTCAGGACCAGTAAGAAGTAAACTTCGCTCAGACGTTTATTCTACGCTACGCTTCATTAGATTAGTCCACGAGAGATAAAGGTGTCAGACAACTTGCTGTCCTGTTACAACATTCTGGAGAGGGGATGAAGGAGGGAATCATGGCTGATGTGTTGTTGGTGTTAATTCAAAACTCTGCTTCCTTTGTAGGCTCTGTGTTCTGCCATCGCCTCAACCGAAGTAATGAAAGCGCAACAGGTGGTCAGGGGAGAGGATGGACAAGAGGTTTGTCTTTCTGAATTAACTCCCAGTGTTTTGTTTGTTGTCTTAACAACAGAGCCTTGGTTGAATCAATGTTTTATAGTCTTTCTGTTGCAATTGATTTCCCCGAGAAGGTCTGTTTTTTTGGTCTACAAATATTATCAAGGAATTATCTTATCTCAAGGATAAAGCTTACAGAAAGGAGTTGGATATCTAATTAGAATCTAAATTCAAATACCATGCTAATTGACCTTGTATGTGGGAATGTCATTTACCTTTTGGTGCACGTTGAATTGAGCACTTCCTTTTGCCGTTCAGGTAATCATCCCATTCCCGGAGGATGGTTCGGTAGCGGTGGAGCAGAATGTGGATCTGCCAGACTACCTTCCAGAGGAGGAGAGCCCATCCCAGGAGCCAGACAAGGCTGTGACCTGCGTGGGCACAGGGCAGGATGGAGCAGGCTGGCTAGGCACTGCGGCTAACTTCCTGTCCCGCTCGTTCTACTGGTGACACTCCCAGGCCACCCACACCTCTTCAGATACTACAGATACAGAATCAGGCTCCCAGCTGCCAAAGAGCTGGACTGCCAAAGGCAATGTGTAACAACAAACTAGTCCAATGCGTGCAGTACACACATGCACCCACAATCTCACACCCACCTTGCACCATACAGAATCACCAAGCCATTAAGGGAGAGGACTGGCTTCCGGAATGGATTCTTATTTCTTATCTTTTGGGTTCTGATTCAGAGCTAGACTATTCTTTCTGCACATGTAAACGGGTCCATGTTTTTGAACACCAAAATGTCTTGTTGTGAGGAGCGTTATTGTGGTAGCATTAGAACTTGATCCATCATAAAGGGTCCAAACTTTGCCACAAAATGAAGTTCCTGTAGTTAGAAATATTTTTAAGGGAAGGATCTGAAATCGCGTTTGCATTAAGGGTCTTTTCCCCCTACCTTTTTATCTGACTTTTCTAATTCTTTGACCAAGAACTGACCCATCCTCCCCTTTTTTGTCAATGGGTGTTCCAGAATATGCTGTAATCAACGTGTGTTCAGTTATCGTGCCTTTCGTTTCATTCTGTTTACATGGATACCCTTGTGACTGACTCAGCTTTAGTTCTGAAATGTATTCTGCCTGTAAGGCTCCCTCCTTTGATATATTCCAAAGGTTACTGACGCAGACACTGTATAAATGCCAATGTGGGTACTCTTAAATTCCAATGCCTACTGAAGTCATTAATGGAATCTGTCGTGGGTTATGAGAAATGTTTACAGGACTGTGTGGCTGGTTGGAGACGAGACATTTTCTCTTCAGAAACAGCATGGAGATTTTGCACAGTGTGAACACTGGTATTCTCTAACAATGTGGTGTTGTGCATTGTTAGCTTGGTTTATGATAAGTATTACTCATTAAAATAACAATATTAGAATATCTTTCCTAAGGAAGAGCATTGTTCCTCTTTCAGGGACAGCCTCTGACATTTCCCCAATGTCTTGCGTGATTTAACACATAGTTAAAGAATATAAGGCTAAACGTAATCTCTCGTGGACAGACTACATAAACATAAATGGTTAAGCTTCTGACCAAATTACGCAATATTTAAGTTCTGGTTTAACCGAGATTAGGCTAAACCTAACATTAATAATTTTCTCTGAATATATGTTGATGGAAACACATTGTTAGATTTAATTGGAAATGGATTGGCCAGCAGTGTCCTTAAACCTGTGGTTAAAGGGAGCTCATGTGGGTTCTGCCTTAGGTCAGGGTTATCTGTAAGTGTAGAATGGT
The DNA here is from genome assembly GCF_020615455.1 of Coregonus clupeaformis. Classification (NCBI taxonomy): domain Eukaryota; kingdom Metazoa; phylum Chordata; class Actinopteri; order Salmoniformes; family Salmonidae; genus Coregonus; species Coregonus clupeaformis. The sequence goes on from NC_059212.1 coordinate 28,902,963, forward strand.
GAATGTTCTGGATGGTTCAGTCAATATAGTGGATCACTTGCCCATTGCCCAGCCTCTGAAATAGCTATGCTATCAGTGCATGTTAGTGTATGAATGGGAAATGTTTGTGCTGAGCTTATTATTGTTCAAAGTAAATCTCTGCATGAGAAGTATTCAGTTTGGACCACTTATTTTACAGATAACAACCTCTTTTTATAGTTCTCCCACTGCCTTATAGAAAATTACAAATTTTGCCAAGAGTGTTTCTTGAAAGTCATTTTCTGTCTGTGGAGGAAAAAATCCTTGTATAGAATTGTCTAGAAATGTACCGTTGTCCTCTTCTGTGTGTTGTTGTCCTATAGACTCTCCCACCTCGTACAATCAAACCTGACTAGATTGTGTTCATCATGCCAGGGCAGCATGCATCTTATTTGTGAATACTGTCTAGTTCACACTCATCAATACTGTGCATTGGTTGCCAATGAAGTCATTCACCAAAAATATATTTGTCTTGGCGTTGACATGCTTTTTGTTCAGAAACCATTATTCAACTATCATAAATTAAGTCAGCCTTTTGTCAGCTTTATTAGACTCAGGTGAAATTACTATCACATAATCTACAATCTAATCACTCATGTATTTAAAATTAACCCCCAAACATTAAGTATTTCCTTTCCCTCCTGACTATTAAAGGGCAATTCAACCACTTTTCAATCAAATTTTCATTATCTCCAGTACTATACCAGTGTCTCCATATGTGACAATTGTGCATTTCTACCCGATGACATCAAAAGTTAACACATTTTAAAAAGTGTTTTTTAAACACTATGAGATTCATGGGGACCAAGAAAATACCCTCGCTCTGGCTAGAAACTCATTGCAGGTTTTGAAAAGCACTTTAAAAATTATCCTACACTGTGATGTCACAGAGAAGCATTTTATAGGACCTTTTATATTTTTAACCACGGATCATAGAAACACACTGTTTTCAGATATGTAGACACTGGTTTGGTGCTGGAGATGAGGTTGAAAAGTGGCAGAATTGCATTTAACATTACAACCTATTTATGTTTGAGTTGTGTTTCTTTTCACCAATACAGTATTAACACCTATCACACAGGAATGTTATGTACAGTATGTATGCACATCACAGGCATGTTTGCTGCCTGTCAGTTTGTCTGTAGTATTATGGGCCATTGTGGTTTTGATGTGAGTTATGATTCCTAAGTGTTATATCAAAGAATGTTAAAAACCAATGTTATTTTATGAAATATGTAACTGTTCACTTTGTTGACACTGATGGGATAGGGTACTGCCTCGTAAACGGAGGACATGACAGTTTATGCAACTTAATCAAAGATGAAAGATATTGACCATGTTTGGTTTCAATGAATGAATGAAATGTCCCTTTTTACTGACAACTGATGTCCTTCTCTGAGAAGTGTCTTTCTCACTTTCATTTAGTGTCGATAATGTTCTGTATCCTCCTGAGAACCAAGGAAAATATTGTTTTTCCTAATCATATTTTTTGTGATTCAATAACTGTTTAGGGTTAAAAAAAGCATCCTACAATTTCCACATTTTAATTTTATTTTTTTATTTTACAGCATGTCCACTGTAGTGGACAACAGGATCATTTGAGTACGAAAAGAGACACATTTGGTAGATACACATTTTTACAGAGTTCTTACAGATTACAGAGTTTTTATGAACTAAGAATACATACATTTTGGGCTGTAGATTGATTATTATCCAAGAATACAGACATTTTGATTATACAATACACATTAATCATTCTTGAATCATTTTCCTTACATTTCGCAAGGATAGCTTTACTATTAAAGCTTAACACTTTGTTATGTCCATATCCTTTGATTGGTCCCCTTGAATCCTTTCAGTGTTATTTGAACAATGAACATATAACTAATGTGTAACAGATTTATTTTGGATTTTTCCTTCTGTCAAACTGAATCCAATCTAGCTTTTTCCTTCACTCTTCATTTTGTTCTTAGTATTTTCTTTGTTAGTGGTGAAAGTCCTGGAAGCAATTTCTCTTTTTGGTAATGCAGAGGAACATCTTGCATTTGGTACATCTCATGTACGTCTTGCTCTTGCAGCCCTTATTTCTGCATCTTTCTGCATGCTTGGTATCCATCATCTCAGGCATGTGCATGGCTCCTAGTCTGCGCACAGATGGCTCTGGTTGTGGGATCCTCATTTTAGATGGTGGCTCATACTCATCCTCACTCTCTTCACAGCTGTTTTCCAGTTCCGGACTCTCCAACAGCTCCTCAGCTAGGAGTAGTTTGAAGTCCAGGTACTGATGTGTGTTCTTGGATGGTCTGTGCAGAGCTTTGCTGTCAGACTGGTATTGTATCCAGGAGTTGGTGATGGCAACATCAAAGAAGTGACTGATCACGCGCGATGTCCACTTCTTGGTCCTGCTTGACATACGATAGAAGCTAAGCATGCGATCACAAAGATCTACGCCACCCATGTTATCATTATACTGCTTAATTACTGCTGGTCTTTTAACCTGGACCAGGTGCTTTTCTTTCTGGGACCATCTGGTACAGATGTCTTCTGGGTCTTTCCCATGTACAGTGGATGCCATGAGCACTGGTTTGTTGTCGAACCATTTTGTGATGGCCAGCTCAGGACTCTTTCTGGCCACTGACACTGATGTTCCTCTCCCCTCTTTTTTCAACTGTTTGTCTACTGGCAGCTGGCACAGCTTTGGGACACGGTTCTTCATTATAGTTCCAGTTGCAGGAAGGCCCTTTGCCAGCAATGCATCCAATAGATCTATGGTTGTGAAGTACCTGTCAAAGAATATGTGGCTTCCTGTTGGAACAGATTCAACCATGCGTAGAACTGCTGCAGCTCCAACTCCTAACCTTTGGACTGTAAAGGTATTCTTCCCTTGGTAGACTTCAAAATCAAGCATCAGACCATTTGGGGATGCAAGGACAAAGACCTTTAGGCCAGTAGGGTTTGGCTTGCCGGGAACATATTGGCCTGTGAATGGGATGATTTGCTCATCAATGCAGACCCTTTCTGGCTTTGCAAGGCTGAGACAGCCTTGGCGCACACGATCGAGTATTGGCCTGACTTTCCAAAGAATATCTGCCTTCTTTGTTTCCTCTGTTACAGCCAGGTCATTGACAATCTTGAGGGAATTTCTTATCCTGAAGAATCTATCCCTAGTCATTTTGCTACTTATGACTGGCACTTTAGTTTTGTTGGCCCAAAACATTTTAATTCTGGGATAGCCAAGGCAGGCCATGTGGACTGAAATGCCAAAGAAGATTTTTATTTCTTGTGGCGTGGTGTTCATGCACACTCCTTTGATTTGCAGCTCTCTTTGATTTGTGTATGTTGCCAAATCTTCAAAGACCTTGTTGTCAATGTACTGTGAAAAGTATTCAATTGGACTCCAGTCTGCACGTGTTGTAGGGTCATCTTGACACACAGGAAGCCCAGGTAACACAGGTGCAAATCTGATATGAAGGAAAAAAGAATAATAAATGATAAGTAATAACAGTTTAAATTTACTCCAAGTAGGGAAAGGATGGTGGGGTTGAAAAGTAATAAAGGGGAGTATATATATATATAAAAAAAAATAAAAAAAACATGGGGGATTGGAAGTGATGCAGACAATTACATTGATAGAAGATACAATCTATCTGCAATATTAAGCTGATCCATTCCCCCCAAAAAAAAAAAAAAAAAAAATTGTTTAAATACTCAATGCAGCTGAATTTAAAATTGTGGAACTGCATCAAACATACATGTTACTCCTGGCCCACAGAGGGCGACGAGTTTCCTGTTCATCCCTGTCTGTATCTGTGTCTGTGTCGGCATCTGTCCCTTCAACTGAGCCTTCTGCTTCAGTTCTGTTTCCTACGACAATGTGGAGTCATTATTTACATGAAGATAGTCCTGATGTCCACTATAATTGACATTCATAAAATGGCAAATCTTTCAAAAGATACATAATTTAGTTGCTATCAGAACTAAATATATGATTCCTAACACCTTCATGAACAAGAAAATATATGATTATCATAGTAACAAAACCATAGACATTCAATATTTGACTTACCTCTCATCTTTCCATAAAATGTGCTTGTTCCTATGCCGTCCATTTTGAAAGGAAAGATAGAGGCGGTTCCCGGCCTCCCAGCCAATCAAATGACATATCACTGAAAAGCCCAGGATGTCCTCTGTACAGTACATCAGGAATTAAGAGACTTGCACAAAAGATTCTGTAGTTACTAAAAGAAACACTTTTGCTGGTCCATGCTTGTGATGATAAAGGAATCCGCCGACACTGTACTCTGTTCACAAAGGTTTATTATAACAAAAGTTTACAGTGTCCAATTTATCGATACCTGCAGATATCGGGAGACAGCAACAGCCAAATCAATAATTTGCTATCCTCCTCTCTGTTCAAGACATGGCATTATATCGTACATGGCCAGAGCATGACGTGATTCTAACATCCAATCCCTGGCCATTACATATCCTCTTTTCCAGGAATTTAGTAATGCTTTCCAGATGTTTCAGCAAAAAGAGCCACGTTTCCTATAACACACTTTTGTAAACGTCAGCACAATCCTAGACTCTTCAGATACTACATATTTCCCCCCTTCGAGACTAATTAAGTCTCGAAAACAAAAAGAATAGGATTATGACAAATAACAATTCTTGCTCTTGAGTAACTTTAACAATAAACCAAAATTTATGGAGATTAAACACATGTTTATATAGACACATTTTTGTATGTAGTGTAAATACATTATTATGGAGTGTAAATAAATTGTCATGGAGTGTAAATAAATTGTCATGGAGTGTAAGAGCGAAAAACCTGTCTGGCAGCTTTCATTCCAAATATCCATCAGTCAGTCAAGACAGGAAAATTCTCTCACGGCCCCTCTGCCCTAGGCGACCACCTAAGTACTCCAGATCAATTCATACATCTTCATGAATACATTTTAAGCTATGATGCAATTGAATACATATGAAAACCCCAGCAAACAAAATACAATCAAAATGTCCACATTCAGGCTGGTCGACCCATCGGACCCTCCTGTGGATTCTCTCTGTCCTTGCCTAGACCCCATATCCCTAAACTTCAACGAAATAAACAAAAACATCTGAGGTCCCCACATGTACCCAACACAGAAAACATAATTGTTCAGAAATTAATACAGAAAGAATATAACACTGGAATGTAGTAAGAATATAACACTGGAATGTAGTCCACTACACTTCATCTCCTCCACAGTGTCGTCTTTCAATGCGACGTTGATGATGGAATCGGAACATTTCCACTCCTTCCTTGTTCCACTTCCTCCAGTCCATTCATATTGTCCATGTTTGAGTATTTGAGTCCCTCTACATATTCCCCCATATGCTTCTGGAAGAAAAGAAAATACCAAACAGTATCTTTTGCAAAACAACACATGCAAATTAAAACATCAATGTCAACTAAAATTGATATATAAAATTAGATATAAAATGAATCACATTCCATTTCCCCCCTTTGATTCATCACAATAATATAATTATCCCACAATCAGATATTCCAAATTTCCTAGAGTTATTTCAACCCTAGTTTTCATAACATTTTAGTCTGACTTTTTCCAATTTTTCTTTATCTAATTTTTCAAAAACCATTTCACTGATTTATTCACAAAACTCTTTCCCATTTTCTTTTGAGTATATTAAATCGGGAAATTCCCGCCTGCTGATGACTTCTTTACACAATAACTCTGCAACCGACTGAGCATCTTTTAGCTTAGTTGAACATCTTATGCACCACTTGGTATATGAATGTAACCAAGAATAACAGTCACACATTATTTTTCAGACAGATTATGCACCTACCTATGACATAGTCAATCTATTCAAGAAAATATGGTTCCCAAAAACTCTACTCCTTTGTGATCTTTATCCTAATCTCCCCTTTTACAACATTAGCTAACCCATAGCTTACTAAATCATCATGGTTTCTCCAAAACAATATTTGATTGCTACTCTAACGATTTTTCTATTGTCTTCAAAACACTTGCTTTCGAAAGTCCTTCAATTTATGGTTCAATCCCTTGACTTGCTTCATCTTTCAATTGATACTGATTCTTCCAAGGAGGTCTGGCTCCTGGTCGAAGTTCAACTTTCACCTCAATTGGGCTGATTTCACAAATCCAATATCAGTACTACTTTGATATCACAAACATTCTTGAACTTTTTTCAACATCTCTTCTTCCATAGATTCTCAATCCATCTTCACACTTCAAACACATTCATTTATCTTCCGTATAGCTTATGACTCTCCTTGTCCTTGAGCCAAAATCATCATTTTCAGAAATCGCTGATTTTCACTCCTCCAAATCCTTCTCATAATTAGTTGATTTGACATAGTGAGATGTGTAACCTCTTCAGGCTGAACACAGATAAAAGCCTTTCTGCTATCCATCATTACTTCCCATAGTCCATTGTTTATTTTCACTTCCATTGTTGGATCTTTTTCTCTTCTTCTCTAATCGGTGCTATCAGCTGAAACTCCTCCTTTCGGATCTTCTGGGCACCTCTAGAATTCTTACTCCTTTCCTCTAAAGGGTTCACCTGTCCTCCAGATGATCTTCACTTGCTCCTGTATCTTCCTCTGAAATTATTTCTTTCCAGAAACTATCTATGGATATGAAACAACTTGTACCACTAGTTGTGGCTGGTACAGTTGCATTTGACCTTGTTCAGTTGAAACTGTAGCAGTGATTGTTGATTCGGTTCACACTGATTCTGCATAACCAAAGCATCTCTTCTCCTTCTTCTTCTCAACCAGTTGTATTTGATTGAGTTTTCGGAGAGTTTCTTGGTCCTGTTCTTTCTGGTTGTGTTCTTTTTTCCGGTACAGATCCACTTGATGGGCTATATGATCTGTATAGACACCTTTTGTCATGCTCCCAAGTCCAACCACTTCTGCCAGTTTGCTCCTTACCGGTAAGGGCAGTCCCATCTGTAGTTTAGCTCTCAAGATTGACTGCTCAATTTGACTCACATCTGGATCATTTCCGGTAATATTTCTCCACACTTGATGAACTCTTGACACGTAGGCTCTTGGATTTTCTTGTTGTCCTAGTGGGTCAATCAGAATGTTGTCAGGATGCACATTTGTTGGAAACGTATCCTTCAGTGCTCTCCACAGCCGATTCCTACTTGCAGCCAACAATTCAGGATCGTTCACTGCAGTCCCCACATATCTATGAAGTCCAGCTCTCTGAAAAATTTCTTCCATGCCTGGAATCCCAAGGAGATTAGCCAAAAGTCTCTTGATGTCTCCTATGGCAGACTGTGTTTCCACCGTAATTTCTTCCAACTTTGAAATCCAAGGATATGCTCCATCTTGAAGAGTAGGCAGCTTCTCAAGTATATCTGACATATCGGTATTCTGCAAAGGCTTATATTCTAGGTTTTGTCCTCGAATGATCACCGGCATAATTTTCTTACTAGTGCCATCTTTCCTTGGCCTCAATGTATATCTCTTCTCAGATTCTTGGGATTCTTTTCTCAGCAGCTTCTTTTCCTTTGTCTTCAGCTTTTTGAGTCGTTCTTCCAGTTCTTTTACTTCTTCTAAGTTATTGGCCTTATACAGGTATGATACGCATCGGTCTATATCTCTTTCTACTTCTTCTGTGTTAGTCATTGGAGGATAAAATCCTCTTGAATATGAAGCACCTTTAGTCTCCAAATCTTCATCGCTGTCTCCATCTTCATTTTCATCAGGGCTTGAATCGCTTGTATTCTTCTTCTTCCAACTTCCATCACCCCTTCTTTCCGCTCTGGCCAACCTCTGTCTGATGACAGGGTCATATCCACCCATGATCTCTTCTGAATCACTCTGATCATCATCATCATCATCATCATCATCAAGTTCCATCCTCCTTGATCTCACTCTACCCTTAGTCTCCAGACATCTCGTTGTCTTCCTGCCTTTGGAGTTTGGATTCATCTTTATGGTCGTTTCTGCTTGTCCTCTCTCTATTATTCGTTCATCCTCATCTCTGATGCAATAATCACCTTCCTGAATGATCACTGGAAGCTGAGGATAAACGTCCTTAAACTTGGCTTCTTTCTCATAAGGTGGGGGTGTTTTTGCTGAATCCATATATGAGAAAGGTGTATTGACTTCTGCAATCAGTTTTTCTGTCACCTTCACCTCTTTTGCCATTTTCTCTGTATCTCTGTCTCTCCTGTCTTTTGTATCTTTTATCAGTTTTTGTCCTTCATTTTCAAACAGCTTAAGAACATCCAGCTCTCTTTGTCTTTTTTTCTTTGCGAAGTTTTCCCTTCTTCCCCTTCTTTTGTTCTGCCTTATACGTGGATACAAGCACTTGCATTATCTTGATGACGTCTGGATTAAAAGTGCCTTCCAATGGCCATGGTTGTTCAATGTCAGGCCAACGTTTATTCCATTTCTCAGATAGTTTTGCTATACCATTAACTAGAGGATTACTATTCTGTACTACATGAAGAGGAGTAATTGCTTTTGTAGTTTTGATGTCCTTTTTTCCCATTGTAATGACTATGTTATGTGTTTCCCTCTTGTTTCCCTCCTTTTTTTTTTTTTTTTTTTTATTAAAAAATAATTAATCAATTAATCCAATCAATCAATTAACCAATTAAATCAATCAAAAAATCAAATCAATCAATCAATCACTAATCCAATCAATAAAGTAATCAATCAAGTCAATCAATCAATCACTAATCAAATCAATTAATCAATTAATCCAATCAACAAACTAATCAATGAAATCAATCAATGAATTACTAATCAATCAATCAATTACTAATCAAATCAATCAATCAATTATCAATCAATCAATCAATCAATCGATCACCAATGAAATCAATCAATCAACCAGTCAATTAATTAATTAACTAAATCAATCAATAAACTAACTAAATCAATCAAACAATCAATCCAATCAATCAACTAATCAATCAAATCAATGAATTACTAATCAATCAATCAATAAATCAATCAATCAATCAATCAATCACCAATCAAATCAATCAATCAATCATCAATCAATCAATTAATATATCAATTTGTTTGTGAATTTTATTTTACCAAATTATTGATTGGTGGCAGTCTTACCACATCCGATCAGGAAAGGTAAAGGAAAGTAGTCAACTCCAGAGCAATTAAAAATAAAAGATCTGTACCAACTCACAACCCAATTGCTTAATAAGCACCTAATTACCTTAATTTTACAGAATAATGTTAATGCTGGATTTCCAACACAACTCTAATCAATACAAGTCATTCACGGAAACTGTAATGTGCAATTATCAATTACATAAATTCATCAGTCTGTTGCCAAGCTCTTGCGAAATGGTCACAACATGAAATATTCTATGTAAACACAATGTATCAATTATATCCTGTAAGGGAAAGTAGATTTGTGAATAATAACAGCACTGGCCTTGATTTGGACAGGGTTGCCGTCACTGGTGTCAGTTGATGTCAGCCCCTCCTCTTTCTCTCTCTCTCTCTCTGTCTCCTCCTTCTCGTCTCTCGTATGACATAAAGACAAAAGCACAAAGAAGAGTTTAGTGTATATATATTTTTTCCACATTCACGCTAAGAAATAAGCAAACAGCTTAATTCAGGAATATTATAAATAGCTCAATAACATTTTATTTTATTCATTTATTTTATTATTATTATTATTAATCCGTCAATATATCTGTCATTCACCAACTCAACCGATTATCAACCAAACAGTTTTACAGTCAAGCAATAGTTAATTCAAGAGAAGATTTCACTTGTGTGCAAAATTCCCCCTCCCGTTTTCTATTTTGTCTGCACTGAAAACGGACTCTCCCGTTCTCTCTCCAGTTCAGTGCAGGGGAGTGGCTAAACTCATGAATCCTACGCGTGCGCAGTTCAGTCACCAACGTGATTTCAGAGTGGAAGGAGCTATAGACAGTTGCTCCGTTCTCTTCTCCCATAGACAATAACACTTAAGACTTTAACAGAGCTCACAAACTGAACACATAGAACATACAGAACACAGAACACAAACCCACTACCAAGCTTGTTATCTTTCACTTATCTGCAGATTTATAGTTATGCTGTTATCAATTACAAAACATCTCTATACACTCTTAAAAAGTCCTCCCTGTAGGCTCATGATTCGTTAGTAAACGTTCTCTTTTTATAGAGACTCATAAGATCTTTAAACTTATAGTCCTTCCAGGGGGCTCATAGTTTATATAGTTTAAGAATTACAAACGTTCTCACAAACAGAGACTCATAAGATATTTAACCTTAACTGTGTTGTAGGGGTTTCAACTTTTTACTCTAGGGGGCTTAACATTTGAAAACCAAGATACCTAACACATTTATTTACAAGAGACTAAAAACTCTGCTCAAAGCCTTAGTCGACACACATCTGGAAGTCATCAAGCACGCAGCCACACTCACTCTGTTCCACACACACACACGCTGACAGAGAAATGTGCTTTTTCTCCTCTCAGACACACACATAGTTACATACAGGATCCATTAATACAAAGCAAACTTGCTCATCGCCGTTCCTTTTGTCTTTTAAATTCTTTTGCTAAATTTCTGCTACCTTAAGTTGCCAACATTAAATGAGAGGTTACATTGGGCATACAATCCGTCAACCATATTCCAAGAGGTAACATACAATTTAATATATGTCGTACAACTCACTGTTCCCAGAACAGACTTGAGAGTTAATTCTAATAACTATCAAGATTTATGGCCATCATATGGATGCCTTGGTCTCAAGGGCTTGCTTAAATTAACGGCGCCTAAAAGTATACTGTTAACTCATTTCAAACGTTATCCTCTAAGCCTTTCATTGGACACTCCTTTCACTTTTATTCAAGGCAAAATATGTGTGTCCAAATCGGTGTGCCCTACAGACACTCCCCACTTTTTGCGTTGTTCTCAACGCAAACTAATTTAGAGAATTTAGAACGGAATTCCTATCACACAGCAAACACCAGCAAAACGCACACACAAGTTCTTAGACGGTGCATCCCCCCCAGCGCACACACACACAGCCACACGAACCGACCAGCGCCCAAAGTTTGTGAGAAAGCTCACCTTTTTTTTTTTGCATGCTTCTTGAGCGGGAGTCACTTCGTAGCCCATGAATGGAACGCTGAGAGAAGATGCAAGACGCCCCATTCCTCGTCGCCATTATGTAGTTACTAAAAGAAACACTTTTGCTGGTCCATGCTTGTGATGATAAAGGAATCCGCCGACACTGTACTCTGTTCACAAAGGTTTATTATAACAAAAGTTTACAGTGTCCAATTTATCGATACCTGCAGATATCGGGAGACAGCAACAGCCAAATCAATAATTTGCTATCCTCCTCTCTGTTCAAGACATGGCATTATATCGTACATGGCCAGAGCATGACGTGATTCTAACATCCAATCCCTGGCCATTACATATCCTCTTTTCCAGGAATTTAGTAATGCTTTCCAGATGTTTCAGCAAAAAGAGCCACGTTTCCTATAACACACTTTTGTAAACGTCAGCACAATCCTAGACTCTTCAGATACTACAATTCCAAGAAGAGGGATGAAACTCAAATGTCCACTACAGTGGACATAAGTCAATGGGCTGGGTCTCTTCTGTATAGTAGATAACTAATGCCCTTATCAGTATCGAAAGAAAGTCAAACCCACTGACTTGGCTTCCCTCTAATGTACAGTACAGTATGATTCACTTGTGATTGTATTCCCAGAAAAGTGGAGAGAAACAGAATGTTGGTTCCCTGGGACATTACTAAAGGGCCTTGTCTTAGAGCTCCTTCCCAAAATGCATGCTCTTCTCGCTATTACTTTGGATCCAATAGGCTTGGCAAATGTCCAACCTCCTACATTTGAAACTAGTGGGGCCCTGGAGAGGAGAACAGAACATGAGGATTATGCTATTGTCCATCTTGGCCAAGGGCCTCATTTATAGGTTTAGATTTCAGCTCTTGCCACTGACTTGCTGCAATCCCAGCTCTCATGGAAGCTGCTCAACTGCAACCTGCTCAACTGGAAGAAAAACGTGCTTCAACTTGCACTTCCAAACAGCTACAGTGGCTTGCAAAAGTATTCACCCCCCTTGGCATTTTTCCTATTTTGTTGCCTTACAACCTGGAATTAAAATGGATTTTTTTGGGGTTTGTATCATTTGATTTACACAACATGCCTACCACTTTGAAGATGCACAATATTTTTTATTGTGAAATAAACAAGAAATAATACAAAAAAACAGAATACTTGAGCATGCATAACTATTCAGCCCCCCCAAAGTCAATACTTTGTAGAGACACCTTCTGCAGCAATTACAGCTGCAAGTCTCTTGGGGTATGTCTCTATAAGCTTGGCACATCTAGCCACTGGGATTTTTGCCCATTCTTTAATGCAAAACTGCTCCAGCTCCTTCAAGTTGGATGGGTTCCGCTGGTGTACAGCAATCTTTAAGTCATACCACAGATTCTCAATTGGATTGAGGTCTGTGCTTTGACTAGACCATTCCAAGACATTTAAATGCAACCACTTGAGTGTTGCTTTAGCAGTATGCTTAGGGTCATTGTCCTACTGGAAGGTGAACCTCCAGCATGATGCTGTGTTCTAGGGGTGATGAGAGGTGTTGTGTTTGCGCCAGACATAGCGTTTTCCTTGATGGCCAAAAAGCTCAATTTAAGTCTCATCTGACCAGAGTACCTTCTTCCATATGTTTGGGGAGTCTCCCACATGCCTTTTGGCGAACACCAAACGTGTTTGCTTATTTTTTTTCTTTAAGCAATGGCTTTTTTCTGGCCACTCTTCCATAAAGCACAGCGCTATGGAGTGTACGGCTTAAAGTGGTCCTATGGACAAATACTCCAATCTCCACTGTGGAGCTTTGCAGCTCCTTCAGGGTTATCTTTGGTCTCTTTGTTGCCTCTTTGATTAATGCCCTCCTTGCCTGGTCAGTGAGTTTTGGTGGGCGGCCCTCTCTTGGCAGGTTTGTTGTGGTGCCATATTCATTCCATTTTTGAATAGTGCTCTGTGGGATGTTCAAAGTTTCTGATATTTTTTTATAACCCAACCCTGATCTGTAGTTTTTTTTTTTTTTTTTTTTACATTTTAGTCATTTAGCAGAAGCTCTTATCCAGAGCGACTTACAGGAGCAATTAGGGTTAAGTGCCTTGCTCAAGGGCATATCGACAGATTTTTCACCTAATTGGCTTGGGGATTAGAACCAGTGACCTTTTGGTTACTGGCACAACGCTCTTAACCACTAAGCCACCTACTTCTCCACAACTTTGTCCCTGACCTGTTTGGAGAGCTCCTTGGTCTTCATGGTGCCGCTTGCTTGGTGGTGCCCCTTGCTTAGTGGTGTTGCAGACTCTGGGGCCTTTCAGAACTGGTGTATATATACTGAGATCATGTGACAGATCATGTGACACTTAGATTGCACAAAGGTGGAATTAATTATGTGACTTCTGAAGGTAATTGGTTGCACCAGATCTTACTTAGGGGCTTCATAGCAAAGTGGGTGAATACATATGCACGCACCACTTTTCCGTATTTTTTTTTTAAATTTCACTTCACCAATTTGGACTATTTTGTGTATGTCCATTACATGAAATCCAAATAAAAATCTATTTAAATGACAGGTTGTAATGCAACAAAATAGGAAAAACGCCAAGGGGGATGAATACTTTTGCAAGGCACTGTATGTCCACACAACAAGTCTAGATTTAGTTATACCGCTGGGTTGGTCATTTATTTAAGTAGATGTGAAACAGAAAAGAGCAGTGCCGTAGTCGTCATGGCAGACTGTCTGTGACTGACTGACAATCATAATGAAAATGCAGAGGAAGCAGAGCCCCATGTGACAGCATCAATGGGATTCCCTTTGGGAATCTGCCCGCTGTCATCACCATAGCTTCCCTTTTGTTCACGTTGCAACAATGGGCAAACTCCATTCACTCCATGCATACTGTAAGAACAATCAAAAAGGAAGCCTCTGCTTTTTACCCTTGTATTCAGGAGCTTACCTCAGTCTGAAATACAATAAAGTAGACATAAGGTGTCAGTGTTGCATCACCACTGTTGGCCACCAAGCTGCTTGAGGTGAATGAACGGAGAAATGCTTGATCATATAGATTGGGCCTATATGTTCTCTTATTTTGTAATGTTAATATGTTTTGTTTAAAAAGTGATCCAAAATGATCAATCAATTACAGTAGCACATAATACTTCAGGTAATCTTATGTGATATTACAGTAGAAAGAGCAGAAAGAAACATGCAGAGCCATGATATGTAAAAAAAAAGGTGGTAATTTACCGCCTGACAATAGCTATTCCCATACAATACAATATGTTGTCTGCATGAATGCTGTTATGTATTAGGCTTCCTCTTAGTACCCTCTATTCGTAGTTACTAGAGGGGAATACTTTTATCGTCAGAGGGGCGTAAGAGAGACCTGTGCCAGGACCTACTGAAAGCTGTTACTTAGCAACACAGAAACTACCACAGGGGGTTCTTAGGGACAAGAGGGAGGTGGCATGAGCGAGGCCACAGGACGTTGATATAGCTATGCTAAATAGAATAGTGCTTACTGTGAGTGCATGCAACATTATTTTGAACGAGAACCACTAATACCATTATTGGTATTAACTCTATCAGAGCCTGTCTGAACTTGCTGTGGGTGGAACAAGCAAATGATAATGGCCATACTGAAATCTCAATAGAGGTTGTGGATGATTTGTTGCTGTCACAGCAAGTGTGTCCTTTAAGAGGGGCTAGAGCAGGGTTCTTCAATTCCGGTCCTGGAGGGCCGAAACATCTCTGTTTTTCATCCTCTCCTTCTAATCAGGGGCTAATTCAGACCTGGGACACCAGGTGAGTGCAATTAACTACCAGGTAGAAATAAAAAACAGACGTGTTTCGGCCCTCCAGGACCGGAATTGAAGAACCCTGGGCTAGAGTATGGGGATCACATAGCTCAGAGTATCTAAATAATATATCACCATGCAAATATGAGAGGGGGTTGAGTAGCCTAAAATGTGAAATATTTATGTTTTAACAATGCTATGAATGCCAGCATAACCCTGACCTGCACTTAATTCAAATGACCTCGTTTATCCCCTTTCCCTGTTTGGTGGTGTGCAATCAATCAAGATCAATTAACCAAAATGTTGAATCATTAAAGTCATTATCATTAGTTGAGGTAATTAGGTAATTATCGCTATTTGGAAAATGAATGGCTCATTAGCTTTGTTGTATATTCAATCTCCTGCGCTCCAGATTTGTTGTGATAAACAGTTTTTCAGAGTATTACATCTTTCCCCCTGAAGTTGATTCTTTACAAAAATCATTTAGATCTGAATGATAAGATCAACATGTGATCCTGTATCAACTCACCTGAACTTCAAGAGTGATGTAGTGTTGGAGATGAATGAAAGCAAGACTAAATAACTGGTTGAACTGGTTGTGCACTGTTAACAGACAAAACATCCTGGCCTCTATTATGTTGGTCAGATTAATCCACATTTACATACAGGTCTTTTTTTGTAGCTTGTCTGTTGGACGCTAATGTTGTAAACTGAGGATCATGACACATTGAAGGTCATTCATGCCTGGTTTCATCTTGAGGGGAGCCTATGTAAAATAAGCAGAGAGAACAGACCATGAAGTCCCAGCCCATATGGCACTCCTCCCACACCCAGCTGGGCTCGCCATGTGTAGCGGCAACACACTGCAACATGCATGGAACACACACACACACAAACGATTACCATTCAGGTCTTGCAGAGTGTGTTTATTTAGTCATAACTGTGCCTGAACCAAAGGACTCAGGTCATCAATAGACTGTAGAGAGAGTGTGGACTCTGCTGAGGTGACTACAGTAAGTGTGTGTAAATGGACTATAGTACCATTTACACACTCTTACCATAGTAAGAGATTGGTATTGGCTTATTTAGAATAGACTTAGTGAAGCTGATGCTTCATTTCCCCCAGAGTGAAATGGAATGCAAAGATTTGCAGATGGTACTGTAAAACTGTGCATTACATTGCTTTACTTTAATAAAATTACATTTTGTTCCAAGAGCTAGCCACCCCCCATGGCCATTTTACTGGAGGCCAGAATCTTTATACCCCTCAACCTCATCAATTTGGCCATAAGTGTCATTGGACCTGAGCCAAGCCAAGATGTAGTTTTGGGTGGGAGTCATTCGAAAGCAGTTATTGTCAGTGATGGCCAGCTGTTTTCTAACAGCCTGTGACTGACTAATAGAGGCGTAAAGTTTTTTTTGACTGTATCTTTCCTTGGCCATTGTCAACATGTCTCACATTCCAGAAAATAACTTTTATTTATACAGGGTGGGTCACCATTGAGACCAGGGTCTCATTTACAAGGGAGCACCGTGAACATGAACATACACAATAACATGTAATACAACAAAATGTAAAATAACAATATCAATACAACAAGATGAATCAAAACAAACACAACTCTCACATATCACCTCCTAAACTGTCCAATATAGTTTGTATTTGTATTTATTAAGGATCCCCATTAGCTGCTACCAAGGCAGCAGCTACTCTTCCTGGGGTCCAGCAACATTAAGGCAGTTGACTGACTTAACTCATAAATCTCAAATTAATTAAGAAAAAACTCTAATCACACAAAAGGCTGGAGCATGTAGACCTGTAATAAAATGCAGTAGGCGAACGTTAAATATGAATATCTTGGCCTTTTCACTCACGAACACATTCGAACACACAGTGTCTAGGACCTGATGACCGGAGGTATACACTGAGTGTACAAAACATTAAGAACACCTTCCTAATATTGAGTCAGAACATCCAGGCCTTGGGAGAAATGCAAAGCAAACAACGTTGATTATAGCGATGTGTGAATCATCTTTCATGGCAGAACCCATGCCAGCTAGGAGGCCTGTCTGTGTATGTAGGAGGAGGAACAGCTTGGGTGTACGGAGGAGTGAGGCTCCTAAGGGGTATGGTTGTACACTCTAAAGACTCAAAATAAGCCAGTGTGTGTGTGTGTGTGTGCCCACCACCATCTGGCTCTGTGCATGTGGTCCGACTGGAGGCCAGAGCCCAATCTGTACCATCATGACTCTCCAGAGATGCCGGCTGCCATGCAATTATGGTGACAGATGGCAACGCTGCTGCTTGCGGCCTCACCAAGGAGACCAAATTCACCTTCATTAAACTCTGACTGGCATCATGGGCCCTTCGCCTCCTTCAAAACATTACTTGTTTTTTTTTTCTTGTGGAAGGAATCGTGGGTGAGATGTGTGATCTATGGAAGCCCGTTCCCAACACCCCCACAAAAAATTCTGACTACGAGTTATGAGTACGGTGCCGTATTACTGCCACTCAGATTATTATTATTATATTACTAGATAAGATCACGTTATTACAAAATAATTCAATTACTTGGTATAACCAACTTGGTATAACCCGGAAGCCAGCCGCACCAATGTGTCGGAGGAAACGACATCCAGCTGGCGACCGAAGTCAGCTTACAGGCGCCCGGCCCGCTACAAGGAGTCGCTAGAGCATGATGGGACAAGGAAATCCCGGCTGGCCAAACCCTCCCCTAACGCGGACGACGCTGTGCCAATTGTGCGCCGCCTCATGGGTCCCCCGGTCACGGCCGGCTGTGACACAGCCTGGGATCGAACCCGGGTCTGTAGTGACGCCTCAAGCACTGCGATGCAGTGCCTTAGACCGCTGCACCGATTATACCATTTCTAGCACAGCCAACTAGCTAGCTATAGCAAGCTATATGAATGATGCACTGAAATTAGCTACTCTCAATGGGAAAACCTTTTGTCATCATTTTGATGTCGCCAGACTGACTTTAGATGCATTATAATGTTAGCTAGCTAGCTAAGATTGAGGGGAGACCACCACTATGGCACTGCCAGCAGAGGGCGGCTTGAGAACATTCATAACAATGGCATGACGCGACCCAGTGACGGAGGTGCAACCTATGAATAGCAACATTTGTTTTGCATTTGTCTATTTTGCCCAGCTCTCAGACTGTGTGTGTGTGCAGGGCCGGCTCCAGGCATAAGCAACGGCCGCTAGAGACCCCTGACCCAAAACCATTTTTTTTATGAACTCAGTCGGGGTCTCAACTTACTTTTGAGAGTTAGAATAGTAGAATACAAGTTCAAAATGTGGTTGTGCATCAGCAGTTTCTCTTGTTTTGTCAGTCACCTGACAGTCACTCAATTAGCCATGTCAGCGAACAATATTTAGATTGGTAAATTAGTTTAGCCAGTTCTCAACTTGTAGTAATTATGGCCGAATACCTTGCCCAGGGGCCCTAACCTCCAGGGGGCCCCCATTGATTTTGTTAGTCACTCTCACTCTGATATCATTAATATGGCATTAGTCATGGCAAAATGTGTAGAATTGCAGGAAATTAACTTTAAAACTAGAATTTTTATCTCCGCTGTCAAGATGGGGGACACAATTATTTTTTTGGGCCAATTTCCCCCCGCTTGGAGGGGGGGCGGACCCCCAACCAAATCTCGCTTAGGGCCCCCAAAAAGCTAGAGCCGGCCCAGTGTGTGTGTATGTCTGCCTGCCAGCCTGTCTGTCTTGGAGTTCCAGATGTGGCTGGAAGAATAGTGGTGGCCACTGGATGGCAACTTTAATACTGTAGCACATGTACTGTAGGAGCGCATGGTCATTAAGTTAATCTATAACAGTTGATACAAGTATCCTATATTAGGTATTACTACAATGCTAAATAGTACTAATAATATTTTATTAATATACAGGGTCCACTTTGACCCAAGAGAACAATCCAGACTAAGAATTTGCAAAAGGTAAGATCATAATGAATACTACAATACTAATATATGGACAGAGTGGACCTGATCCTAGATCAGCACTCCTACTCTGATGGCAAATTCTCTCTCTCCCTCATCCTTTCTATCTTCAGATTGACCCACTGGTCTATGATTAGTAGATGTGGGTGATTGGACATACAGATTTGGGACTAGCCTAGCAACATAAGCTCTTCTCAACTATTGGCAAGGATTTATTTGACATCCAATCACCATGAGAGATGCTTTATTCTGCATTCAACCTTCTAGTCTAGGAGTGGTGTTCACCTATTAGATCCCTCTGCTGTCCTTCACCCCTTGGTGCAGCATGCTGACCATCGCTGAGGCCAGGAAGAAGTCTGCCAGCCGAAGTAGGAGCCAAGTTAATCGCCATGCAATGCTCTACTGACCAAGGTAGACTATGCTTTAAAGGGATACTTCAGGATTTTGGCAATGAAGCCATTGAACTACTTTTCCAGAGTCAGATGAACTCGTGGATACGTTTTTATGTCTCTGTGTCCATTATAAAGGAAGTTAGAGGTAGTTTTGCTAGCCAATGCTAACTAGCGTTAGCTTCCAGTCATTGCACTAACGCTAGTTAGCAATTGCGCCAGCGCTATTTAACAATTGCGCCAGCGCTAGTTAGCAATTGCACCAGCGCTAGTTAGCAATTGCACCAGCGCTAGTTAGCAATTGCACTGGTTAGCAATTGCGCCAGCTAGCAACTGCGCTAGCTAGCAACTTCCTTCAAACTGCATGCAGAGACATAAAAATGGTATCCATGAGTTCATCTGACTGGGGAAGTTGATAAAGGGCCTCATTGCCAAAATCCCTAAGTATCTCTTTAAGTAGCAACTGACTGACTGACAGGCAGTCAGGCAGGCAGAGACAAACACGCTCACATTTGACTTGACTTTATATTGACAGCACTCTAGTCACAGATATTCCCCTCTCCATTCCCCTCCCATTTATCTCCCGTCTCCACCCTAGGTGCCACGTGGTCTCCCACCTCCTTCATAGTGGCCTCAGCTGGACCCCATCGCATAACCTCTTGGTCTAGACAGGTGAATCAAGAGCTTCACCAGAGACGGAAGAGGAAGCGAGACATACCACTCCCTATTTTTTTCTGTTTCAGTGGATGTCAATGAACTAAGTAGACCAGACCCAGCTGCTATCGCCTTGGGTGTCTATGGGAGATCCACCCTCTTAAGTAGACAATGGTAACCGGCCTGAGTGAACGATCTTCATTTATCCACCATCTTTGGCTTCACCAAGACCTAGCCGGGGACTCTGAAATTCTACCTTCATTGTTTCCCTTAAAGATGGAGGAAGCCCACCTGCTTGTTCTACCCCTCCAGTACCGTTTACATCATATCTGCTTGAACAATAAAGTTGTTGCTTGAGTCAATACTTTTAAAGAGACATCTTACTTCACAAGGGTTAAAATCCTATATTTAATGCATATTACGTTTTTCCTTGCCACTGTCAACATGAAATGGTTGTGTGAGGTATAATGTAAATAAACAATGTTGATATCATTAGGTCATTGATTTGTCATGCCCAATCTGAACATTTAAACCATCCCAAGTTATGTTAACGATATACCCTTACTGTACCCTTGGGGACCTGTGGTGGAGACATTGTCCTAAAGGTTACACAGTCATTATTGTCCTAAAAAAGCACCAGTGGTCAAGAAACAGGTTACAATTTGTATAAGTTTCATAAAATATATACCCTGAGTATACCAAACATTAGGAACACCTTCCTAATATTGAGTTGTACACCACCCTTTTGCCTTCAGAACAGCATCAATTAATCTGGGCATGGACTCTACAAGGTGTTGAAAGCGTTCCACAGGGACGCTGGCCCATGTTGACACCAATGCTTACCACAGTTGTGTCAAGTTGGCTGGATATCCTTTGGGTGGTGGACCATCCTTGATACACACAGGAAACTGTTGAGCGTGAAAAACAGTTCTTGACAGAAACCGGTGCACCCGGCACCTACTACCATACCCCATTCAAAGGCACTTACATTTTTTGGCTTGCCCATTGACCCTCTGAATGGCACACATACAGTACACAATCCATGTTTAAATTGTCTCAAGGCTAAAAAATCCTTCTTTAACCTGTGTCCTCCCCTTCATCTACACTGATTGAAGTGGATTTCAAAAGTGACATCAATAAGGGATCATAGCTTTCACCTGGTCAGTCTATATCATGGAAAGAGCAGGTGTCCTTAATGTTTTGTATACTCAGTGTAAATTTATCTTTAAGTTACAAGATTAAAATCACTGGCACTTTTTGTTTGTTTGTGAGCCAGTACCAACAGTCATCAATCAATAATACATACCCGGATGGTAGTCTCTCTAGAACAGCATTTCCCAACTCCAGTCCTCGAGTACTTCCAACAGTACACATGTCTAAGGTAGCCCCAGACAAGCACACCTGATTCAACTTGTAAACTAATCATCAAGCCCTTGATGAGTTGAATGAGGTGTGTTTGTCCAGGGCTACAACAACAATGTGTATGGTTGGGGGTACTGGAGGACCGGAGTTTAGAAACACTGCCCCAGCACAATGAGGGAGTTGTTCTATTAACCTGAGCCGCGGTGCCCCGGTCTATGGCCAATGACGTTAACAGGCAAACATGGTGAGGGAGGAGTGCCCTTCTCAGATCGAACAATAATCTGCGCTGCTCGGTCATGTTGTCAACAAGGCAGCACGGTGCATCATCCAGAAACATACATTTTTCAATAAAATATATGTTAAACTAGTTTTCATTGGGAAGGCAGATAAAGCATTTTTATCTAAAGCAATCACTTTTGCATGTGAAAACACAGAATCCTACTCATTACTCCACATGCTTAATTTAGCCTAGGCTACGTCACTTTTGTTTTGAGCCAACTTTGCCATGGGCTTTGAACAGGGCACCTGGCTCACGCCCAAGAGGCAGTTCCAAAACAAATACAATCACTTTTCACCCGGTGAAAACTCCCCCCACCGGGGTAACCCGGGCCAGATAATCAAATCCCCTCAATTCCTGCCTGCATTTTAAGCCCCGTCCACCCAAACGTGTGATTTGGTAGGAGAGTTGTCTGTCTGAGGAGGACCCTCCCCGGAACAATTTCTTGAAGTTACCAATAGAGTCCATCATTAATCCCAAACCTAATCACTGCTGTTGCCTTGGTCTGGTTTTCCAAGACTACCCAGATTGTGGCTTGCGCTCTACTCAATCAATACTTTAAATAGCTTGGACTACAAAGCAATAAGTTAATTTATGTTTCATAATCATAATAAATACCTTACCGAAGCCACCATCACACCGAGCATGGGGAAGCACGTGGAGTAGCGCTTGGGGCAAGAACTACAAAAACAACGATAGCCGACAACCATGAATGCAGGGCGAACTATGTTAGGACAGACGCAAGATTGTAGCTAGCTCCAACCAGAGCTCTGCAGCTCAGACATTTGCAGTTTGGACCGACAGCTTGTTTCTTGGACCCAAGTGCCATGGTCACGTTCCTGCTCCCCGCACTGCCCTAACAGAGGTGCTCGACACCAAACATAGGTGGTCTACAGTTTATAAAGAGGCAGAGGGTGTGAACTGCAAGAGAGCAACAGTAGTTAAGTAGTATGCTCCAATCACAGGAGGATTGCGGTTAAAATCTTCACACAATTAAACACATTTGGTTGGAGTGGAGGCTCAGTAGTTGGAGTTTCGAGTCCTGTAGGATGGTTGTGGTAGTAAGGAAGGTTTCTGGTTTCTGGAAGGGAGATAATAAGCACAAAAAGTAGGATACACATAATATAAAAAGTGCATGCATGATAAAGTAGTGGCAAATGACAAATATGTAGGGAGAGTGCCAGAACTGAGCAAAACTGTATAATAGCGTACCCAAAGTGTGGATGAGGAGGATCCTATATAGTACTTGAATATATTTCATATTCTGGATGACAGAAAAACATGGCTTGCCTTAAACTGTCTTGTCCATAGTTATCAGTTTAACACACTAAAAAGTCCAGGGGTAAATTAAACTTTTCTGAGAAAGGAGGTGCTACTGAGGCAACTTAAGATAAGAAGACTGATAAGTCAATATACAATAAACATATTTATCATACAAAAGAGCCCAAACTCCGAGTGACGTTTCAAATGTTTACTCTGCGAAGATATCCAGCTGAATACATACATTCCATACAGTGCAGTGTCCACTTACACCCTTAGCTCTCACCCCCTCCCTTCCATAAAGATGTACTTCAGTACTTTTCCCTCCCCCCGGATTTATCTGTGCTCCTCTGTGCATATCACAGGACTTCTTATCAGTCAGGAGAGGCCATGAGTTGTTGGGAGAACACCTTCCTACAGTCCACTGCAGTCCACTAAATAATAGGACTTTTTGTAAAAAAAATAAAAATAATAACCCATCCCTGTTCGAAGGACACATATCTCTTTTTTGTTTTTACAGCTTTTCAGCTACATATACATACATTTGACATACATGTTACTTTTATATACAGCAATCACATAACAATAATACATTACCGAACATAAACTCTTTAATTCCACCCCTCAGACACTCTCAGCCCATCCCACCTATCACCATATTTTTCAATTGTGCTGTGATGTTTTACATAAATGTTTAACCTTTCTAATCGCATAGTATCCGCAGATTGTGAGCTAAAGATGAAAACCTTTCCTACGAGTATTATTATATTATTGATTGATTGACTATAGCTTTCCAAATTGCCCAACACTGCTATTTGTAAGGTTAATTTTAAGTGAATGTTGTGATTTTTTTAACCATTCCTGAACCTGTGACCAGAAACAAGCTACATAGGGGCAATACCAGAATAAATTATCTAGTGATTCTGTCTCTTCGCAGTACAATCTACAGAGATGAGATTGTTGTATGCCCCATATATACAGCATTCTGCTGGTGGCAAGAATTTTGTATAATCATTTAAATTGAAAAACTCAAAGTGTTGTATCAAGTGTTGTTTTTTGTATCAGTTCATAAACCATGTGCCATGGAATCGGTATATCAAAAATCTCTTCACATTTATTTTGCAACCTGTATGGAGCAGCTGTCAACATATTTGTCCTCAAATGAAACTGGTATATTTTTCTATTTATGACAATCCTTTTCAGCCAATTTGTATCTTTAATATATGGCAGACAAACAAGTTCCCTACCTTCTCCCTCTTCCACTTGCCTCCTCCATTTTTTGGGTAATGCTGCAGTCAGTTGGTTGTAAGTTTGTATTGAGCAGACATTCCCATATACAGTGGGGAAAAAAAGTATTTAGTCAGCCACCAATTGTGCAAGTTCTCCCACTTAAAAAGATGAGAGAGGCCTGTAATTTTCATCATAGGTACACGTCAACTATGACAGAGAAAATGAGATTTTTTTTCTCCAGAAAATCACATTGTAGGATTTTTAATGAATTTATTTGCAAGTTATGGTGGAAAATAAGTATTTGGTCAATAACAAAAGTTTCTCAATACTTTGTTATATACCCTTTGTTGGCAATGACACAGGTCAAACATTTTCTGTAAGTCTTCACAAGGTTTTCACACACTGTTGCTGGTATTTTGGCCCATTCCTCCATGCAGATCTCCTCTAGAGCAGTGATGTTTTGGGGCTGTCGCTGGGCAACACGGACTTTCAACTCCCTCCAAAGATTTTCTATGGGGTTGAGATCTGGAGACTGGCTAGGCCACTCCAGGACCTTGAAATGCTTCTTACGAAGCCACTCCTTCGTTGCCCGGGCGGTGTGTTTGGGATCATTGTCATGCTGAAAGACCCAGCCACGTTTCATCTTCAATGCCCTTGCTGATGGAAGGAGGTTTTCACTCAAAATCTCACGATACATGGCCCCATTCATTCTTTCCTTTACACGGATCAGTCGTCCTGGTCCCTTTGCAGAAAAACAGCCCCAAAGCATGATGTTTCCACCCCCATGCTTCGCAGTAGGTATGGTGTTCTTTGGATGCAACTCAGCATTCTTTGTCCTCCAAACACGACGAGTTGAGTTTTTACCAAAAAGTTATATTTTGGTTTCATCTGATCATATGACATTCTCCCATTCCTCTTCTGGATCATCCAAATGCACTCTAGCAAACTTCAGACAGGCCTGGACATGTACTGGCTTAAGCAGGGGGACACGTCTGGCACTGCAGGATTTGAGTCCCTGGCGGCGTAGTGTGTTACTGATGGTAGGCTTTGTTACTTTGGTCCCAGCTCTCTGCAGGTCATTCACTAGGTCCCCCCGTGTGGTTCTGGGATTTTTGCTCACCGTTCTTGTGATCATTTTGACCCCACGGGGTGAGATCTTGCGTGGAGCCCCAGATCGAGGGAGATTATCAGTGGTCTTGTATGTCTTCCAAATTTTTCTCAATTTGTCTGTCATAGTTGACGTGTACCTATGATGAAAAGTACAGGCCTCTCTCATCTTTTTAAGTGGGAGAACTTGCACAATTGGTGGCTGACTAAATACTTTCTTTCCCCACTGTAAGTATCTGATCACCTACCAACCAGCAAGAATTCCATGCTCCATGCAAGATCTCACCTTGTGGGGCATCAATGATCATGAGGAAGGTGAGGGATCAGCCCAGAACTACACGGCAGGACCTGGTCAATGACCTGAAGAGAGCTGGGACTACAGTATCAAAGAAAACAATTAGTAACACGCTACGCCGTCATGGATTAAAATCCTACAGCGCACGCAAGGTCCCCCTGCTCAAGCCAGCGCATGTCCAGGCCCGTCTGAAGTTTGCCAATGACCATCTGGATGATCCAGAGGAGGAATGGGAGAAGGTCATGTGGTCTGATGAGACAAAAATATAGCTTTTTGGTCTAAACTCCACTCGCCGTGTTTGGAGGGAGAAGAAGAATGAGTACAACCCCAAGAACACCATCCCAACCGTGAAGCATGGAGGTGGAAACATCATTCTTCGGGGATGCTTTTCTGCAAAGGGGACAGGACGACTGCACTGTATTGAGGGGAGGATGGATGGGGCCATGTATCGCAAGATCTTGGCCAACAGCCTCCTTCCCTCTGTAAGAGCATTGAAGATGGGTCGTGGCTGGGTCTTCCAGCATGACAGCGACCCGAAACACACAGTCAGGGCAACTAAGGAGTGGCTCCGTAAGAAGCATCTCAAGGTCCTGGAGTGGCCTAGCCAGTCTCCAGACCTGAACCCAATAGAAAATATTTGGAGGGAGCTGAAAGTTCGTATTGCCCAGCGACAGCCCCGAAACCTGAAGGATCTGGAGAAGGTCTGTATGGAGGAGTGGGCCAAAATCCCTGCTGCAGTGTGTGCAAACCTGGTCAAGACCTACAGGAAACGTATGATCTCTGTAATTGCAAACAAAGGTTTCTGTACCAAATATTAAGTTCTGCTTTTCTGATGTATCAAATACTTATGTCATGCAAGAAAATGCAAATTAATTACTTAAAAATCATTCAATGTGATTTTCTGGATTTTTGTTTTAGATTCCGTCTCTCACAGTTGAAGTGTACCTATGATAAAAATTACAGACCTCTACATGCTTTGTAAGTAGGAAAACCTGCAAAATCAGCAGTGTATCAAATACTTGTTCTCCCCACTGTACCTCTACTGTTTTTCCAGACTGAAAATATTTATTTGCCTCAAAAAGTACCTCCTCTGTAAGTTGGCCTTCATACAGGTCTTTCTGAACATTTGCTAATTTTACATTATTAGTATTAGGAAATGAATCCTTAGTTAACATCATTCAGTGGAGATGGAGGAGACTGAAAAGAAAACATATGCTTGAAATATTTTGCTTCCTCTTTCAAAATATAAATTGGTGAATCATGGATGACCCCATCATTTGTAACGAGTTTCTGTAAAAAGATTTGGGTAGCATTTCTATGTTGAAAATTCAAGAAGAATTTAGTGAATTTTTCACCATTTTCCATCCAATTCGCTTTATTTTTGTAATACATTACACTTTATCGTTCTTGAATAAGTTCCTCCAATCCTTTTTGTTTTTCCTCTAACCTATTGTGTGCCTCTATAGTACAGTTTCCATTACCATCTACCTGCGCTGTTATTTCCTCTATATCCTTTATTAGTCTAATCTCTTTTGACCTAAATTGCTTTTGTTTTAAAGATGAGTATTTCATTGCATGTCCTCTAAAGGCACATGTTAAAGTGTCCCATACAATAAGGGGATCTGCTGTCCCTATGTTATGCAAAAAAAAGTCAATGATGAATTATTTTAAATAATATGCCATTTAACAGACGCTTTTATCCAAAGCAACTTACAGTCATGTGTGCATACATATTTACGTATGGGTGGTCCCGGGGATTGAACCCACTACCCTGGCGTTACAAGCGCCATGCTCTACCAATTGAGCTACAGAGGACCATTTGTCTTAGTTAAGAACAAATTGTCATCCAGTAGGCTTTGATTAAATTAGCTATATCCCCATCCACGTGGAAATTCTGTAAGAGTTATATGGAGGCCAATTAGATAGGGGTCTGATCGTATTCGGTCTCCTATTAATACTTTTAACACTTTTGATGCCAGCAAGAATGAGACCAGGAAGTAGTCAAGACGGCTAGCTTGATTAAGCCTCCTCCATATATATCTCACTAGGTCAGGGTTTTTCAGCCTCCATATATAGACTAGTTCTAATGTATCCATGATATTTATGATCTCCTTAAGTGCATGAGGGTGATAGTTTGTAGTGTGATTTCCTTTACGATCCATTGAGGTACTTAAAACTATATTATAATCTCCCACCATAATAATAGATTCATTCATTGCTTGTGAGCTCAATAGATTATTAAATATATATATATTTTCGAAGAAGTGTGGATTGTCATTATTTGGCCCATATAGATTAATTAGCCAGATCTGTTTTTGGTCCAATAATATAATTATAAGGATCCATCTTCCTTGAGGATCTGTTTGCACAGTTTGCATAATCGGATAAAAATTGTTGTTAATTAATATAGTCACCCCTTTTGAGTTTATATATATATATATTTCTCCCTCTCAGTCCTTTTTCCACCCAACCTCATCTATATTTGTAGAGTGAGTCCCCTACTATATAGCCAATTTTGACATTGTGGCTGTGGAATCTAGTGGAAACCGTTTATCATCCGCACATGGATTTGAAAATCACAGCACCAGATTAAGTACCGCCTTCTCCCAATCCTGATTCATCCAAATAATCAATTATGACAACCCAAAACTAGGAACTACTGCTGCGCAATCACATAATTCTATGTGAGCCTTGACAGACTGGGACACACTCTTTTCATGCCACTTCGATACAGCTACGTCCGGAAGTGATTTTCTTAGCAGATTTGGAGAGCATTTTAGCTAACCCTAACCCTTTTCCTAACCTTAACCTAATCCTCCTAACCTGCTACGTTAATTATCCTAACCTGCTGCGTAAATTCTCCTAACCTGCTACGAAAAAGTAACTTTGTCGTAGTAGTGTTGAAGTTGTGTGAAAATAGTGTTTTTCTTGACCGATTCTTGCCGTTTCACTGGCCACGAGAATTTGTCCACGAGATGAGAGATTACTACTCATTAACAGCATGAACAGTGTTTGAATGTGTTCTGATTTGTGATGTTGTGTGTTCCCTGCTATTCTTGTATTAACTTAATCTACTGTACTAATGACAAACAGAGAGAGATGGAAATTGAATCTGCACAATTTTTAAAGTTTGTACAGGACTATTATTGAAGAATTTATATTTAGAGAGACAAGATCACTGCGGATTGTAATGAGGAGAAATGTATTCTTATAAGAAATAAACCCCCGCCCCACCACCCACCACCATCAACACCCCGCCCCACCACCCTCAGCACAGAGGACACTTTCCTGGAAACTGGAAACTTCATGATAAGAGCGACACAAAGTATAAAATAGCACCCTATTCCTTATATAGCGCACTGCTTTTGAGAGCCCTGGTCAAAAGTAGTGAACTACAAAGGGAATATGGTGCCATTTGGGACACAGCCAATGTTAACTCTAATAAGACTACATAAACACACGGTCTGAAATCAATGCTCTTCATTAGAATGCTAATAGAGAGCATGTACATTTTAATCATTTAGCAGACGCTCTTATCCAGAGCGACTTACAGTTAGTGAGTGCATACATTTTTCATACTGTCCCCCCGTGGGAATCGAACCCACAACCCTGGCGTTGCAAGCGCCATGCTCTACCAACTGAGCTACAGGAGGCCTACAATGTAGGGCATACTGGGTATCTGAATTAGGGTTGCACATTTTTTTTCAATAAATTCCCTAGTTTTCCTGAAATCCCAGTTGGAGGATTTTCCAGAACTAGGAGGGAATAAGCAGGAAATCATAAATCTTTCAACCAGGATTTCTGGAAAACCAGGGAATTTATTGAAAGTTCCCGGAATTTTGCAACCCTAATCTGAATTATACTAATCACATGAGGGGTGCTGATGAAATACTTCCTGCCCTGATTAATTACAGTAGTTAGTAAACCATATTGGTAGGCCTAATCTGTATCTAGGAGTTTGTTTGAGACTATAGAGAAAAGGCTCTTTTGATATGTGTAAACTTCCGGCACTGAAATCATACTTTCTCAGGTTTTCAAGTTACGAGATGAGTGAAGTATGTTTGTCTAGACATGGTGTTACAGAGAGGCATTTCAGGAATGTGTGGACTTTGTTAAAATGAACAGTATATGCCCCCACAGTTCACCGTGGCCATTAGTCAGTTGGAGGCTAATTCTGTTAGTTGTCTTGGAAAATGTAATGGCCTGTCTCTGTCCTATGAATTCCACTATGACTTCCACTATTCATCAATACACTCATCCTTTCCAACAAACACTTCTCTATTTGTATTAACCACAACATTTATTAATCATACATTGAACTGTATGATGTTGACATCACTTCTGTATTCTCTGTAATTATTTCTTCATCGAGAAATGGATATTACAATTTTACATGCAGCACAACACAACCTGCTTAGATATCAATGATGTGATACTGCACAGTTTGTGAATCAATGGTATTTGTTGAAGGGTCGAAGCCTGTATAATCTCTTGTGGACAGATCTGACCAAACTAGGCAATATTTTAGTTCTGGGTTAACCAAGATTAAAGCCTATATAAATTGAAGATACATCTGAGTCAAATGGAAGGGGCATTTTCATCAGAAGGCAAGCCTTTCAGCAACTGTGCATTGATGTTGACATTTCCATTATGGCTCTTTTTTTTCTTTGTTTACATTCATTAGTAGGCAAGGCAGGTAGGCTAATCCTCAGTTTTTAAGACATTGTTTGAGCATATGCAGCAACAAGATAGAAGGGTGTGAGTGCATGCAATGTATGCTACCAATTAGAGACGGCAAAATAACAAACCATCTGGAACATGTCTTGAGCTGTGGTTTGTATGTCACGTTTGATTTTTTTCTCTCACACTGTTGCTCAACAGCATTGCTTCATTCCTCAACTCTTTTAACTAATGTACTTCCTGTAATAAAAGCCACATTGCCCAGCATAACACACGTCTGGTTAGAAAGTGGTCAGGTCAGAAACAGCGCGCCCACGTGACCAAACTCGAACAGTGGCAATATGAAGGAGAGCGGTTGACTTCGACTATCGATTACAACTATTGATTTACAACTTCCCGAAGTTTTCCCTATTGTGGAACGTCTTATCATCTCCCAAGGAAATGTTAGAGTTTGTTTTACCTTTGTTGTTTGGCTTTTTGGTGCTCTACTTACTCAGCGTGCGGTTCAGGAGAACAAGGCAAGTAGTGGATGAATTCCGAGTTCATTTTAAGAGTTTGTGTGATAACTCTGTTGGTGTTCGCGTTGCTGTTTAGGAATATAACTTTTGCCTAAACACTTTAAGCTGATAGTAGTTCAAGGTCCTTAAAAACACATGTTATTTGTATAGCTTTCATGCAGGAGAAGGTTATCACACTGTTGTGTAAGAACATGAAGAAGATTGCCTAAATCAATTAAATAGATAGACTGTCTTTCAGACAGTTTATCCTAGATGGTTATGTTTCTTGAGTGAGCGTCTTGTTGTTGCTACATTGTTACATGATAAAAAAAAAAAAAAACTAGTGTAACTATAGCCAACAAGTTATAGCCTGCAACTTCGTGTGAAAAGTTGTAACAATGTTGTAACAATGTAGCAACCATAAATGTGACGGTGTACAAATTTGCTGAAATGAAATGCATTATTTTAGGAATTATAAAATCTGCATTGGCCAATGGCCAGATAGGTGAGAGATGTTTTCCCAATTAGACTGAAGATTTACATTGTTAAAAATACTATGACTGTGTAGCCTATGTATGCCACTGAGTGTAGCTATATCCAAACAAACAGTCCTTTACCTTTTCTTCAGTGTTGTTTTCTCTTTGAACATAGTTTTCATAATCTTAAATATCTTTATTATTTCCCCTTGATAAGATAGTAGGTTGCAGTTATTGAATGTCTTGTTAAGTTCCATTTGCTGCTGTTGCTGCGAATTCATGGGACTGCAAACCCTGGTTTCATCCCAAATGACAACCTACCCCTAATAGTGCACTACTTTTGACCAGAGCCCTGTCAAAATTATTGCACTATAAAGGGAATAGGGTGCCATTTAGGACTGCAAACCTACTGTGTTCTCTGTGAGAAGTAGGTCAGCCACAAACACAGGCTCTAAAGGCATTTCCATCAGCATTGTTTGCAATGGGCATCTCACTGAGGATCAGACCTGGTGGGTTCAAATACTATTTGAAATATTTGAGCGTTTGCTCGAGAGTCTAGACAGCCTGGAGGGCCAGATGGTGGGGTTTACAGTTTTGGGACTAATCTATTGGTTAAATTGTGCCAGACAAGCTCAATCAAGTGCAGATAAAGTATTTCAAATTATTTCAAATAGTATTTGAACCCAGGTCTGCTGAGTATAGTCATCATCCCCAGTGTTCCCCACCATGCTCTTTTTATCTATTTAAAAGGGAAGTACCTTGCTGTTGATGATCTTGAGTAAGAGGAACATGTTATGAATTGCATAAGCTTGCCCCTGTAAGCTAATTGCAACAGAACTTAATGATGGGTTGCAACTTCCTAGCAAATAGGGCCTCAACAGTAAAGGTAAATGGGATTCCAAATTCTACATATCATCCATTTTTGTTTAATGTGAAATATAACAAATGACCGGTCTAATTGATAAACACTCATTGCTGCAGTGTGGACATCTCTTGTTATATTGTTACTGACGCATGGGGCCCTTATTCTGATGCTGACCTATCCAAATGTGCTCACTGCTGGCAGACACTATCATACTCCCTGATTGCTTCTGACAAGTGGCTGGCAGGCAGGCAGACAAGCAAGCAGGCAGCAGTGTGGACTAGGTGGGGGCACAAGCACAACAACAAGCAAGCCTGGTCTGACTTGTCAGCTTGAGGCCTCACAAATAGCAGATAGTCTCTCATGACCAGCTCTCTCCACACCCTAGCAGGAGAAATGGAATCTTATCCCTTGGATGGATAAGCACACACATGAGTTAGTTTAGCACTGACATTGCCCAGATTAGTATTGTTTTGTTGATTGTCATGCATTATTTTGTGACACGGGAGACTGTACTCCGTGCTGCACCACGTCAGCTCTAGATACAGTATCTTCCTGCATAAGACATTATGTGTTTTGTGTTTCCAAAAACAAGTACAGGACAGGAATGATATTGAAATCTATTGTAACAGTTAGCCTATGTATTTGTTTTCAATGACACAATACTTTGTAGTATACTGCACCTTACAATGCTGCCTCTGTTATATCAGTATAATGACCCACTGACATTGTGTGTCTATAGGGCAAATAAGGGAGAAGATGACGGGTAACATTGTGCCCCTAACACATGTATGCTAATAGTCTAGTGGACACACCCTGTGGCTATAGCCTATATAAGTAAATGTCTTGCCAGCTCAACCTCTAACTGGTCAAATAAACCCTGATTGGTAACCATATCCTTAAGCTTAAAAAATCATTGAACAAATATTTGATAATAGCTTTCTGAATCTTCTCAGTTTGTATTACAGTTTTCGGTCCACTCCCGCAAGATCATCCACGATAAAGGAGAGAGGATGTTCTATGTTTAGCGTTTGAGTGGAGTTACTATAATATAAGGGTCTGTCCAGTGTGTGTCTGTAATGTAATGTAACGCACATACACACTAACACACACTCACAGCCAACGCTGCTGTCCCATGTTGTAGAGGCATTGAACCACTGGTCACTTCCCATTTCACACTGTGTATTTAAATACTCTATCCCTGACATAGCTTATTGTAATATTTCTACTACTGTACGTTGTATTTTAGTTACACTGTTTATTCACACCGCATATTTATTTATATACTGGATTCTTGACACATCTCAATCTAATATATGTACTACTGTACATGTCATTCTTAGTTCATCTTGTGTAAATTCCCTAGTGTACATATGTATAGATTGCATTTTGATACTGCAACAGTGCTATTGGGGTTGTTAATTGGATTCGCCTGCCGTTCTTGATTTCATGCCTTTTTTTGTGTGTATTTATCTTTACATGTTAATTGTTTGACATTTGACTGCATTGTTAGGAGCTAGTAACATAAGCATTTCACTGCACTGCTATAACACCTGCTAACTGAGTACGTGACCAATAAACTTTTATTTGATTTGATGTGTTCTGAAGGACCAGTGTGTGTGTGTGTGTGTGTGTGTGTGTGTGTGTGTGTGTGTGTGTGTGTGTGTGTGTGTGTGTGTTTTAAGGGCCCAGTGTGTGTGTAGCTGTAATGTGTGTTGAAGGCCCAGTGTGTATGTGTGTTGAATCCTGTTGACAGGATCAAAAGTGCCCCTGCCTTTCTTTAAGCCAATGTTAATGCATGGATTATTTTTACTGCACACACACACGCGCATGCACACACACACACACACACACACACACACACACACACACACACACACACACACACACACACACACACACACACACACTCACTCACATACATGGATAAGAAGGTAATATTTAATTTGAACTGTAGGATAGACAGTGAGAGAACAGAGCAGTGTTAGATGTACAGTGTTAAATTTCCCTGGGAAAATAACCAGCCTACTCTTCCTGTAATCGCTAAACTATTATATTGCTATGCAGGACTCCCATGTTGCCTTCTTTGTAATTGTCTTCCATCTGTATTCACTTCAGATTAGGGTTGCAAAATTCCGGGAACTAAAAAAAATATAGAAAAAAACGAAATCCCAGTTTGAGGTTCCCTGGAATCAGGAGGGAATAAGCAGGAAATCCGGAATCCTTCAGCCAGGTTCATTTTGCAACCCTACTTAAGATATAGCTGTTTGAGTTGGATACAATTTGTAAGGCCCTGGAGTGATTTGTGCGCTGTCATTTAATTTTGTCTGAGATGCTCTGTGTCATGTCTGTGTGCTCAATTCTCGGTCTTTAAATTCTTCCTTTAAACCTTGCCACCCAGCAGCTGCTGTATTTGTTTGTTACACTGTATATGTGTTAAAAGAGAATAGGTGTTGGGGATAGCTGATACCAGTCCAGCTTGAAGGTTTGATAGATGCTCGATCACATGCCTACGCCTTGTCTCTGTTACCAGTTCCTATTTCCATAAGATCACATTTATATTGTATCTGAATCAGATAGATCAATGCTTTATCTCTTATTTCGCCTGAAAGATTTTAGATGCATATATTTGTTGATGGTATGACATATCCAATATTACTTCATGTAAAATACAATTTTCTTATGTTTTTCTCTTTTATAGGAGAGATGGGGAGCCTCCACTTGTAAATGGTTGGATTCCATTCCTTGGGAAGGCTTTGGAGTTTCGAAAGAATGCACATGGATTTCTTGCAGCACATAAGGAGAAACATGGAGATGTATTTACTGTGCTGATTGCTGGTGGGTGATACTAATGTTTTATGTATACATTTTATAATAATGTAGTTCTAAAAAGAAGCAAATGAATATTACTGAAATGGTTGATAAAATATATGTATTGTGCTTATTACTATGCTTATTACTTATGGCATAATGCTCTTTTAAAACAGTAAAGTTACGAACACACATCAGACAATCTGATTAGACAATACATTACACAGTACACGTGTTTCATGTCTATTGAAATACAATCCTGTCCTCGTATTTCCCCTCAGGTAAATACATGACATTTATAATGAACCCGTTGCTGTATCCATACATCATCAAACATGGCAAACAGCTGGACTTCCATGAGTTTTCTGACCAAGTGGCCCCCTTGACGTTCGGCTACCCCCCTGTCAGGAGCGGCAAGTTCCCCGGCATGGACGAGCACATCCAGAGGTCCTTCCGCCTTCTGCAGGGCGACAACCTCGATAACCTGACAGAGAGCATGATGGGAAATCTCATGCTTGTGTTCCAACAAGACTACCTGGATGGGGAGAGCGAGTGGAGGACTGAAAGTATGTACCAGTTCTGCAATTCTGTCATGTTTGAGGCTACTTTCCTGACCATGTATGGCAAGCCTGC
The DNA here is from genome assembly GCF_020615455.1 of Coregonus clupeaformis. NCBI lineage: Eukaryota > Metazoa > Chordata > Actinopteri > Salmoniformes > Salmonidae > Coregonus > Coregonus clupeaformis. Next base: position 28,938,390 of record NC_059212.1, read on the forward strand.
CCACACCAACAGACACAGCGGAATTGTGACACTCCGACAGGACTTTGTCAAGTTCGACACTATGTTCCCCCTCCTCATCGCCAGGATTCCCATCTCTCTGCTGGGAGGAACCAAAACCATCCGGGATAAACTCATCAACTACTTCCACCCTCAGAGGATGTCTACATGGTCCAACACGTCTGGGTTCATAAAGGAAAGAGCAGCACTGTTTGAACAGTATGACTGCATGGGAGACGTAGATAAAGCAGGTACACACAGCTGACATACTGTAGCACCTGGGCCTATTTATATGTTTCTGTGATGTACTTTACCATACTTCCTACATTTGAATATGTAAAGCCATCTCGGTAATATGCCTTGCTACTGTGATATATAGGCCTAAGGCCGAGACAATAAGAAGACACAGTGGCAGAATAAATTCAACCACACCTTTGTTTCATCACAAAACAAGAGAGCAACATCTGTCCGGTAAAGTCCACAACACATATTGCATGTAACAAACAGTTACATGACCTACAGCATGGTCAAGCAAGTTAATGTTTCCGACATTTTCAGACTACTAAACATCTATTGATTTAGAACCTGGGAGAGTTACCGCAAGTCGTAAAGTAAACAGGCACTCACTCCACTATTCCAGAACCATTTCAACTGTAAAATTTCAACATCATCTAATCACCTAGGCTTAGTCTAATACAGTGACAACTAAAAAATAGCAAAAACGATTTAGTCCAATTAACGTAAGCTTAATATGATGTGGCTGTCCATGGTACAATTCAAGTTTTTTCTGTCAATTATGTTTTGCTTTTGATGTGATGTGATTGGTGTGAAGCGAAATCCAAACTGGCTTCCCTTGACACTTTTTTTTGGTGCACTCACTCAGTTTACCTCAACGCTGATTGGCTATAATTTTTTTCTTTTTTTATCAAGGGAGGCCAAATGCTCGTTGGCTTCCCTTGCATTCAATGCTACGGGCGGCAACAATGTCATACTCTTTTTGACCAGAAAGCATCAGATAGATGGGCTACGCAGACTGAGACAGAGGGGCGCTGTTTTGATGCTTATTCCGGTGAGATACATTCAGCCTCTTGGGAATAGAAGTACATTTATAAAACACAGAGAGATGAAAGATACATTATTTTGTATGTTTCGTTTTTTTTTTTTTTGTGTAAATGTTTAAATTACACTAAAGCTACCCTTAAGAAACATATATTTAACTTAACTGAAATTACTTTGAAAAAGTAGTTCACTACATCCAAACTTCTTCGTGAAAAATTATCATTGCAAGATAGATCACTTTGGGGTCATATGTTAACAGAATGTGTAATTTAGCCTATTAAACACGTCTGATTCCCAAAAATAAAGGAAATTATTGCCGACGTACTGATCCTAGCCCAAGTTCATAGGATTTCACCCCGATCATGATAATTTGTCTGGGACGGCAAGATTGTGGCGAAATCGTGTAGTGTATGCCCGGCATTACTCTTAACTTTACCATATACCCTTATACCTACACAGTAATAACTGTAGGAACAACATTGTATTACCATGTAGCTGCATCTCTGTATACACCTACAACATAACATGTGCTACTTTGACTTCAACCAGAACATTCCAAACCTAACTATAAGACTCTCTTCTCTGTACCTGCCCCAGCTCATCATTTTGCCATTCTATGGGCGTCGGTGGGAAACACAGTCCCAGCCACCTTCTGGGCCATGTATTACCTGGTGACACACCCAGAGGCCCTTGCAGTAGTGCGTGAGGAGATCCATTGTGTCCTGAAGGTCTCAGGACTAGAAGCAGACCACAACCGAGACGTCACCTTCACCCGAGAACAGCTGGACAGCCTACTGTATCTGGGTAGGGTTTCATTGTATTCTACTATATCTGGCTTATCATTTTTGCCTACTTTATCTGGGCAGGTTATAATTGTGGTGTGTCATTGTTAGGTCTGTCTGCATAGTGTCCAATTTGTCCAAAGCATTTTATGACTGATATAATGTATAATTGTATCCCTTTTTGATTTAACTAAGTGGTCTTTTTGTACAGACAGAGTTCAGTTGTCTATGGTAGTGTGGCTTTGAGAGGGCCTTCCAATCCTCTGTATATCTGACTATACATACATACATATACAGTGACTTCGGAAAGTATTCAGACCTCTTGACTTTTTCCACATTTTGTTAGGTCACAGCCTTATTCTAAAATTGATTAAATTGTTATTTTTCCTCATCAATCTACACACAATACCCCATAATGACAAAGCAAAAACAGGTTTTAAGAAATGTTTGCTAATTTATTAAAAATAAAAAACTTAAATATCACATGTACATAAGTATTCAGACCCTTTATTCAGTACTTTGTTGAAGCAACTTTGGCACCGATTAAAGCCTCAAGTCTTCTTGGGTATAATGCTACAAGCTTGGCACACCTGTATTTTGGGAGTTTCTCCATTTCTGACTAGTCTCCCAGTCCCTGCCACTGAGAAACATCCACACAGCATGATGCTGCCACCACCATGCTTCACCGTAGGGATGGTGCCAGATTTCCTCCAGACGTGATGCTTGGCATTCAGGCCAAAGAGCTCAAACTTGGTTTCATCAGACCTTGTTTGTCATGGTCTGAGAGTCTTTAGGTGCCTTTTGGCTTCCGTCTGGCCACTCTACCATAAAGGCCTGATTTGTGGAGTGCTGCAGAGATGGTTGTCCTTCTGGAAGGTTCTCCCATCTCCACAGAGGAACTCTAGAGCTCTGTCAGAGTGACCATCGGGTTCTTGATCACCTCCCTGACCAAGGCCCTTTTCTCCCGATTGCTCAGTTTGGCTGGGCGGCCAGCTCTAGGAAGAGTCTTGGTGGTTCTAAACATCTTCCATTTAAGAATGATGAAGGCCACTGTGTTCTTGGGGACCTTCAATGCTGCAGACATGTTTTGGTACCCTTCCCCAGATCTGTGCCTCGACAAAATCCTGTCTCGGAGCTCTACGGACAATACCTTCGACCTCATAGCTTGGTTTTTGCTCTGACATGCACTGTCAACTGTGGGAACTTATATAGACAGGTGTGTGTCTTTCCAAATCATGTCCAATCAATTGAATTTACCACAGGTGGACTCCAATCAAGTTGTAAAAACATCTCAAGGATGATCAATGGAAACAGGATGCACCTGAGCTCAATTTCTGTCAGAGGTGCTGATGTCTAAGTGGTGGTGGAGTCAGGCGCAGGACACAGAAGCTTAGTCCAAACAGACTTTACTAGTCAGGGAAAAGGACAATACAAAATAAAGGGCCTCGAACGACGGAGGCGCGTGATACGCAGACAGTGCGTAAAACACTAAATATAAGAGATGCGCAAACAGTGCGTCAATACTCTTGATAAAGAGAATGCAAAAACAAACAACCCCAACGGACAGGCGTACAATTACACACAAATAACTACAAACAAAACGGGAAACTTATAGGAGACATAATGAACACTAAATGGAAACAGGTGTACAAAGAAGACAAAACCAAACAAACATCGATAACATTCAACGGTGGAAGCTAGTACTCTGGGGACGACGAACGCCGAAGCCTGCCCGAGCAAGGAGGAGGAGCAGCCTCGGCAGAATTCGAGACAGTTCCCCCCCCCCTTGACGCGCGGCTCCAGCCGTGCGCCGACCCCGGCCTCGGGGACGACCAGGAGGACGTCTCGAATCCAAGATGGACCGAACTGTGTACGCCAGAGTCCCCTCGATGTCCAGTGGGGGCGGAGGAGTCTCTCTTATCTTACAGTCCTGGAGTGGACCAGCTACCACCGGCCTGAGAAGAGACACATGGAACGAGGGGTTAATGTGATAATCAATAGGCAGTTGTAACCTGTAACACACCTCGTTCAATCTCCTCAGGACTTTAAATGGCCCAACAAACCGCCGACCCAGCTTCCGGCAGGGCAGGCGGAGGGGCAGGTTTCGAGTCGAGAGCCAGACTCGATCTCCAGGTGCGTACACCGGAACCTCACTGCGGTGGAGATCGTCGCTCGCCTTTTGTCGACGGATGGCCCGCTGCAGATGGACGTGTGCAGCGTTCCACGTCTCCTCCGAGCGCCGCACCCACTCATCCACCGCAGGAGCCTCGATCTGGCTCTGATGCCATGGTGCCAGAACCGGCTGATACCCTAACACACACTGGAAAGGGGTTAGGTTGGTGGAGGAGTGGGGGAGAGAGTTCTGTGCCATCTCTGCCCAGGGGATATACCTCGCCCACTCCTCCGGCCGGCCCTGGCAATAAGATCTCAGAAACCTACCCACATCCTGGTTAACTCTTTCTACCTGCCCATTGCTCTCGGGCACCCCGTAGTGCCGAAAGACGTGGGTAAACAGTGCCTCAGCGGTCTGTAGGGCAGTAGGGAGACCCGGCATTGGGAGGAGACAACAGGCCTTAGAGAACCGATCCACAACGACCAGTATAGTAGGATTCCCCTGAGAGGGGGGAAGGTCTGTAACGAAGTCCACCGAGAGGTGAGACCATGGCCGTTGTGGAACGGGCAGGGGTTGTAACTTCCCCCTGGGCAGGTGTCTAGGCGCCTTACACTGGGCGCACACCGAGCAGGAGGAGACATAAACCCTCACATCCCTAGCTAACGTTGGCCACCAGTACTTAGCGCTAAGGCAGTGCACTGTCCGGCCAATACCTGGATTTCCAGAAGAGGGGGACGTATGAGCCCAATAAATCAGACGATCACGAACTTCGAGCGGAACGTACGTCCGACCCACAGGACACTCTGGGGGACTAGGGTCGGTACGCGACGCCCGCTCGATTTCCGCATCGACCTCCCACACCACCGGTGCCACCAGACAAGACTCCGGCAGTATGGGAGTGGGCTCAATGGACCTCTCCTCTGTGACATACCGCCGGGACAGGGCGTCTGCCTTACCGTTCTGGGACCCAGGGATGTACGTTATTTTAAATATGAACCGGGTTAGAAACAATCTCCTAGCTGCCCGGATGTACTCCAGGTTACGGTGGTCAGTCAAAATGAGAAAAGGGTGTTGAGCCCCCTCAAGCCAATGCCTCCACACCTTTAGGGCTTGAACCACGGCTAACAGCTCCCTGTCCCCTACGTCATAATTTCGCTCCGCTGGGCTGAGCTTCTTGGAATAAAAAGCACAGGGGCGGAGTTTAGGTGGCGTGCCGGACCGTTGCGACAGTACGGCCCCAATACCGGCCTCTGACGCGTCCACCTCTACCTGGAATGGTAAAGTGGGGTCCGGATGCGCCAGCACCGGAGCCGAAGTGAACAGGTCCTTCAGTTTACCAAATGCCCTATCTGCCTCAGCTGACCACTGCAAACGCACCGGGCCCCCCTTCAGCAGGGAAGTTATGGGAGCTGCCACCTGTCCAAAACCCCGGATAAACCTCCGGTAGTAATTGGCAAAACCCAAAAACTGCTGCACCTCTTTAACCGTGGTTGGGGTTTGCCAATTACGCACGGCTGACACACGGTCAACTTCCATCTTCACCCCTGACGCGGACAACCGATAACCCAAAAAGGAGACCGACTCCTGGAAAAACAGACATTTCTCTGCCTTGACATACAAGTCGTGCTCCAACAGCCTACCCAACACTCGGCGCACCAGGGCTACATGCTCGGCTCGTGTAGAAGAGTACACTAGAATGTTGTCAATGTACACTACCACACCTTGCCCATGCGTGTCCCGGAAGATCTCGTCCACAAAGGATTGGAAGACTGAAGGAGCATTCATTAACCCGTATGGCATGACGAGATACTCATAATGACCCGAGGTGGTACTAAATGCTGTCTTCCATTCATCTCCCTCCCTAATGCGCACCAAGTTGTAGGCGCTCCTGAGATCCAGTTTTGTGAAGAAACGCGCTCCGTGTAATGATTCCGTCATACTCGCAATCAGAGGGAGTGGATAACTGTATTTCACAGTGATCTGATTGAGACTACGGTAATCAATACACGGGCGCAACCCTCCATCCTTCTTCTTCACAAAAAAGAAACTCGAACGCAGGGGAAGTGGAGGGCCGTATGTATCCCTGTCTCAGAGACTCGGCTATGTATGTCTCCATAGCCACCTTCTCCTCTTGAGACAGAGGATACACATGGCTCCGCGGAAGCGCTGCTCTTGTCTGGAGGTCTATCGCACAATCCCCCTGTCTATGAGGCGGCAATCGCGTCGCTCTCGTTTTGCTGAAGACGAGTGCTAAATCCTCATACTCAGGGGGAATGTGCAATGCGGGCACTTGGTTCGGACTCTCCACCGAGGTCGCCCCCACGGAAACACCTAGACATCGCCCTACACACTGGGCAGACCACTCCTTGAGAGCCCTCTGTTGCCACGAAATGGAGGGATCATGGGTGATTAACCAGGGAAGCCACAGCACCACAGGATACGCAGGAGAGTCGATCAGATATAACTGAATAGTCTCCTCATGACCCCCCTGCGTACTCATCTTTAGTGGTGCTGTGACCTCTCTAATCAACCCCGATCCCAACGGGCGACTATCTAGTGCATGGACAGGGAAGGGAGCATCAACAGGCAGGAGTGGAATCCCTAACCTTACACAAAAATTCCGATCAATAAAATTCCCAGCTGCTCCTGAATCGACTAGCGCCTTATGCTGGGAATGAGGTGCAACCTGAGGAAATCTTACAGGTATACATAAGTGAACAACAGAGAGCTCTGGGTAAGTGGGGCGCCTACTCACCTGAAATGACTCCCCAGTGCGTGACCTGTTGTCCCGTCCCCCTGGAGACCCTCCCCAGCACCTGGCCGCAGTGTGCCCTCCACGGCCACAGTTGGTGCAGGGGCGGCCCCCTCGGGCTCCCTCTCCTCCTCTCTCTAGCGCCAGCACCCCCGAGCTCCATAGGGCTCGGCTCGGAGGTGCTGGAGGATGGAATGGACGGCCCAAACTCGGGACGTCCGCGGGTGGCCAGCAGGGTATCGAGACGGATGGACATGTCCACCAACTGGTCGAACGATAGGTTGGTGTCCCTGCAGGCCAGCTCTCGACGAACGTCCTCCCGTAGACTGCATCGATAGTGGTCGATGAGGGCCCTCTCATTCCACCCCGCATCCGCCGCTAGAGTCCGGAATTCCAGGGCGAACTCCTGTGCGCTCCTCTTCCCCTGTCGGAGGTAGAATAGACGCTCCCCCGCCGCTTTCCCCTCAGGTGGATGATCGAACACTGCCCTGAAGCGGCGGGAGAACTCTGCGTAGGTGATGGTGGCGGCGTCTATTCCCCTCCATTCGGCGTTGGCCCACTCCAACGCCTTGCCGGTGAGACAGGTGCTGAGGGTGGAAACGCTCTCGTATCCCGAGGGCGCCGGGTGTATGGTGGCCAGGTAGAGTTCCACCTGCAGGAGGAACCCCTGACACCCGGCTGCGGTGCCATCATACGCCCTCGGGAGCGAGAGCCGAATCCCACTGGATTCCGGAGCTGGGATGGGAGGACTGACCGATGGTGGTGGTAAGGTTGGAGGAGGTGTGGGCACTCCTCCACTCTCCCATCGGCGCAGAGTGTTTATCACCTCTTGCAGGGCGGATCCAAGTTGCTGGATCCTGGCGTCTTGACCGCTGACTCGATCCTCCAGCGACTCGGGTGCCGCCGCTGCTCCTGCTGACTCCATAATGGTGTGTAATTCTGTCAGAGGTGCTGATGTCTAAGTGGTGGTGGAGTCAGGCGCAGGACACAGAAGCTTAGTCCAAACAGACTTTACTAGTCAGGGAAAAGGACAATACAAAATAAAGGGCCTCGAACGACAGAGGCGCGTGATATGCAGACAGTGCGTAAAACACTAAATATAAGAGATGCGCAAACAGTGCGTCTGTCAGTAGGTGCTGTAGGTGGGTGTGGTGTGGGAATCAGGCGCAGGACGCAGAAGATAAGTCCAAAATACTTTTAGTAATGCACACACAAAACACAATCCAACAGCCCGGAGGTGAGAAAATGCGCACACAGGCGTAAACAAAAGGCGCACTAAACATGTGCGAAAATACTCTCCTAAAATACAAAGGAGGCAAGCTACAATAGCGCTCAGAAAAGTGTAGCGCACCAACACGACATCGAAAACGATCACACACAACACCTGACAAACACAACGAGAACTTATAGGACACTAATGACGCTAAATGACAACAGGTGTACATAATCCAGACAAGACCAAACGAACATAGAAACATACAACGGTGGCAGCTAGTATTCCGGAGACGACGACCGCCGAAGCCTGCCCGAGCAAGGAAGAGAGGCAGCCTCGGCCGAAACCGTGACAGTACCCCCCCCTTGACGCGCGGCTCCAGACGTGCGCCGACTCCGGCCTTGGGGACGACCAGGAGGACGCGGAGCAGGGCGCGTCGGGTGACTACGATGGAATTCCGTCAGGAGAGACGGGTCCAAAATGTCTCTCCTCGGCACCCAGCACCGTTCCTCCGGGCCGTACCCCTCCCACTCCACCAGATATTGGAGACCCCCCATCCGACGTCTCGAATCCAAGATGGACCGCACGGAGTACGCCGGTGCCCCCTCGATGTCCAATGGGGGCGGAGGAGTCTCCTTGATCTCATTTTCCTGGAGTGGGCCAGCTACCACTGGCCTGAGAAGAGACACATGGAACGAGGGGTTAATACTTTTATACTCAACAGGTAGTTGTAATCTGTAACACACCTCGTTCAATCTTCTCAGGACTTTAAACGGCCCCACAAACCGCCAACCCAGTTTCCGACAGGGCAGGCGGAGGGGCAGGTTTCTGGTAGAGAGCCAGACTCGATCACCAGGTGCGTACACCGGTCCCTCACTACGGTGGAGATCGGCGCTCGCCTTTTGACGACGGAGGGCCCGCTGCAGGTGGACGTGTGCAGCGTTCCATGTCTCCTCCGAGCGCCGCACCCACTCATCCACCGCAGGAGCCTCGATCTGGCTCTGCTGCCAAGGGGCCAGAACCGGCTGGTAACCTAACACACATTGGAAAGGGGTTAGGTTAGTGGAGGAATGGCGTAGGGAATTCTGGGCCATTTCTGCCCAGGGAACGTACCTTGCCCACTCCTCCGGCCGGTCCTGGCAGTATGTTCTAAGAAACCTACCCACATCCTGGTTCACACGTTCCACCTGCCCATTACTCTCCGGATGGTAACCCGAGGTGAGGCTCACCGAGACCCCCAAACGCTCCATAAAGGCTCTTCAGACTCTGGAGGTGAATTGGGGACCTCGATCAGACACAATATCCTCGGGTACCCCGTAGTGCCGGAAAATATGGGTGAATAGCGCTTCGGCGGTCTGTAGGGCAGTAGGAAGGCCCGGCATAGGGAGCAAACGACAGGCCTTAGAGAACCGGTCCACAACGACCAGTATAGTAGTATTCCCCTGTGAGGGAGGAAGGTCAGTGATGAAGTCCACCGAGAGGTGAGACCATGGTCGTTGTGGAACGGGCAGGGGTAGTAACTTACCCCTAGGCAGATGTCTAGGCGCCTTACACTGGGCGCACACCGAGCAGGAGGAGACATAAACCCTCACATCCCTTGCCAACGTGGGCCACCAGTACTTAGCACTAAGGCAGTGCACTGTCCGGCCTATACCAGGATGTCCAGAGGAGGGTGACGTGTGAGCCCAATAGATCAATCGATCCCGAACCTCGAGCGGAACGTACTTCCGACCCTCCGGGCATTGAGGTGGACTAGGGTCGGTGCGCAACGCCCGCTCGAGTTCAGCATCGACCTCCCACACTACCGGTGCCACCAGACAAGACTCCGGCAGTATGGAAGTGGGCTCCACGGACCTCTCCTCCGTGTCATGCCGCCGAGACAGTGCGTCTGCCTTACCATTCTGTGACCCAGGGATGTACGTGATCTTAAATACGAACCGGGTCAAAAACATATTCCACCGCGCCTGGCGAGGGTTCAGTCTCCTAGCTGCCCGGATGTACTCCAGGTTACGGTGGTCCGTCAAAATGAGGAAAGGGTGTTGAGCCCCCTCAAGCCAGTGCCTCCACACCTTTAGGGCCTGTACCACGGCTAACAGCTCCCTGTCCCCTATGTCATAGTTTCGCTCCGCCGGACTGAGCTTTTTGGAATAAAAAGCACAGGGGCGGAGTTTAGGTGGCGTGCCGGACCGTCGCAGCACGGCTCCTATACCGGCCTCTGACGCGTCCACCTCTACCTGAAATGGTAAAGAGGGATCCGGATGCGCCAGCACCGGAGCCGAAGTAAACAGGTCCTTCAGCCTCCCAAACGCCCTGTCCGCCTCGGCTGACCACTGCAAGCGCACCGGACCCCCCTTCAACAGAGACGTTATGGGAGCTGCCACCTGTCCAAAACCCCGGATAAACCTCCGGTAGTAATTCGCAAACCCCAAAAACTGCTGCACCTCCTTCACAGTGGTTGGCGTTTGCCAATTACGCACGGCTGACACCCGGTCTACCTCCATCTTCACCCCTGACGCAGACAACTGATAACCCAAAAAGGAGATCGACTCCTGGAAAAACAGACACTTCTCTGCCTTGACATACAGGTCGTGCTCCAACAGCCTCCGCAACACTCGGCGCACCAGAGCCACATGCTCGACTCGGGTAGACGAGTACACGAGAATGTAATCTATGTACACGACCACCCCCTGCCCCTGCATGTCCCTGAAAATCTCATCCACGAATGATTGTAAAACTGAAGGAGCGTTCATCAACCCGTATGGCATGACAAGATACTCGTAATGGCCCGAGGTGGTACTAAAGGCTGTCTTCCATTCATCGCCCTCCCTAATGCGCACCAAGTTGTACGCGCTCCTGAGATCTAATTTAGTGAAGAAACGCGCCCCGTGCAATGACTCCGTCATGGTCGCAATCAGCGGAAGTGGATAACTGTACTTCACCGTGATCTGATTGAGACTACGGTAATCAATGCACGGGCGTAATCCTCCATCCTTTTTCTTCACAAAAAAGAAACTCGAGGACGCAGGGGAAGTGGAAGGCCATACGCCCGTGCAGGGAGAGCGTTAGTTGGGAGAGGTTGTGTCTTCTCTAGCAGGAGGTAAGCTTGGCTTCTTTTATGGCGCTGAGTAAAGCTTAACCCATGTATTTGATTGTAGGTAGGTAGCTGTAGTAAGTATTGTAGGTTAGTTTATTTAGGCAGTTATTTAGCGAGTTATTGTAGGTTTCTGTAGGTAACTATTGTAAGTAACTATTGTTTACGGCGGAGCACGAGGCTAGCTAGCTAGCGGGTAACTACTGGTAACGTTTAGCAACGGTGGATAGCTGTTTCCAATGTTATTTCACGCTTAAGAGTACCTGTAATTAAGCCAGCTAGCTACCTACCATTTCAGCCGTTTTTCTAACTTCATTATCTGAGGCATCAGCGTTAGGTAGTTAGTAGCTACTGTACTTAATTACACCTACTGATTGCAGAAGACAAATATCAGCCGGCGTCGGGTAAGTTTGGCTTTGTACATAGCTTGGGCTTTGTCGAGTAAGGCTTAATTATGTATTTAGAACGTAGTTGGTTATTGTAGGTAGGCATCGCGGGCTGTTGTGGTTAGTTATTGTAGGTTAGCATTATATTCGGCTATGCCGGGAGTAGCATGAAGCTAGACAGCTAGCTAGCCGTGTCTCAAACAAAGTCAACACAGTAGCCATTGCTAGCTAGCCAACACGACTAGCTAACTGTACTGCAGCAGCTAAATACAATATATTTGTGCTAGCTAGCCAACGTTTAATTATTGCTGCGTTATGATAGGAACTAGACACAGACACGAATTATCTGTTTAGTGTGTTAACACACTATTGGTCGTTTGTTGTTACCAAGTATTGGTGCTAAACTATGTTATTGGATGCTAGCATGCTTGTTGGCTATAGCGTCATAGCCAGGCATCGTGGGCTGTTGTGGGTAGCTATTGTGGGTAGTTATTGTAGGTAGCACGTAGCTAGCTAGCCGTTTTTCCAAACAAAGTCAACACAGTAGCCATTGCTAGTTAGCCAACACGACCAGCCAACTGTACTGTAGCTGCTAAATACAATATACTTGTGCTAGCTAGCCAACGTAATTCGTTAACACACAAATTATATGTTTAGTGTGTTAAACACACTACTGGTAGTTTGTTGTAACCAAGTATTGGTGCTAAACTGTGTGTTATTGGATGCTAGCATGCTAGTCAGCCATGGTGTCATATTTAGCTAGCTGAACAAAGCAAGTTGAGTCTATTCCTTGAAACATTTAACTGCTGTAGTTCACAACAAATTCTAATTTCTAAAGTGGAAGTTGGGAGAGTTTTTATTCGGGTGGTTCAGTGAAACAATTATAGTTACTGAGGTGTAAGTTTTGGCGAGGGAGGCCCTACTCTCTCCTTTCCCTGATGTTTAATTCATTTCATTCCGATCTCCTCTGCATTATTGTAGCCATTTGCTACAGCCTGTCAACTATGCCTCTGCCTATCCCTGTTCTCTCCTCTCCGCACAGGCCACACAAACGCCTCACACCGCGTGGCTGCTGCCTCTCTAACCTGGTGGTCCCTGCACGCACCCCACACCTGGAGTTCCAGGTCTCAGGCAGCCTCTGGAACTGCCGTTCTGCGGCCAACAAAGCTGACTTCATCCCAGCCTATGCTAACCTCCATTCCCTCGACTTCCTGGCGCTGACGGAAACATGGATTACCACTGAAAACACTGCTACTCCTACTGCTCTCTCCTCGTCTGACCATGTGTTCTCGCATACCCCGAGAGCATCTGGTCAGAGGGGTGGTGGCACAGGAATCCTCATCTCTCCCAAGTGGACATTCTCAATTTTTCCCCTAACCCATCTGTCTATCTCCTCATTTGAATTCCATGCTGTCACAGTCACTAGCCCATTTAAGCTTAATATCCTTGTCATCTATCGCCCTCCAGGTTCCCTTGGAGAGTTCATCAATGAGCTTGACGCCTTGATAAGCTCCTTTCCTGAGGATGGCTCACCCCTCACAGTTTTGGGGGATTTCAACCTCCCTACGTCTACATTTGACTCATTTCTCTCTGCCTCCTTCTTTCCACTCCTCTCCTCTTTTGACCTCACCCTCTCACCGTCCCCCCCTACTCACAAGGCAGGCAATACGCTTGACCTCATCTTTACTAGATGCTGCTCTTCTACTAATCTCACTGCAACTCCCCTCCATGTCTCCGACCACTACTTTGTTTCCTTTTCTCTCTCGCTCTCCTCCCACACTACTCACTCTGCCCCTACACAGATGGTGATGCGCCGCCGCAACCTTCGCTCTCTCTCTCCCACTACTCTCTCCTCTTCCATCCTATCATCTCTTCCCTCTGCTCAATCCTTCTCCCTCCAATCTCCTGACTCTGCCTCCTCAACCCTCCTCTCCTCCCTTTCTGCATCCTTTGACTCTCTGTGTCCCCTATCCTCCCGGCCGGCTCCGTCCTCCCCTCCAGCTCCGTGGCTTGATGACTCACTGCAAGCTCACAGAACAGAGCTCCGGGCAGCGGAGCGGAAATGGAAGAAAACTAAACTCCCTGCCGACCTGGCATCTTTTCCTCCCCTCCTCTCTACATTTTCTTCATCTGTTTCTGCTGCTAAGGCCACTTTCTACCACTCTAAATTCCAAGCATCTGCCTCTAACCCTAGGAAGCTCTTTGCCACATTTTCCTCCCTGCTGAATACTCCCCCCCTCTCTCTCTGTGGATGACTTCGTCAACCACTTTGAAAAGAAGGTTGACGACATCCGATCCTCGTTTGTTAAGTCTAATGACACTGCTGGTCCTACTCACACTGCCCTACCCTATGCTTTGACTTCTTTCTCCCCTCTCTCTCCAGATAAAATCCTGCGACTTGTGACTGCAGGCCGCCCAACAACCTGCCCGCTTGACCCCATCCCCTCCTCTCTTCTCCAGACCATCTCCGGTGACCTTCTCCCCCTACCTCACCTCGCTGATCAACTCATCCTTGACCGCTGGCCATGTCCCTTCCGTCTTCAAGAGAGCGAGAGTTGCTCCCCCTTCTCAAAAAACCAACACTCGATCCCACTGATGTCAACAACTACAGACCAGTATCCCTTCTTTCTTTTCTTTCCAAAACTATTGAGCGTGCCGTCTTTAGCCAACTCTCTTGCTATCTCTCTCAGAATGACCTTCTTGATCCAAACCAGTCAGGTTTCAGGACTGGTCATTCAACTGAGACTGCTCTTCTCTGTGTCACGGAGGCTCTCCGCACTGCTAAAGCTAACTCTCTCTCCTCTGCTCTTGTCCTTCTAGACCTGTCTGCTGCCTTTGATACTGTGAACCATCAGATCCTCCTCTCCCACCCTCTCCGAGCTGGGCATCTCCGGCGTGGCTCACTCCTGGATTGCGTCCTACCTGACCGGTCGCTCCTACCAAGTGGCGTGGCGAGAAGCTGTCTCCGCACCACGTGCTCTCACCACTGGTGTCCCCCAGGGCTCAGTTCTAGGCCCTCTCCTTTTCTCCCTATACACCAAGTCACTTGGCTCTGTCAAATCCTCACATGGCCTCTCCTATCATTGCTACGCTGACGATACACAACTAATCTTCTCCTTTCCCCCTTCTGATAACCAGGTGGCGAATCGCATCTCTGCATGTCTGGCAGACATATCAGTATGGATGACGGATCACCACCTCAAGCTGAACCCTGGCAAGACGGAGCTGCTCTTCCTCCCGGGAAGGACTGCCCGTTCCATGATCTCGCCATCACGGTTGACAACTCCGTTGTGTCCTCCTCCCAGAGTGCGAAGAGCCTTGGCGTGACCCTGGACAACACCCTGTCGTTCTCCGCTAACATCAAGGCGGTGACCCGCTCCTGCAGGTTCATGCTCTACAACATTCGGAGAGTACGACCCTGCCTTACACAGGAAGCGGCACAGGTCCTAATCCAGGCACTTGTCATCTCCCGTCTGGACTACTGCAACTCGCTGTTGGCTGGCCTCCCTGCCTGTGCCATTAAACCCCTACAACTGATCCAGAATGCCGCAGCCCGTCTGGTGTTCAACCTTCCCAAGTTCTCTCACGTCACCCCCCTCCTCCGCACACTCCACTGGCTTCCAGTTGAAGCTCGCATCCGTTACAAGACCATGGTGCTTGCCTATGGAGCAGTGAGGGGAACGGCACCTCTGTACCTTCGGGTTCTGATCAGTCCCTACACCCAAACGAGGGCATTGCGTTCATCCACCTCTGGCCTGCTGGCTCCCCTTCCTCTGCGGAAGCATAGTTCCCGCTCAGCCCAGTCGAAACTGTTCGCTGCTCTGGCACCCCAATGGTGGAACAAGCTCCCTCACGACGCCAGGACAGCGGAGTCACTCACCACCTTCCGGAGACATTTGAAACCCCACCTCTTTAAGGAATACCTGGGATAGGATAAAGTAATCCTTCTACCCCCCCCCAAAATTGTAAAGTGGTTATCCCACTGGCTATAGGGTGAATGCACCAATTTGTGAGTCGCTCTTGATAAGGGCCTCTGCTAAATGACGTAAATGTGCCCTTGAGCAAGGCACTTAACCCTAATTGCTCCTGTAAGTCGCTCTGGATAAGAGCGTCTGCTAAATGACTAAAATGTAAATGTAAAATGTAAATGTAAATGTATCCTTGTCTCAGAGATTCGTCTATGTAAGTCTCCATAGCTCTCTTCTCCTCCTGAGACAGAGGATACACATGGCTCCGTGGGAGCGCAGCTCCTGCCTGGAGGTCTATCGCACAATCTCCCTGCCTATGGGGAGGCAACTGCGTCGCCCTCGACTTACTGAACACAACAGCCAAATCCCCATACTCAGGGGGAACGTGCAATGCGGGCACCTGGTTTGGACTCTCCACCGAGGTAGCCCCTACGGAAACGCCTAAACATCGACCCACACACTGGGCAGACCACTCCATCAGAGCCCTCTCCTGCCACGAAATAGACGGGTTATGGGTACTCAACCAGGGCATGCCCAGCACCACCGGATACGCAGGCGAGTCGATCAGAAATAGCTGGATCATCTCCTGATGACCCCCCTGCGCACACATCCTAAGTGGCGCCGTGACCTCCCTGATCAAGCCCGATCCCAACGGACGGCTATCTAGGGCATGAACGGGGAATGGGACGTCAACAGGAAGAAGGGGAATCCCTAAATCTAAACAAAATTTCCTATCAACAAAATTCCCAGCCGCGCCTGAATCTACCAGCGCCTTATGCTGGGAATGAGGTGCTACCTGTGGAAAACACACAGGTATACAGAAGTGCGCAACAGAGAGCACTGGGTGAGTGGGGCGCCTACTCACCTGGAAGGACTCCCCAGTGCGGGGCCTGTCGTCTTCTCCCCTAGGAGGCCATCCCCAGCACCTAGCCGCGGTGTGTCCTCCCCGACCACAGTTGGTGCAGGAGATGGGCCCCCTCGTACTCCGACCCCTCCTCTCTCTAGCGCCAGCGCCCCCAAGCTCCATGGGGCTCGGCTCGGAGGCGCTGGAGGGTGAAATGGACGGACCTCCCTCGGGACGTCCGCGGGTGGCCAGCAGGGTGTCCAGCCTGATGGACATGTCGACTAACTGGTCGAAAGAGAGGCTGGTGTCCCGACAGGCCAGCTCCCGACGGACGTCCTCACGTAGACTACAGCGGTAGTGATCGATGAGGGCCCGCTCATTCCACCCTGCATCCGCCGCTAGAGTACGGAATTCCAACGCGAACTCCTGGGCACTCCTCTTCCCCTGCCGGAGGCTGAACAGATGCTCCCCCGCCGCTTCAGGGCGGTGTTTGACCATCCACCGGAGGGGAAAGCGGCGGGGGAGCATCTGTAAACAGGCGTAAACAAAAGGCGCACTAAACATGTGCGAAAATACTCTCCTAAAATACAAAGGAGGCAAGCTACAATAGCGCTCAGAAAAGTGTAGCGCACCAACACGACATCGAAAACAATCACACACAACACCTGACAAACACAACGAGAACTTATAGGACACTAATGACGCTAAATGACAACAGGTGTACATAATCCAGACAAGACCAAACGAACATAGAAACATACAACGGTGGCAGCTAGTATTCCGGAGACGACGACCGCCGAAGCCTGCCCGAGCAAGGAAGAGAGGCAGCCTCGGCCGAAACCGTGACAGCGTCAATACTCTTGATAAAGAGAATGCAAAAACAAACAACCCCAACGGACAGGCGTACAATTACACACAAATAACTACAAACAAAGCGAGAAACTTATAGGAGACATAATGAACACTAAATGGAAACAGGTGTACAAAGAAGACAAAACCAAACAAACATCAATAACATTCAACGGTGGCAGCTAGTACTCCGGGGACGACGAACGCCGAAGCCTGCCCGAGCAAGGAGGAGGAGCAGCCTCGGCAGAATTCGTGACAATTTCAAGTCTCATAGCAAAGGGTTTGAATACTTATATAAATAAGGTATTTCCGTTTTTTTTATAAATTTGCAAAAACGTCTAAAAGCCTGTTTTCGCTTTGTCATTATGAGGTATTGTGCGTAGATTGCTGAGGAATTTGTTTATTTAATCAATTTTAGAATAAGGCTGTAACGTAACAAAATGTGGAAAAAGTCAAGGGGTCTGAATACTTTCCGAAGGCATTGTATACTCCTAGGTCTTCTTATTACACTCATACTGTAATGGCAGGTGCGCTATGTGTGGCTCTGTGTACAATTTAGGGCAAATCGTCCTGTCCCACCCCACAACAAACCAGTGTCTGTGATTGTAGTAATGAAGCCAGTTCAAAAGGATCCCTCCAGACTCTGTACCTGTCACATTAGATCACACTGCTGCACCCACCATGCTGACTGTAGCCTCATCTCTTCTGACAACTGCATGCTCAGAGACAAATGCCACTGGTCTAGGCTGGCTGTGGCTCTCTCTCTCTCACACACACTACTGACAATTTCATCTCCTCAGGGGAAGACAGTGGAATATCTGTTTCACATCTGTTTGTTCTTATAAGTGATAGGGGGTTGAATGAGTCCTTAGTTAAATTTAGGATTCTTCTCTCTTCTTTGACCTATAGTGTCTTGTCTCGGTTAAGATTGTAATGGTTTTAATGAAACACTGCTAGTCAGGATTCCTTGATGGATACATGTGGAAACAAAGCTATGTATGACTTGGTTACTCAGCTTGTGCTTTAGCCATTTTGCTAAAGCAGTTCATATAGCTAACTAATAGCCTTCAAGTCTCCAAGCTTTCCCTTCTGTGTGAGTACATGTATGTAGTGAATCAGTAGTATTGTGGCCACTCAAGGTAAAAAAAAAAGAACAGATTGGCCAGAATAAAACCCATGGCAATGTTGGTAACTATAAAACAAAAACCCATGGTGACTAACTGAACCGTTCTGTGTTCTGTTTTCAGAGAGCTCCATAAACGAGAGTCTGAGGCTGTCTTCAGCCTCCATGAACATCCGCGTGGCCCAGGAGGACTTCAGCTTGCGGCTGGAGGGAGAGCGCTCCGTCGGAGTGAGGAAAGGAGATATCATCTCCCTGTATCCCCAGAGCATGCACATGGACCCCGAGATCTACGAGAATCCAGAGGTAAAGAAGACCAGCCGTCCTCAGAATTCTGTGGGCGTTCTAGAAAAGCTGTAGGCTCTCTTCACTGTGTGTAGTCTAGTCTGGTCTGGGGGTTGTTTATGTTCTACTGTAGTGCCTCCCTCCACCACCCACACCACCTGCTATTTGTGTGTGTGTGTGTGTGTGTGCGTGTATGTTTGTCCCCAGGTTAGATTAATGAGGAGCATGCATGGACTGTGAGTGATTGAATGTTGTGACCTTCAGAAGGTCACAACATGCATGCTAATGTAATCAGGGTGTGATGGGTGATAACCTTGCCATGATCTGTGACTGAACAAAATGGAAACTTTCCTGGAATATGCAATAAACAGGAAATATTACCCTTTATTATATCACTCCTTTGGGGTGAAGGAGCTTTAAAATATAGAAGGTCGAAAATAATAGCCTGTCTGTGCTATCATGCCAACTCCTTGTCACTCCTTGTCACTCCTTGTCATGCCAAACATGGACTTGGTTTGGCTTGACAATGACATCAATGGAGTTGGCAAGAGCATAAAAAGATCTGGGATCAGGCAAATAATAATAATCACGAAAATGCGCTAGAAACATATTATTTATTACTCTTCCAACAGATGTACAAGTTTGACCGATACGTTGAAGACGGAAAGGAAAAGACGGACTTCTATAAGGACGGCCAGAAGCTGAAGTACTACCGGATGCCATTTGGCTCGGGCTCCACTAAGTGCCCAGGAAGGTACTTTGCTGTGAATGAGATAAAGCAGTTCCTGTCTCTGCTGCTGCTTCATTTTGACATGGAAGTGGTGGAGGGGCAGGAGCCGTGTTCCCTGGACTCCAGTCGTGCTGGCCTGGGCATCCTGCTCCCTGCTACAGATGTCCAGATCCACTACAGACCACGTCAAGCCTGAGAGGAAGAGGGGGACCTCTGTATAAACGAACAATAGAGGGCTGAGCCCCATGCAGCTCATATGGATTTTTACTATTTTCTCATAGGGTGCATATTTCACACATTGTGCACTATTTTAGAACAGGACCCATAGGGCTCTGGTCAAAAGTACTGCTCTATATTGGGAATAGGGTGCCATTTGAGATGCACCCATGTATTTTACTATTTTTTCATAGACTGATGTTAACTCTATGGTTATTCATACGATAAGTTATTGACTGAACAGCAACGTATTGCTAATTTGTCAATGTATTAAATAGGCAAGCTCTAGCAATGGGTAAGGCTAGTGAATCTGCTAGCTAGGAACCATTTGGTGTTTTATTCCATAGGACAGAATGATCCAATAATTAATTATAGTTAGCTGTTTTTGCTGTTAAAAATTGATAGTATTTTCATTTAATACAAAACATATATGGTAATGTTTATTATGCCTTGCTTATATTATTAAATAATCTGTAGCCTACTGTACGGATAGTATAAAATAGTTGAACTATTTTACAGGGTAAAGCACAATGTGATCATAGCTTTATGTATTAGATGGTGTTGTCCCTAAACATTTCTGATGACTTTGAATTTTTCAATAACAATAACCGACCATGTAAAGTTATACATTCAAATGTCTTTCCTATTTCAAGACACTAACAGGATACTTACTATTTACTCTAAAATAAATTAAAACCTAACAAACCAATTCTGCACGTGGCTGTAATTGTATTCATACATTTTCACCTAAAAGTGACCTCTATTCTTTTAATGGGGTCATTGGAGTCTGCAAAGTTATCAACTATGATCAAAGACGAATTGTTTTGTTTGACAAACTCACTGTGGCTATGACTTGCCAATCATTGTTTGAGTCTGTGTTGCTTTGCTTGCTACTTAAAAGACCCCATTTATGTTTGTTAGGCTATATGGCTGAGCTTTTACATAGTATTTAGTATACATTAATAATAATAATAACAATTAATAACAAACTTAAATTGATAGAAATAAATTGTCGATAAATTGTGACTTTCAGTTGTTAACTGTAGCCTTACTTTCAGTCCAATTTGGTTGGAACACGTTTGGCATGTGGTTGTACATAGACGATTTAGAATATAATGCAAAAATATAGACCATAAAATCTCTATTATATCACCAATACAATTTATTCATCGAACATCATCGAATCAAACTGAATGAAATTAATAAAGGCCTACATAATGGTCAAATAAATAGACTGGACTTGCATTGTAATTTGTTAAAGTCAAATTAGCCTCACCATTTTGACCATGTTATGGAGCTGGCATTTCGTTTGGTGTTGCAAAAACAACAGCAATTTTCGATACATAATCACCATGAAATATATAACATAATCATATACAGTAAGAATCCATATTTTGGTAATGTGGTTACTTCTCAGTCAGTCACGCTGG
This sequence comes from Coregonus clupeaformis, assembly GCF_020615455.1. Classification (NCBI taxonomy): domain Eukaryota; kingdom Metazoa; phylum Chordata; class Actinopteri; order Salmoniformes; family Salmonidae; genus Coregonus; species Coregonus clupeaformis. Next base: position 28,959,225 of record NC_059212.1, read on the forward strand.
TCCCATCAATTCAGTTTTGTGCACGAAACTTGAAGTCCCCTGTTAGTGTCGTCGGCCACAACTGTTCAAGGTTTATGGTTGAAGTGTTTATTAAAGAGATTTGCATTGCTATGGAAAGGGTCTGGAGTCACAGCAGAGAACGGGTATCCTGTCGGCTGGTCATAGAGCCCTAATCCGGGTGCACCAGATGTATTCGCCGCGGTAACGCCGGGTCCATGGTTAAGATAAGTGACAAGTCTTCTCATCTCTTCAAGTGCTTGCGCCTGCATGAGGATGTAGTTTTTGGCGAGGAGCAAAGTGGCTATTTTGGATAACTTCCGTACGGACGGGCTGTGTGCGTAGGGGATCACCGACCTCAGTTCATCGAGCGCGTCGTTCAGGTCATGCATCCTCCTCCTCTCCCGGGCGTTAATGTTCAGCCGCAGCACTTTCTGCTCTTTGTGTTTCTTACCTGCGTCACATTTGGCCATTGATGCCATGAGCCTTTCCTCAGGAAAAAGCACCATGTCACTCCTGCCAATGCCATCACTGTCATCATCCTGACTCTGCTCCCCGCCGCTGCTCTCCGCCGCAGCTGCGGCGGCAGCGGTGTGTTTTAAAAATTCCCCGTACTTTACGCACAAGGATTCAGATGGGAAGCCAAGTGTTCCCGCCTGAACTCCGGCCATTGTTCCCGGCTGTGAGTGCTCCTGATCAAAACTCATGGATGATTGTCGATCTCTGGGAGAGGGAGACAGTCCTATGCTGGAGCCCGATCTGAAAGAATCCATCCTTTTGCGTCCAAACGCTGGATATTTGTGAAGAAGATCTCTACTACAGCGTTCTGGTGTGCGCAGTCCTGTTAAGTTAGTGGTCCCACCCCCACCCTTTCTCGACCACTGGTGATTGCCCTGGATTCTGGCCGCCGCTTTTAGTAAATCTTGATGTTACACTTGTCCAGTGACGGTCTAATATGATACAGTACAGTGCGCCCTCAGAGGTTCACCTTCACGAGATAATAAAACACATTAGGAGAAGCAGGATTATGAGGTAGACAGTTTTCTACTTGATTAACTCCAGGCAGGAGTGAGAGGTTTATTTTATGGACCAATTCGAGAGACAACAACCAATGCATAATAGGATACATGATGATGCCATTGCCCATCATTAACGTTAATGTGCGCTGCGATGACAGGGATGGAGATAATGGTTGCATCCCGTGTCAATTATTGGTTTGAATCATAAAACCGATCATCAGTTGACTTGACTACTGTTTTAAATGCATCTTAAAGATAACTCATTGTGGTATTGGGCAGCATAGCACAGGTCTATATTGGACTGGTCCATAGCAGGCTTCTGTGGTCTGTGGCCTTCTTCCTGATTCTGTTACAAATCCTCAGATGTGTGGATATATGATTTTATTTTATTTGTCAGGTGAGCTCAATTTGGCCCTAACATAAAATATATTTCTCCAAGGCCCAAAACAACTGCAAAATTATAACTTTCAAATGACATGGAGAAAATAACATTCTAAAAAAAGAGATTATTCATGCTTCCCACATATCCATTTTTTTTAGAATGTGATCTTATAATTATGTACTATATCAAACTAAATAAACCTGAGAAAGGCAAGTTAACAACTGAATATACCATAAGCTCCTCCCCTACTGCAGAGTGCAACAATTATGAGACTTCTCAGCTACAGTGGATGGAACATAAAGTCTATAACAGTCTATTCTTCCTCTATACATGAATCATAATGGAACATTGGATTAGGAATACTGTACTTATCCTGGCTGCATGCTATTTTGGTACAGTATAGTGCTTCTCCTTTCTCCATTCTCATTCTCTGAACCTCAGCCTGTTATGTATTATAAAACCCCAAATATTTTTTTTCAGATTGCAGAGGTGAAGAGGGTGTTGACCAGCAGAGTGGACATGTTACTGCCCTTGAAGGAGGACTGGTAACACTCAGCTGTAACTACACTAGCAGTACTACATCTCCTGATCTCTTCTGGTACATCCAGTTAACTAGGGACTCTCCTCAGTATGTCCTGAGAAGAGATCGTTATTCAGAAGGGAGCAATAGTGATGAGTTCAAAGAGAGGTTTGGTTCCAGGCTGAATTTCACATCTAGCTCTGTCCCCTTGATGATCCAGAGGTTGCAGCTGTCTGACTCTGCTGTGTACTACTGTGCTCTGAGGCCCACTGTGACAACAGGAGATTCAGTCACTGCACAAAAACTCAGGGTAGAGTGTTGTTCAGACAATGTCACAAGCTTCTCAATGTTTGACGATACACAGAAAGAGGAGGAGACAAGGAGTTCATAGTCTCATCATGGTCTAGTTACATCAGAGTGGTATTACTCTTCTCCCACTGATCTCACAGTAGCAGGTATGGAACCCTGGCTGAGGAATTTACTGGTTCTTGCTGCATGTTGTTATGGTATGATAATATTTTCCTTATTCGTTTACTGCCTTTGCTCCCATTCCTATTGCTACTATTAATATTATATGTTTTTATTCTCCCAATCATGTTGCTTGATAATTTTTTCTCCCTAATGCAAATGTGTATTACATTATTTTCCAGAATGCAGAAGAGAAGAGTCAATCACTCAGCCACCAGGAGATGTGATCGCTACTGAGGGAGAACCGGTCACACTGGACTGTCAATTTGATACTGTGGATACAAATCCAGACCTGTTCTGGTACAAGCAGGGAGCTAATGATTTCCCAAAGTATATGCTGAAGTGGTTGACCTTTGGATCAGATAATGCCATTGAATTCCAGGGGAGATATGATGCCCATCTCAATTTAACTACATTTAAATCAGCATCAAAATCAGTCCCCTTGACGATCCAGAGGTTGAAGCTGCCTGACTCTGCAGTGTACTACTGTGCTCTGGGGCCCACTGTGACAACAGGATATACAGCCCCCTTACAGTACCTAAACATTTGAACTCCTTGCATCCAATCAGATTATTCAATTATGTTATTGGTAGTAAAACATATATTGATGAAGCAGTCATTTAAATGTGAGTAATTAAGTTGATTTCAAAAAGTCTTAAAAAATAAGCAATTTCTTTCAATCACTTTTATTATCTATTTTTCCTCTGCAGGAATGGTATCTGGAGATAGTGTGACTCCTAACAAGGAGGAGTACACTCCTACTGAGGGTGATACAGAGTCTCTGAGAGGATGTACAAAAAGTAGTACACTGATAATTGATATAGGGTTGACCATATCTCTAATCATCGATATGAATCTACAATGTCCCAAACGTCAACTACACTCATGATAAAACAAGTAACTCTGGCAGAGACAGCTCTCTACTACTGTGCCCTGAAGGATGCCCAGAGATACAGAGTCTCTGAGAGGATGTACAAAAATACTACACTGATAAATGACTTGTTTTAGATTAGCTTGTTGGTCATTTGCTGACCACAGTTCATTATCATGCAGCAGAGAGTCTGTAGATTAGATTATTGTGGTAACAACTGTTCTTACAGTAAGTAAAAACACATTTAGCATGAAAGGGGAAACTTCTATTACATACAAATTAGAGAATATTATCAATATGGAAACCAAATAATTTGAAAATGCATTTATCTTCCTGGTATTCATTCACTTCAGAAGATCCTCTGAACAATGAGTTGTGTTGTGTTTAGAGGAGGAGCTAGTATGAGAATGAAAAGGAGACAGTCAAAATGGCATGAAGGTCTTTCCTCAGTGCATTGTAAGCTTGTCTCTCTAACATTAACCATGCTGTGCTGGTTCACCTTGTTCTTTTTAACATTTGTGAGTAACTCAAATACATTTAACAGTAATGATAATGTGTAATTACTTCATTACAAGCTTGGAAAAACAACACACCTGCATTCATATCAAGCTTTGACCAGACAAAGATAACTTTTATTTCACGTCAGTTTTCTGCAGGTGATAGTTGTGGGGATGGAATTTTCTCCAACAGTCTTGAGGAGGATGTGATACAGTTCAATTCGGAAATTTACATACACTTTAGCCAAATACATTTAAACTCAGTTTTTCACAATTCCTGACATTTAATCCTAGTAAAAATGCCCTGTCTTAAGTCAGTTAGGATCACCACTTTATTTTAAGAATGTGAAATGTCAGAATAATAATTCCTGACTGATGTCTTGAGATGTTGCTTCTATATATCCACATCATTTTTCTTCCTCATGATGCCATCTATTTGTGAAGTGCACCAGTCCCTCCTGCAGCAGAGCACCCCCACAGCATGATGCTGCCACCCCCGGGCTTCACGGTTGGGATGGTGTTCTTCGGCTTGCAAGCTGCCCCCTTTTTCCTACAAACATAATGATGGTCATTATGGCCAAACAGTTCTATTTTTGTTTCATCAGACCAGAGGACATTTCTCCAAAAAGTACGATCTTTGTCCACATGTGCAGTTGCAAACTGTAGTCTGGCTTTTTTATGGTGGTTTTGGAGCAGTGGCTTCTTCCTTGCTGAGCGGCCTTTCAGGTTATGTCAATATAGGACTTGTTTTTACTGTGGATATAGATACGTTTGTACCTGTTTCCTCCAGCATCTTCACAAGGTCCTTTGCTGTTGTTCTGGGATTGATTTGCACTTTTCGCACCAAAGTACGTTCATCTCTAGGAGACAGAACGCGTCTCCTTCCTGAGCGGTATGACGGCTGCATGGTCCCATGGTGTTTATACTTGCGTACTATTATTTGTACAGATGAACGTGGTACCTTCAGGCGTTTGGAAATTGCTCCCAAGGATGAACCAGACTTGTGGAGGTCTACAATAATTTTTCTGAGGTCTTGGCTGATTTCTTTTGATTTTCCCATCATGTCAAGCAAAGAGGCACTGAGTTTGAAGGTAGGCCTTGAAATACATCCACAGGTACACCTCCAATTGACTCAAATTATGTCAATTAGCCTATCAGAAGCTTCTAAAGCCATGACATCATTTTCTGGAATTTTCCAAGCTGTTTAAAGGCACAGTCAACTTAGTATATGTAAACTTCTGACCCACTGGAATTGTGATACAGTGAATTATAAGTGAAATAATCTGTCTGTAAACAATTGTTGGAAAAGTTACTTGTGTCATTGTCACGCCCTGGCTCTGGGACTCTGTTATGTTGAGCCAGGGTGTGTGGTTTCTATGTGTTTTGTGTGCTAGGGTGTTTATCTAGTTCATTTGTTTCTATGTTGGCCGGTGTGGTTCTCAATCAGAGGCAACGTGAATCAGCTGTTGCTTGTTGTCTCTGATTGGGAACCATACTTAGGCAGCCTGTTTTCCACAGTGTGTTGTGGGATCTTGTTCCGTGTATGGTTAGTGTTTGTAACCAAGGACGTCACGTTATCGTTTTGTTCGTGTGATCATTCAAATTAAAAGTATGTTCGCATTCCACGCTGCGCCTTGGTCCTCTGTGTATGACGATCGTGACAGTCATGCACAAAGTAGATGTCCTAACCGACTTGCCAAAACTATAGTTTGTTAACAAGAAATTAGTGGAGTGGTTAAAAAACAAGTTTGAATGACTCCAACCTAAGTGTATGTAAACTTACGACTTCAACTGTACATGGTGGCAGTGTCAAGCTTTCCTGCAACTACACAGTATCTGGTGGAGGCAGTGTCTTATGGGATCACCAATATCCCACATCTGCTCCCCAATTCCTCCTCCTCATGTCAGTGTATTCATCATCTGCTGAGACAATAGTTACTGCAGAACCACCGTATCTTCGACTGTCAGTTAACGTTGACAAAATGGCTGAACGTGTGGATCTGAAGTTCTCCTCTGCTGAAGTGACAGACTCTGCTCTGTACTACTGTGCTCTGAGATCCACAGTGACAGAAAACCCAGAAACACTTTACAACAACTGTACAGAAGCAGTGGATAACAATCCTTGTTGTGAACTGTTTCAGATATAATTATTATCTGTCAGTTCCAACTCAGGTTGACAACACCTTAACGCTTAAAGAAGTCCACATTATCAGTCCTTCTTCACCCCAATCAATACCATTTAAATCAACAAGATATACAGTATAACTCCCTATCTTTAGAGGGCCTCACCTCAACACCACACAAACCTCTATTTCTCTGAGCAGGTGTCTCCTCCTCCTGACAGTGGAGGTAGTTGCAGGGCAGACAGACAGCAGCCAAACAGTACATATCAAATATCACATCCTGCAGATCACAGTACACTGCATATCACATATCACAGTACACTGCATATCAGACAGTTGAGTTAACCCCTGTCCTGTAGCTGCATTTTCTGTCACATACACCATGATGTTGCTCACTTCAATCTTACTGTTTTCATCACTTGTTGGTAAGTAAGGTTTTATGTAAAGTCATTTCCACAATGTCTGGCATTATTTCATTCGTAAATATTGGGCTGCTTCAAATATAAAATAAGAGGTTTTGATATTTAGTCTCATGCTTGTATGCACTCACTAACTGTAAGTTGCTCTGGATAAGAGCATCTGCTAAATGACTCAAATGTATAATGTAAATGTAATGCTTATTTTCGTCTCCTTCACAGGTGATACTTTAGAGGATGATATCACTCCAACCAGCCCTGAGGAGTATTATTTAGAGGGTAGTAGAGTTAAGCTCTCCTGTAACTATAAAGTAATAGCAGATAGTCTGCTGTGGTACAGACAGTACTCTGGATCAGGTCTCCAATTCCTTTACCTCGTAACAACTACCAATAATCCATATGAAGTGAGAGGTGATCCACAAGACTTTCGACTGTCTGTTACACTGAACAAGGAGAGAACCTGTGTGGATCTGGAGACCTCCTCTGCTGAAGTGACAGACTCTGCTCTGTACTACTGTGCTCTGAGGACCACAGTGACAGGAAACCCAGAAACGCTACAAATACCTGACAACATATACTGTAGAAAGAAAGACACAACAGAAAACATTTCACAGTGGTGTTAAGAGGTGGGGCTGTATAATCAAAGATCCACATGTAGCTTATGGGATGTTATTGTTCAGGAAGTGGCTAGTCAGTCAGGTCTCTCAGTGATGTCTGTCTGTCTGTATGTCTGTTTCTCAAAGGCCTAACAAGATGTTGCTCTTCTCATTAGTTCTCTTTTCAGCTTGTTTAGGTGAGTTATTATATGATTGAATCCTTGCTCTCATCTGTGAATTTAATCTTACTGTGAATGAAGAATATATTTTAATCAAAACACTTATCTTAGTACAATAATATCGTAGATGTTAATATTATATTTTTAACAGTTATGGAACATTTGTTAAACGTCAGTTACAACTACAATTTTTACTGTTACATTTTTTGCAGGAAACAGTTTTGGGGATTCAATAAACCCTGCGACAACTAAAGAGCTTGTTCAGGAGGGAAGGAATGTCCATCTCTCCTGCAAACATGATGGCACTGTCTACAATCTACAGTGGTACCGCCAATATCCCAGATCCAAACCAGAATTCCTCCTGTACATCACATCAGAGGGGACTATATTTAAAGCTACTCCCCCACATCCTCGTCTGACAGTTACCATCGACAAAGTGGACAAACGTGTGGATCTGAAGATCTCCTCTGCTGAAGTGACAGACTCTGCTCTGTACTACTGTGCCATGGCGCCCACAGTGAGAGGAAACCCAGACACACTGTACAAAAACCTGTCAAGTGCCTTGGGAAGAAACCAATGAGAAGAGGAGGAGCTACAGTAAGCAGAAATTAAGTAAGATACGTCAAGGCAACAGAGGAGTAAATATTCAGAGATAGCCAAGATTATGTTTCTGTATGCAGTGCTGCTGCTATGCACATTTGTAGGTAAGTGACACTTAACTGATAAGTATGCTTAAAAAAAGTATATTATGTTTTATATTACATTTTCTTTTCATTAACATATGTACTACAACTACACTTTTTTTTTAAATACAGATTACAGTTTTGAGAATGCTATTGCTCATTTGAGAAATTAAGGGCATGTCTTGGAGGGAACCACTGTCACCCTGTCCTATAACTGCTCCTCAAGTTCTACAATTGGAAAAAGATTCTACTGGGATCATCAAACCAGTGCTGGGAAAATGCCAACATTCCTTCTATGGATGATAGATACAGACCTCCAAGAGAATTGGTCGCCTGCTATTCTGTTAGGTTATATTGATACAGAGACCAAACGTGCTGATCTGAATAACTCCTCTGCTGAAGTGACATACTCTGCTCTGTACTAATGTGCCATGAAGACCACAGTGAACCATGGGAGGAAACAGACATCTTGTACAGCATACAGTACTTAAATAACATACCTACTGTATGTTAAGGGGAGGGACTTATGGTAGAGGAGGGGCTGAACAGCAGTATAGAAACATAAAAACAGGAGGAAACTTTCAGAGACCGCTTGGATCTGTCTGTCAGTATGTCTCTGTTCATCTAAGATGGTGTTGCTGTATTCAGTGTTGTTCCTGACCATATTTATTGATAGGCAATACAATACAAAACAATACAGTACAATTCAATTCAATACAATGCATTGCCATAATTGTCCATTTGAAATAAATTCCACTTCAAATACATTTTCATGAACAATTAAATGTATGTGTATTAAAACCATTCTCTATGCAGGTGTCAGTTGTGAGGACCTCACTCAACTCAAGAAAGAAGAGTATTGTTTAGAGGGAACCCCTGTTACCCTGTCTTACAACTACTCCAGAACAGCTACTGGTGGAGATGAAGTCTATTGGTATCACCAAGACAGAGCACAAAGGCCAGAGTTCCTCCTGTACATCTCAGGTTCAGGGTTTATAAAGAAAGCATATCCTTTGACCACTCGAATATCTGCAAAACTGAATGAAGAGAAAAAACTTTTGGAACTGGAGATGACAGGCTCTGCTCTGTACTACTGCGCTGTGAGGCCCACAGTGACAGGAAACCTAAACACACTGTACAACAAAAAAAAACTCAGAAGGGACCACATCAGCAGGAGGTTATAATAATAATAATAATAATATGCCATTTAGCAGACGCTTTTATCCAAAGCGACTTACAGTCATGCGTGCATACATTTTTGTGTATGGGTGGTCCCGGGGATCGAACCCACTACCTTGGCGTTACAAGCGCCGTGCTCTACCAGCTGAGCTACAGAGGTTGCTTTTTTAAAAACTTGTATCTAAACCATACTTTGGAGATATCTAAACACTAATAAATTATATTAATGTCTCCGATAAATAAAGCCTATGACTCAAATGTTTCACCTGTCCTTAATTTGATTTGAGCATTGATACATTCTGTCAATTTGATGGGTATTCCTATTCTGCTACAGTCAGGCCTCTTAACCACATCATATACATACAATATGCATGGATTAAATGGCATCATTGGTCTCAACATGGACCTACCTGTAAAACATAACACATACAGTGCATTCGGAAAGTACCCCTTGACTTTTTCCACATTTTGTTACGTTTCAGCCTTATTCTAAAATTGATTAAATAGTTTTTCCCCTCATCAATCTAAAAACAATAACCCATCCTTCCAAAGCAAAAAATAGGTTTTGAGATATTTCTGATAATGTATTAAAAATAAAAAACCAAAATATAACATTTACATAAGTATTCAGACCCTTTACTCAGTACTTTGTTGAAGCTCGTTTGGCAGCGATTACAGCCTTGAGTCTTCTAGTGTATGATGCTACAAGCTTGGCACAACTGTATTTGGGGAGTTTCTCCCATTCTTCTCTGCAGATCCTCTCAAGCTCTGTCAGGTTGGATGGGAAGCGTCGCCGCACAGCTATTTTCAGGTCTTTCCAGAGATGTTCGATCGGGTTCAAGTCTGGGCTCTGGCTGGGCCACTCAAGGACATTCATAGACTTGTCCCGAAAACATTCCTGCGTTGTCTTGGCTGTGTGCTTAGGGTCGTTGTCCTGTAGGAAGGTGAACCTTCGCCCAAGTCTGAGCTCTCTGGAGCAGGTTTTCATCAAGGATCTCTCTGTACTTTGCTCCGTTCATCTTTCCCTTGATCCTGACTAGTCTCCCAGTCCCTGCCGCTGAAAAACATCCCCACAGCATGATGCTGCCACCCCCATGCTTCACCGTATGGATGGTGCCATGTTTCCTCCAGATGTGACGCTTGGCATTCAGGTCAAAGAGTTCAATCTTGGTTTCATCAGACCAGAGAATCTTGTTTCACATGGTCTGAGAGTCCTTTAGGTGCCTTTTGGCAAACTCCAAGCGGGCTGTCATGTGCCTTTTATTGAAGAGTGGCTTCCGTCTGGCCACTCTACCATAAAGGCCTGATTGGTAGAGTGCTGCAGAGATGGTTGTCCTTCTGAAAGGTTCTCCCATCTCCACAGAGGAACTCCAAAACGCTGCCAGAGTGACCATTGTGTTATTGGTCACCTCCCTGACCAAGGATCTTCTTCACCGATTGCTCAGTTTGGCCAGGCGGCCGCTCTAGGAAGAGTCTTGGTGGTTCCAAACTTCTTCCATTTAAGAATGATGGAGGCCACTGTGTTCTTGGGGACCTTCACTGCTGCAAAATGTTTTTGGTACACTTCCCCAGATCTGTGCCTCGACACAATCCTGTCTCAGAGCTCTACAGACAATTCCTTCGACCTCATGACTTGGTTTTTGCTCTGACGTGCACTGTCAACTGTGGGACCTTATATAGACAGGTGTGTGCCTTTCAAAAGCATGTCCAATCAATTGAATATACCACAGGTGGACTCCAATAAAGTTGTAGAAACATCTGAAGGATGATCAATGGAAACAGGAGCTCAAGTTTGAGTCGCATAGCAAAGGGTCTGAATACTTTTGTATCATTATGGTGTGTGTGTATGTTGATGAGGATTTTTTTTTAACATCCATTTTAGAATAAGGCTCTAACTTAACAAAATGTGGAAAAAGTCAAGGGGTATGAATACTTTCCGAAGACACTGTATGTCTGCAACCAAACACCATGCAAAGGAGAAACATGTAGGATTTTTACAGCAACACTTGAGCAGTAGCCTAAGCTGGCTACTCAACAACAAGATACAGCAATGCTGCATTCAACCACACTGGTGATCCATGCAGTGCAAAAAAAATGAAAAATATGTAGAACAAAGCAGAGTCTGTCACTTCAACAGAGGAGATCTCCAGATCCACACGTTCAGCCACTTTGTCAACGTTAACTGACAGTCGAGGACACGGCGGATCTGCAGGAACTATTGTCTCAGCAGATGCTGAATACACTGAGATGAGGAGGAGGAATTGGGGAGCAGATGTGGGATATTGGTGATACTATAAGACACTGCGTCCACCAGATACTGTTTAGTTGCAGGAAAGCTTGACACTGCCACCATGTATCACATCCTCCTCAAGACTGTTGGAGAAAGTTCCATCCCCACCTGCAGAAAATAAAATAAAAGTTATTTTTCTCCGGTCAAAGCTTGTGTGTTTTGTTTTTCTAAGCTTGTAATGACGTAATTACACATTATCATTACTGTTAAATGTATTTTACTTACCCAGTGATGTTAAAAAGAACAAGGTCAACCAGCACAGCATGGTTAATGTTAGAGAGACAAGTTTACAATGCACTGAGGAAAGACCTTCATGCTATTTTGACTGTCTAATTTTCATTCTCATACTAGCTCCTCCTCTAAACACAACGCAACTCATTGTTCAGAGGATCTTCTGAAGTGAATGAATAAGAGGAAGAACATTTTATTTTAAAATGCTTTGGTTTCCATATTCATAATATTCTTTAATTTGTATGTTATACAATTTTCCCCTATTATGCTAAATGTGTTTTTACAACTGGTGTAACCACAATAATGTTATCTACAAACCCTCTGTTGCTCTGAGCCTGATAATGAACTGTGGTCAGGAAATGACCAACAAGCTCATCTAAAACAAGTCATTTATCAGTGTACTAGTTTTTGTACATCCTCTCAGAAACGTCCTTCAGGGCACAGTAGTGGAGCTGTGTCTGCCAGAGTTTCTTGTTTTATCATGAGTGTAGTTGACGTTTGGGATGTTGTAGATTCATATAGATGATTAGAGATATGGTCAACACTATTTGCTCTGGCACCTTTATACAGTAGGTACTGAGGTGCCTGGTTAGGGTGTTGTTGGTGCCAGTAAAGGTAGATGTTACTGCTGCTTGTTTCATATGTACAGCTCAGAGTTACTAATAATCCCTCAGTGGGGTGTACTCCTCCTTGTCAGAAGTCACATTATCTCCAGATACCATTCGTGCAGAGGAAAAATAGATAATATAGCTGATTGAAAACGCATTCTTATTTTTCACATTTCAATTACTTTACTTCATAAAAATATGCTTTACTACCAATACCATAATTTAATAATCTGATTATAAGGATGGAAGGAGTTCAAATGTTTAGGGATTGTTTACCACTAGTCATAATCAAAATGATCAATACACTGATTGATTTCTCCATCTTCAGGCTGATGTTTGCATGCATTCACTCTCCTCTGAAATGTTATTCTGTGTGTCACTGTGTGAGATTGAAAGTCCAATGTGACCTGTCCTCCCTCAGTAGCGATCACATCTCCTGGTGGCTGAGTGACTGAGTCTTCTCCTCTGCATTCTGGAAATTGACACACATTTGTATTAGGGGAGAGAGAAGATAAGCAACATGATAGAGGGAATTAAAATGTATAAAAGTAATAGTAGTAGTAGTAGAAAACTGAAAAACATGTTTGAAAAAAGAAATCCATTTGAGCAAAAGCGGTAAACAAATAAGGAAAATAATATTACCATACCATAACAACATGCAGCAAGAAGACTTTATGTTCCATCCACTGTAGCTGAGAAGTCTCATAATTGTGGGGCTCTGCAGCAGGGGAGGAGCTTATTGTATATTCAATTTAGTTGAACTGCTAGAAGGATTCCCTGTGAAATGTTGCCCTTATCAGGTTGATTTAGTTTGAAATGCTAATTGATTGACTTTACTGACACCTATTGACTCTCACTAGTAACTTACCCTTGAAAATAAATCAATGTCAAGGTGTCACCTTGTTGGGCAGAATGTTGAACACTAGATAGAACTATTGTATCATTATTAGACATAGAAATACCTTGTCACTGGACTTCATAACTGTGGAGGGCAGTCTACAGGAGGAGTACAGACAAATAAGATCGGTCATATAACTGATCAGGAGGCAGAGAGAACATCTCAGTGGTTGTGGCTGAAGAGTGAGAAGCAGTGGACGAGCCACCTGGCTCACTTGGGCCTGTTCAACCCATCCTTCAGAAGGTGTAGTGGGCAGCACATGTAGGATAAGAAGGTACCTGTGGCCAGTGATTTTCAAGTCTGTATGTAGGCAGCAGCCTCTCTGTGCTAGTGATGGCTGATTAACAGTCTGATGGCTTTGAGATAGAAACTGTTTTTCAGTCTCTCGGTCCAAGCTTTGATGCACTTATACTGACCTCGCCTTCTGGATGATAACGGGGTGAACAGGAAGTGGCTCGGGTGGTAGTTGTCCTTTTTATTTTTGGCCTTCCTGTTACATCGGGTCCTGGAGGGCAGGTAGTTTGCCCCCGGTGATGCGTTGTGCAGACCACACCACCCTCTGGAGAGCCCTGCGGTTGCGGGCGGTGCAGTTGCCGTACAAGGCGGTGATACAGCCCGACAGGATGCTCTCAATTGTGCATCTGTTTGTGAGGGTTTTAGGTGACAGGCCAAATTTCTTCAGCCTCCTGACGCTGTTGCGCCTTCTTCACCGCACTGTCTGTGTGGGTGGACCATTTCAGTTTGTCAGTGAAATGTACGCAGAGGAACTTTCCACCTTCTTCACTGCTGTCCTGTCAATGTGGATAGGGGGGTACTCCTTCTGCTGTTTCCTGAAGTCCACGATCATCTCCTTTGTTTTAATGACGTTGAGTGAAAGGTCATTTTTCTGACACCACACTCTGAGAGCCCTCACCTCCGCCCTGTAGGCTGTCTCATCATTGTTGGTAATCAAGCCTACTACTGTTGTGTCGTCATATGATCAGAAGAGATCTCTGGGTGAGTTGGGTGCCTACTCACCTGGAATGACTCATCAGTGTGTCGCCCACTGCCTCGATTCCTAGGAGACCCTCCCCAGCACCGACCAGCAGTGTGTCCTCTGCGGCCACAGTTGGTGCAGGGGACGGCCTCCCTCCTGGTCTCCCTCCTGGTCTCCCTAGCACCAGCACCCCCGAGCTCCATAGGGGTCGGCTCGGAAGTGCTGGGGGATGGAATGGACGGCCCCAAATCCGGACGTCCGCGGGTAGCCAACAGGGTATCCAGGCGAATCGACATGTCCACCAGTTGGTCAAAGCTGAGGTTGGTGTCCCTGCAGGCTAATTCCCGACGCACGTCCTTCCGCAGGCTGCATCTGTAGTGGTCGATGAGGGCCCTCTCATTCCATCCCGTGTTGGCTGCTAGCGTCTGGAAGTCCAGCGCGAACTCCTGCGCGCTCCTCCTCCCCTGTCTAAGGTGGAATAGATGCTCACCCGCCGCTTTACCCTCTGGGGGATGATCAAATACTGCCCGGAAGCGGCGGGTGAACTCTGCATAGCTGACCGTAGCGGCGTCTATCCCACCCCATTCGGCGTTGGCCCATTCCAGTGCTTTGCCGGACAGACAGGAGATGAGGGTGGACACGCTCTCGTATGCCGAGGGCGCCGGGTGAATGGTTGCTAGGTAGAGTTCAACCTGGAGTAAGAAACCCTGACACCCGGCCGCGGTGCCATCATTAGCCCTCGGGAGAGAGAGCTGAATCCCACTGGACTCCGGAGATGGACCGATGGGTATGGCTGATGGTGGTGGTATCGTAGGATGAGGTGTGGGCAAACCTCCACTCTCCCATCGCCTCAAGGTGTCCATCACCCCTTGGATGGTGGTGCCCAGGTTCTGGATCATGGCCTCTTGGTGGGTTACACGCTCCTCCAGTGCTCCCCTGAGCGCGGACGATCCTGCTGACTCCATCTGATGGTGTGTTATTCTGTCAGAAGGCGACGGTGAAATGCGGTAGGCGAAGTCAAACACAGGACACAGAGCTTACTGGAAACGTACTTTACTTGAAAGTAACCAGAGCAGAAAACCAACTCCAAACAAGGAGGAAAACAACCCGCACACTAAATACTGTCGAAGACGAATACAATAACACACAACACACAATGCACGACAGAGGGTTAAATAGGGGAAACAATACAACATAATGGGGAACAGGTGTACACAATCAGGACAAAACAAGTCAAACACCGAAACATAGATCGGTGGCAGCTAGTACTCCGGGGACGACGAACACCGAAACCTGCCCGAGCAAGGAGGAGGAGCAGCCTCGGCTGATTCCGTGACACAATCACATCACGTTTAGGATCAGTGATTAGTTCATTGACTATGACTGTCTTGGAAGTGAGGGATATAACATTAAGTAGTCCTAGGTATTATTACAGTCTCTTTCAGAAATGACAAGGATGTAGGAGGTCTTTATTCTAGTGAGATTGCTAAGGTGAACACCGCTATGTTTAGATCGAGGCATAGCCATGGTCTGAATGGGGAACACTAAGCTGACTACACTGACTGTGCTAGTGACTGACTCAACTAAGCTGGCAGGCTGGTTAACAGCCTGCTGCCTGGCCGGCACGCTATCTCATTTAGGAGCTAGTGGAGTTAGAGCCCTCTCAATGTTGTTAAATAAGATGAGAGCACCCCTCCAGCTAGGGTGGAGTCTGTCACTCATCAGCAGGCCTGGCTTGGTCCTATTTGTGGGTGAGTCCCAGAAAGAGGGTCAATTATCTACAAATTCCATCTTTAGGGAGGGGAAGAAAACAGTTTTCAACCAGCGATTGAGTTGTGAAACTCTGCTGTGGAGCTCATCACTCCCCCTAACTGGGACAATTACTTGATGCTGACACATCTTTCTGGCTAATTTACACGCTGAAGCTTTGTTGCGCTTGGTGACCTCTAACTGTTTCATCCTAACATCGTTGGTGCCGACGTTCATAACAATATCCCTATACTCTCAACACTTGCCAGTTTTAGCTTCAGCCAGCAACATCTTCAGATTAGCCTTTACGTCGGTCGCCCTGCCTCCTGGTAAATGCTGTATGATCGCTGGATTATTCTTTTAAAATGTAATGTTGCGGGTAATGGAGTCGCTAAGGATTTCAATTTTTTCGGAGCTAATAGTGGGAGGCTTCGGCGGCTCAGACCCCGTAACAGGTGTAGGAGTGACCTGAGAAGGCACGGCCTTTGACTCCGACTCATTGCTTAATGAGAAAATTGTCAGGCTGCTGGGACTGTGCGGGGGGATTAATACTACTATCTGCACTCACTGGTGGCACAGACACTATTTCATCCTTTGCCTAATGATTGTGTCTGAAGCTGGGATTGTAACTCGGCTATCCTCACCATAAGACAACTGTTCTCCTGCATTTTATGAGTACAGCAACTGCAACTAGAGGCCATAAAGTTACTGTTACTACTTAGCTTTTTTGGCTGGTGGAGGTCCTGTAGAACCATAAAGCATCCGTGATGAAAAAGTTGAATGAAAAAGTTGAGCAATGACGAGCAGTCTGTCACTTCAGCAGAGGAGATCTCCAGACCACACCGTCGGTATGAACCTGAGCTGAGATGCGAGAAGGGACAGTTTTCTGGACATATCCTGATTTGGTGAGGAGAATCAGGAACTCTGGTTTAGACCTAGGATACTGATGATACCACTGTAGATTGTCTACAGAGCCAATGTAGCTGCAGGATAGCGTGGCGGTATCACCGTCCACACCACCTACCATAGACCTACTGGGATTAATGTCATCTTCAAAACTACCGCCTGTCAGAAAAGGAAAAACATGTTGCTATTTTTAATACAGTTTTTGACAACTATCAAATATATTCTGGAGTTGGAATTAAAACTGTAAATTGAATACAGCACTCACCAACAAGGACTGAGAGGAGGAGAAATGATGAAAGCAGCAACATAGCTGATAGACACAGTATCAAAAAGACTAACACAGAACAGGCAGAGTTGAATATCTCTGTGCAACAATCTTTCAGTCTTGCTGACTGGAGAACATGTTGTAGCTCCACCTACTGCAAAGACGGGGTGGTGAACAACCAACTATTTAATGTACGTCGTAGGATTGATGCATTCATTAATTTTTTACAATACCACTCCATTTATGTTATACTGCATCATGAAGAAAAACGTTAGAAAGTAATATTATTCTTTTATTTTTTCCACCTTTATTTAACCAGGTAAGCCAGTTGAGAACAAGTTCTCATTTACAACTGCGACCTGGCCAAGATAAAGCAAAGCAGTGCGATAAAAACAACAACACAGAGTTACATATGAGGTAAAACAAAACTTAAAGTAAAAAATACCACAGAAAATATATATACAGTGTGTGCAAATGTAGCAAGTTATGGAGGTAAGGCAATAAATAGGCCATAGTGCAAAATAATTACAATTAGTATTAACACTGGAATGATAGATGTGCAAAAGATGATGTGCAAATAGAGATGCTGGGGTGCAAATGAGCAAAATAAATAACAATATGGGGATGAGGTAGTTGAGTGGGCTAATTTCAGAAGTGCTGTGTACAGGTGCAGTGATCGGTAAGGTGCTCTGACAACTGATGCTTAAAGTTAGTGAGGGGGATAAGAGTCTCCAGCTTCAGAGATTTTTGCAGTTCGTTCCAGTCATTGGCAGCAGAGAACTGGAAGGAATGGCGGCCAAAGGAGGTGTTGGCTTTGGGGATGACCAGTGAGATATACCTGCTGGAGCGCATACTACGGGTGGGTGTTGCTATGGTGACAAATGAGCTAAGATAAGGTGGAGATATGCCTAGCAGTGATTTATAGATGGCCTGGAGCCAGTGGGTTTGGCGACAAATATGTAGTGAGGACCAGCCAACAAGAGCGTACAGGTCACAATGGTGGGTAGTATATGGGGCTTTGGTGACAAAACGGATGGCACTGTGATAGACGACATCCAATTTGCTGAGTAGAGTGTTGGAGGCTATTTTGTAAATGACATCGCCGAAGTCAAGGATCGGTAGGATAGTCAGTTTTACGAGGGCATGTTTGGCAGCATGAGTGAACGAGGCTTTGTTGCGAAATAGGAAGCCGATTCTAGATTTAACTTTGGATTGGAGGTGCTTAATGTGAGTCTGGACGGAGAGTTTACAGTCTAATCAGACACCTAGGTATTTGTAGTTGTCCACATACTCTAGGTCAGACCCGTCGAGAGTAGTGATTCTAGTCGGGTGGGCGGGTGGGCGGGTGCCAGCAGCGTTTGATTGAAGAGCATGCATTTAGTTTTACTAGTGTTTAAGAGCAGTTGGAGGCAACGGAAGGAGTGTTGTATGGCATTGAAGCTCGTTTGGATGTTTGTTAACACAGTGTCCAATGAAGGGCCAGATGTATACAACATGGTGTCGTCTGTGTAGAGGTGGATCTGAGAGTCACCAGCAGCAAGAGCGACATCATCGATATACACGGAGAAAAGAGTCGGCCCAAGAATTGAACCCTGTGGCACCCCCATAGAGACGGCCAGAGGTCCAGACAACAGGCCCTCCGATTTGACACATTGAACTCTATCTGAGAAGTAGTTAGTGAACCAGGCAAGGCAGTCAGTAGAGAAACCAAGGCTATTTAGTCTGCCAATAAGAATGCAGTGGTTGACAGAGTCGAAAGCCTTGGCCAGGTCGATGAAGACGGCTGCACAGTACTGTCTATTATTGATCGCGGTTATAATATTGTTTAGGACCTTGAGCGTGGCTGAGGTGCACTGATGACCAGCTTGGAAACCGGATTGCATAGCGAAGAAGATACGGTGGGATTCGAAATGGTCGGTGATCTGTTTGTTAACTTGGCTTTCAAAAACCTTCGTAAGGCAGGGCAGGATGGATATAGGTCTGTAACAGTTTGGATCTAGAGTGTCACCCCCTTTGAAGAGGGGGATGACCGCGGCAGCTTTCCAATCTCTGTGGATCTCAGATGTTACGAAAGAGAAGTTGAACAGACTAGTAATAGGGGTTGCAACAATTTCAGCGGCTAATTTTAGAATGAAAGGGTCCAGATTGTCTAGCCCAGATGATTTGTAGGGGTCCAGATTGTGCAGCTCTTTCAGAACATCAGCTGTCTGAATTTGTGTGAAGGAGAAGCGGAGGGGGCATGGGCAAGTTGTAGCGGAGGGTGCAGAGCTGTTGGCCGGGGTAGTGGTAGCCAGGTGGAATGCATGGCCAGCCGTAGCAAAATGCTTGTTGAAATTCTCGATTATTGTAGATTTATCGGTGGTGATAGTGTTTCCTAGCCACAGTGCAGTGGGCAGCTGGGAGGAGGTGCTCTTATTCTCCATGGACTTTACAGTGTCCCAAAACTTTTTGGAGTTAGTGCTACAGGATGCAAATTTCCATTTGAAAAAGCTAGCCTTTGCTTTCCTAACTGCTTGTGTATATTGGTTCCTAACTTCCCTGAAAAGTTGCATATCGCGGGGGCTATTCGATGCTAATGCAGTACGCCACAGGATGTTTTTGTGCTGGTCAAGGGCAGTCAAGTCTGAGGAGAACCAGGGGCTATATCTGTTCTTAGATCTGCATTTTTTGAATTGGGCATGCTTATTTAAGATTAAGAGGAAATCACTTTTAAAGAACAACCAGGCATCCTCTACTGACGGAATGAGATCGATATCCATCCAGGATACCTGGGCCAGGTCAATTAGGAAGGCCTGCCCGCTAAAGTGATCGCTGAGATCCTGGTTGAAGACAGTGGAGGTGTATTTAGAGGGTAAGTTAGTCAGGATGATATCTATGAGGGTGCCCATGTTTACGGATTTAGGGTTGTACCTGGTAGGTTCCTTGATAATATGTGTGAGATTGAGGGCATCTAGTTTGGATTGTAGGATGGCCGGGGTGTTAAGCATATCCCAGTTTAGGTCACCAAGCAGTACAAACTCTGAGTATAGATGGGGGGCAATCAATTCACATATGGTGTTCAGGGCACAGCTGGGGGCTGAGGGAGGTCTGTAGCAAGCGGCAACAGTGAGAGACTTATTTCTGGAAAGGTGGATTTTTAGAAGTAGGAGCTCAAACTGTTTGGGCACAGACCTGGATAGTATGATAGAGCTCTGCAGGCTATCTCTACAGTAGATTGCAACTCCACCCCCTTTGGCAGTTCTATCTAGACGGAAAATGTTGTAGTTGGGGATGGACATTTCTGAATTGTTGGTGGCCTTCCTAAGCCAGGATTCAGACACTGCTAGAACATCAGGGTTGGTGGAGTGTGCTAACACAGTGAATAACTCAAACTTAGGAAGGAGGCTTCTGATGTTAACGTGCAGAAAACCAAGGCTTTTATGGTTACAAAAGTGAACAAATTATAACTCCTGGGGAGTAGGAGTGATACTGGGGGCTACAGGGCCTGTGTTAGCCTCTACATCACCAGAGGAACAGAGGAGGAGTAGAATAAGGATATGACTAAAGGCTTTAAGAACTGGTCTTCTAGTGCGTTGGGTACAGAGAATAAAGGGGGCAGATTTCCGGGCGTTGTGGAATAGATTCAGGGCATTATGTACAGACAAGGATATGAGTACAGTGGAGGTAAACCTAAGCGTTGGGTAACAATGAAAGAGATAGCATCACTGGAGGCACTGATTGAGCCGGTCTCAGCGTGTATGGGGGGTGGAACAAAGGAGCTATTTGAGGCAGTTTGAGAATGACTTGAGGTTCTATATTGAAATTGTATAATAAGAACTAACTGCAACAGCAATTGGCAAGGCATATTGACATGGGAGAGAGGCATAAAGCAATCACTGGTGTTATTAGAGAGAGCTAAGACAACAACTGGTAATGGCGATGAAAGTTTGGGCTGAGGCTAAACAGATAAACAGGACAGGGTACCGTGTAAAGGAACAGTCCAGCAGGCATCAGCTGTGCAGCTGAGTGATCATAAGGTCCAGTGAACAGCAATATGTGAGTCCGAGAGCAGTTCGAATTGGTGCTAAAGCACAGCGAGCAGGAAGCATGGCTGTTGTTTGCGTGTGCTAGTGGGCCGGGGCTAGCAGATGGATCTTTGTGGTCGTCGCAACGGGAAGCCTGTTGAAACCACAGACGATTACGTCGGCAGACCAGTCGTGATGGATCGGCGGGGCTCCGTGTCGACTCTAGGAGGTCCCGTCCGGTTGACAGAGAGGTAGATAGCTGGGAGATGTGCCTAACTCGAGGCTAGCTCAAGGCTGATTAGCCAACAACAACATCCATTTGGTTGCAGCTAGATAGTTGTGATGATCAGGTGTTAAAGGTCCAGTGATTTAGTGATTCCGGCAGAAAATCCCTTATGTTCTGGGTCGATAACGCGCTGTGCAGACAGTGCAGACTGGCCGATAATAGTCCAGGCTAGAGCTGGCTGGTAGGTAGTGCAGGCCACGGACAATGGTGAAAAACCGCTAACGGTGGATAATAGCAAGTAGCTACCCATCCGGTAGACAAAGAGGTAGATAGCCGGGATATGGGCCTGGCTCAAGGCTAACTGGTGCTTGCTTCGGGGGCAGTGGTGATTAGCCTACAGCAACATTCATTCGGTTGCGGCTAGCTAGTTGCGATCCGGTGTTAGGGTCCAGTGATTCAGTTATTCCGGCAGAAAATCCGATGTTCTGGGTGAAAACCGCTAACGGTGGCTAATAGCAAGTAGCTAGTTAGCGGGCTAGCTAGTTTCAACTGGAGATTCTAGATAAAGGTGAGTAAATAATAGAATCCGTTCCACATTGAGTGAGGCGGGTTGCAGGAAAGTATATTTAGTAGAAGGATGAAAAGTGTGATAGGGCAATATGTACGAAAAATACAAAAAAATACAAAAAACAGGCTATTTACACAGACACACAACAAAGAACACGACCGCACTGCTACGCCATCTTGGATAAGATGATAATTGTTAATTGATCTGGATATGAAGCTAGGGTTAGGATTATGGTTAGGGTTGATCTGGGTAGGGAATATTAAGATAAGTTCAGGGCAGTGTGGACCCATCATTCAGGGTTTTTTAGTCCCACCTGTTTAGCAAAAAAAAATTATACAAATTAGAAATCTTCTTTCATTTTGCCTGTTATTTTGCCATTAATATGTGTCACATATCTGTGTGCAAACAATGTTAAAAAAAATACAATACAAACATGGTCTCTTTTTTGCTTTCTTGAGGTAGGAAGCTCCAAAATGCAGGTGTTTCAGCCTAGCTCATTGCTTTCTGTGGTGGAGGGGCAGCCAGCGGAAAATACAGAGCATGGGGTCTGTAATCTTCTCTAGCTGCGCCGTGATTGGCTCAGTGTTCTGCCACTCATGGGGACACTATGTCACCGCAAAATCTACACAAAGAGAGAGAAAGTTCAAGCACCGTTGGGTGCTGCCATGGATTTACATTAGAAGTGCCCATCCAAGATGGCTCAAGGTCATTGGACACAGATAAAATAATGTCAAATCAAGTTATATCTACCGTAGCTTTGATACTTTCAAAATCTTAGCTAGCAAGCTAGACAAGCAGTCATCATCATGAATCAAGTCGACAATCTGCTGGCAAATCCTTTTCAATCCTTGTCATATGAATAGAAATTATAGATAAACCGTAGCGATGCTCATCGGCCATTGGACATAAACATTACACAAGAAGTTGGAAATCGCAAATTCAACAATGAGTGGTTTGGAAGGAATCAGTGTTTTACTGCAAGAGTTGCAAAGCAATCACTATTTTGCTTCCCTTGCTATTCGGTGGAGTGGGTGTGTGGTCCAAGTCTGGGCTTAAGGGTCTCTTTTCCAAGCTTAAAAGGATAAACATTCACACGCAACACCATGGGCCAGATGTTCAAAACAACTGGAAACTCTAAACTGGGAAATCTCAGACTTCAGTGAGTTCAAGATAACTGGGAACTCCGACTGGGAAATATGTTTTGAACAGTCATCCAACTCGGAATTCCAAGTCGGGAAATCCGGCCTCTTTCTAGAGCTCCGACCTGAAGATCACTGACGTCATGATTCAACCTTGTTTTTTTCAGAGTTCCCAGTTGTCTTGAAAGCACCATAAATCTAGAGAATGCCAGACTTTGATGACAAAGGTTAATGACAAAATTTGCCCACAGAAGGATGCCGCGCCACCTTCCTGTTCAAGTGAGCACAGCACAACGGTGTGTCCAAATACAGTGGGGAAAAAAAGTATTTAGTCAGCCACCAATTGTGCAAGTTCTCCCACTTAAAAAGATGAGAGAGAACTGTCATTTTCATCATAGGTACACGTCAACTATGACAGACAAAATGAGATTTTTTTTTCCAGAAAATCACATTGTAGGATTTTTTAATGAATTTATTTGCAAATTATGGTGGAAAATAAGTATTTGGTCAATAACAAAAGTTTCTCAATACTTTGTTATATACCCTTTGTTGGCAATGACACAGGTCAAACGTTTTCTGTAAGTCTTCACAAGGTTTTCACACACTGTTGCTGGTATTTCGGCCCATTTCTCCATGCAGATCTCCTCTAGAGCAGTGATGTTATGGGGCTGTCGCTGGGCAACACAGACTTTCAACTCCCTCCAAAGATTTTCTATGGAGTTGAGATCTGGAGACTGGCTAGGCCACACCAGGACCTTGAAATGCTTCTTACGAAGCCACTCCTTCGTTGCCCGGGCGGTGTGTTTGGGATCATTGTCATGCTGAAAGACCCAGCCACGTTTCATCTTCAATGCCCTTGCTGATGGAAGGAGGTTTTCACTCAAAATCTCACGATACATGGCCCCATTCATTCTTACCTTTACACGGATCAGTCGTCCTGGTCCCTTTGCAGAAAAACAGCCCCAAAGCATGATGTTTCCACCCCCATGCTTCACAGTAGGTATGGTGTTCTTTGGATGCAACTCAGCATTCTTTGTCCT
Source organism: Coregonus clupeaformis (assembly GCF_020615455.1). NCBI lineage: Eukaryota > Metazoa > Chordata > Actinopteri > Salmoniformes > Salmonidae > Coregonus > Coregonus clupeaformis. The sequence goes on from NC_059212.1 coordinate 28,983,055, forward strand.
CCAAACACGACGAGTTGAATTTTTACCAAAAAGTTCTATTTTGGTTTCATCTGACCATATGACATTCTCCCAATCCTCTTCTGGATCATCCAAATGCACTCTAGCAAACTTCAGACGGGCCTGGACATGTACTGGCTTAAGCAGGGGGACACGTCTGGCACTGCAGGATTTGAGTCCCTGGCGGCGTAGTGTGTTCCTGATGGTAGGCTTTGTTACTTTGGTCCCAGCTCTCTGCAGGTCATTCACTAGGTCCACCCGTGTGGTTCTGAGATTTTTGCTCACCGTTCTTGTGATCATTTCGACCCCACGGGGTGAGATCTTGCGTGGAGCCCCAGATCGAGGGAGATTATCAGTGGTCTTGTATGTCTTCCATTTCCTAATAATTGCTCCCACAGTTGATTTCTTCAAACCAAGCTGCTTACATTTTACATTTACGTCATTTAGCAGACGCTCTCATCCAGAGCGACTTACAGGAGCAATTAGGGTTAAGTGCCTTGCTCAAGGGCACATCGACAGATTTTTCACCTAGTCGGCTCTGGGATTAGAACCAGCGACCTTTCGGTTACTGGCACAACGCTCTTAACCACTAAGCTACCTGCCGCCCCTGCTGCCTATTGCAGATTCAGTCTTCCCAGCCTGGTGCAGGTCTACAATTTTGTTTCTGGTGTCCTTTTACAGCTCTTTGGTCTTGGCCATAGTGAAGTTTGGAGTGTGACTGTTTGAGGTTGTGGACAGGTGTCTTTTATACTGATAACAAGTTCAAACAGGTGCCATTAATACAGGTAACGAGTGGAGGACAGAGGAGCCTCTTAAAGAAGAAGTTACAGGTCTGTGAGAGCCAGAAATCTTGCTTGTTTGTAGGTGACCAAATACTTATTTTCCATCATAATTTGCAAATCAATTCATTAAAAATCCTACAATGTGATTTTCTGGATTTTTTCCCCTCAATTTGTCTGTCATAGTTGACGTGTACCTATGATGAAAATTACAGGCCTCTCTCATCTTTTTAAGTGGGAGAACTTGCACAATTGGTGGCTGACTAAATACTTTTTCCCCCCACTGTATGTCTGGTATGCTGCTGCATAAATGATGTAATGTGCCAGGGAGATATGTTTACTGTAGCTAAGAAAGTAATACTAAGTGTATATTGTGTAGTAAGCTGTTTGTAGCCCTTCTGCCTCACCCTAATAATGTGGTCTATTTATCCCTCTTAATTCCGCCTACTATTCTGATTTGGTGGTGCACATGTAGCCTATAGCCTGTTTAAAGAAATGTCATCATTGAATATTGTAAGAGCTTTCATTGTCTGCTTATATGCCCTCTTCATTTATCCTACGGTTCTGACTTGGTGTAAACAGAGAATATTGTAATTCTGTCGCTTTACATTTCAAAAGTGCTGAACAAATAGTACTATTGTCTACGTCTGTCTTAGCTCGCTCATGAATGTCTTAATCGAAATTACGGATTGCCTCTTATCCGCTCATCGTTCCCTAATGCCAGAGTTTGTACATCTCAATTGTCAGTAGAAACCACATTTGTTTAAGCAAGTCAGCCATATCAGCTATGTTTTTTTTAAAGGCAGTAAATGAGGCTGAATGAACTGTTTCGCTGCCAGACAAGGCTCTGCTTATAGCCAGGTGTAGTGGTGGTAAGGAGTCCCTCCATGGTGCTGAAAAGAAAGCTCTGCTGTTGGGACAGCTTTCTGTTGGCCCTAACAGTTTGTGGGCACCTTTTGTCACTGTTGTAGTGCAATGAATGTATTGTTTAGTGTTGTGTTGTGTAGTGTAGTGGCTTTGATGGCATGCATCTAAGATTTACATGCTATATCGCCACTGGGTTAGGGTTACGGCTTGGGTGCTAGTGTTAGGGATGATCCAGAGTGTGGAGATGAAGCTAGGGTTAGGGTTAGAGTTAGGGTAATGGCTAGTAAAGAGGGGTTTGGCGTTTTGGACATATTCATTTATGTGCCTGTTGATAACTTTCTCCCCTCAATTAGATGTTATACTGTAGGTTTTTGAACAGTGTTTCTGAGCAGAGTGTCACTTCAGCAGAGTAAATCTCCAGATCCACACATTTGGCCTTTTTATCATGATTTAGAGTGAAACCTGGTGTATTATCCACATACTCCATAACCACTAACTGTGGTGCTGATTTGGGATATTGTCGATACCATTGAAGAGTGACATCAGAGGTTTAGTTACAAGAGAGAATAACTCTGTCCCTTTCTGAAGCCATTTCCACGTCAGTGTAGGGTGTAATTACCAGTTCAGAACTGACACCTTGCTCGGTGGTTTGGTCCTCAGGTGGTAAATCCATTTACTGCACTCTTTAGAGGAGCATACCTTAAGCCAACTGACTGGTAATGGACCAGACAAACGTAAAAGGATCTCACACTGTTTTGGTCTCGGTCACGAGATACGAAAAGTAATTCAATTTTACACATCGTCATGTTGTAATATTTCATTTTTCGTGTGAGGATTTAGTGTCCCATAAATTGAAATGTGCACAGTATGTAACTGACAATCTGTTTTAATGCAGAAATAGACAATAGAATGATAATTTACATTGTCATCCTCAGAACTTCCTCAACATTTAAATGTGGTAAGCAAGTGTAAGTAGCAAGGTTATATGACAGATCTTCTTTGTCTGTGCTCCTCCTATAGACTGCCCTCCACAGTTATTAAGTCCAGTGACAAGGTTTTTCTATGTCTAATAATGATACAATAGTTTCATCTAGTGTTCAACATTCTGTCCAATAAGGTGAAACCTTGACATTGCTTGTATTTTCAAGGGTAAGTTACTAGTGGAAGTCAATAGCTGTCAGTAGAGTCTCATCAATTTGCTTCTATTCTTTTAATTATCATGCAGCATGTGAACACTTTACAGGTGTCTGTGTTGTAGAATTTCCCCCATCAATTAGCATATCAAACTAAATCAACCTGAGAAGGGCAGCATTTCACAGGGAATCCTTCAAGCAGTTCAACTAAATTGAATATACAATAAGCTCCTCCCCTGATTCAGAGCCCCACAATTATGAGACTTCTCAGCTACAGTGGATGGAACATAAAGTCTATAACAGTCTATTCAATACATGAATCATAATGGCACACTGGCTTAGGAATACTTTACTTATCCTGGCTGCATGCTATTTTGGTACAATATAGTGCTTTTCCTTCCTATTCTCTTTGTCTGAATCTTAGCCTATTCATTATTATAAAAAAAACTTTTAAAAAACTATTCTAACTACTTTTTCAGATTGCAGAGGTGAAGAGGCTGTTGACCAGCAGAGTGGACATGTTACTGCCCTTGAAGGAGGACTGGTAACTCTCAGCTGTACCTACACTACCAGTACTACATCTCCTGATCTCTTCTGGTACATCCAGTTAACTAGGGACTCTCCTCAGTATGTCCTGAGAAGAGATCGTTATTCAGAAGGGAGCAATAGTGATGTGTTCAAGAAGAGGTTTGATTCCAGGCTGAATGTCACATCTAGCTCTGTCCCCTTGACGATCCAGAGGTTGCAGCTGTCTGACTCTGCTGTGTACTACTGTGCTCTGAGGCCCACTGTGACAACAGTAGATTCAGTCACTGCACAAAAACTCAGGGTAGAGTGTTGTTCAGACAATGTCACAAGCTTCTCAATGTTTGACGATACACAGAAAGAGGAGGAGACAAGGAGTTCATAGTCTCATCATGGTCTAGTTACATCAGAGTGGTATTACTCTTCTCCCACTGATCTCACAGTAGCAGGTATGGAACCCTGGCTGAGGAATATACTGGTTCTTGCTACATTGTTTTATGGTAAAATAATATTACTTTCCTTATTTGTTTACTGCCTTTGCTCTAAGCCCTTTATTTTTTCAAACATATCTTTCAGTTTTATACTACTCCTACTAATTTTATACATTTTAATTCCCGCTATCATATTGTTTATCTTCTCTCTCCCCTAATACAAATGTGTGTCAATTTCCAGAATGCAGAGGAGAAGACACAGTCACTCAGCCACCAGGAGATGTGATCGCTACTGAGGGAGAACAGGTCACATTGGACTGTCAATTTGATGCAGTTAATATTAATAATATCTACCTGTTCTGGTACAAGCATAAAGTAAATGGCTTCCCAAAGTTCATGCTGGGCCGTTCTTCTTTTGGAAGTATAAATGGCACTGATTTTGAGGATAGATTTGATGCCCATCTTGATACAGACTCCAAATCAGTTCCCTTGACGATCCAGAGGTTGCAGCTGCCTGACTCTGCTGTGTACTACTGTGCTCTGAGGCCCACTGTGACAACAGGATATACAGCCCCCTTACAAAAACATACTGAGCTACACAATGACAATACACCTGTCTGGACAGTATACAACACCACTTTGAAATTGACACAATAACCTTCTCACTACCTCCCTGATACTACCAAGACTAGTGGTAGCAGATGTTGATAATCATAGTGATGATGATGATGATGATGATTATGATGATGATGATGATGATGATGATGTTGATGATGCAGTAAGTCATTTTGGATGCCAATAAAGATACCTCTTTCATTAAAGCTCTAAATGTAGATGTAAGAGACATTACAATCCCATTACAATATATAATGGATTTGAAAATAGACAATTTTTTTGTTTTCTTATAGAATAGGCCCAGTGTTCCAAGATGAATTTAGAAAATGCAATACTGTGTTGTGTACAGAGTTATGGAAAAGCCAGCATCAACCACAAGGGGGCCACAGTACCAAGTGAATGTTGCTTTCTACTCTGAAATGACTTGTCTATTTGAACATCCCCTCTGTTCTATGCTGCATGGTCTAGGCCTGTGCTGCTACAAAGACAGGAATCAAGAGAGCACACCAGTTTCTATATTGTAACATCAGTTTGTCTTGGTCTTTGTATCCTATGATAAGTATGGGACATTGGCTGTGTACCTCTGTTGTTCTTGCTGCACTTCTCTTTGGTAGGATACAGCTCTCATTATTTTTTTCTCAATACTCTGATTTACTGGAATCCTGACATTTTTCACAAAGGTATTTGTGGTAACTTTACGAGGATTATCCACACGCGTTTCAATGTTCATTGCCTTTACTTGAAAACTACAAAATAAAGGGTTACAGCCATTTACAAACAGTAGAAAACAGGAGAGCAATATACCCAACTCAACATGAGGTAGTGTCCCGTTAATACTGTGCCAACTCCCGAGTGGCGCAGTGGTCTAAGGCACTGCATCGCAGTGCTAGCTGTGCCACTAGAGATCCTGGTTCGAATCCAGGCTCTGCTGTAGCCGGCCGCAACCGGGAGACCAATGGGGCGGCGCACAATTGGCCCAGCGTCGTCCAGGGTAGGGGAGGGAATGGCCGGCAGGGAGGTAGCTCAGTTGGTAGAGCATGGCGTTTGCAACGCCAGGGTTGTGGGTTCGATTGCCATGGGGTATGAAAATTAAAAAGAATAATGTATGCACTAACTGTAAGTCGCTCTGGATAAGAGCGTCTGCTAAATGACGTAAATGTAAAAAAAATGTAACTCTGGGTGATGACATCACAGGAGGGTAAAGGTCACTGTCAACACCAATGTCCATAATAACCATGAATAGCAATAATACTATACTGCAGTTAAGTATACCACCTATTCAGTAGGAATTATTGATATAGTGTCCACAATATAACAGTATTCTTCTTTGTTTCCAGAGTGCAGAGGAGCAGACAGTGTTACTCAGTCAAAGAGAAAAGAGACTGATTATGAAGGGGAAGATGTGTCTCTCAACTTTGACTATAACACCAGTTTATCAGCTCCATCTCCACAAACGATTACCCTGAATATGTTTTGTGGAAGGATGTCATTGGACCAGGGGACTCTGATGATAGACTCAAGTGGAGATTTGATGCCCATCTCAATTCCATCATCAAATCAGTCCTCTTGATGATCCAGAGGTTGCAGTTGTCTGACTCTGCTGTGTACTAATGTGCTCTGAGGTCCACTGTGACAACAGGATATACAGACCCCCTACAAAAACTAGTGTAGCATTGGCACTAGTGTAGAAAAAATACAAGCCTTACTTCTGAGGTAGGTGGGACGTTAGCAGGGCTGTACACCTCACACAGTGACACACAGAAGACCATTCCAGAGGAGAGTGAATGCATGCAAAAATCAGTCTGAAGATGGAGAAATCAATCAGTGCAACAATACCTAAACATTTGAACTGCTTGCATCCTTATATTCAGATTATTCAATTATGGTATTGGTAGTGTGAGGGAAAATGTTAATGTCTGAAGAGATAAGCCTTGAATTGTAAACAGCATCTCCTCTCACTCTATCTTGGAAGGATGCCTCGGGTGTATGTCTGGATGAGAGCAGACCAGCCATGCCCCGTTGTACTTTCCAATTCCTTGCTAAATTGTCACATGGTCAAGACCATGTGTCAAAAGGAGGGATGGTGGATCTTGCAAATAAATATATGTGTAAAGTAGGTGGATCTTGTAAATAAATATTGGTTTACAGTAGGTTTTGCTATGTTTGCAGAAAATGCATCTGGTGGTGGTGTTGTACAATGTTTGATTTGCATGACTAAGAATGTACTGAAGAGTATTTCCAGAGAACAGGTTGTCCCTGCAAGGAATGGAGGAACACATGGTTGAGAATTTTGTCACCCTTAACAGTGTTCTTAAGACTCTTTCCCCCGGGTGAAGGTGTTTTTGCCGAACCTGGCAGGTGGAGATGAGTACTATTTGAACCCAGGTGATTTCGTGGTGGTCAAATACTTCAGGAGAAAGAGCTGGAAGGACCCCCATTGGAGAGGGCCGTACCAAGTTCTTCTGACCACCCTCACTGCGGAAACCTGACAGAGGGTGAGATGAGTCCTGAGCCAAAGGGACCAACGCAGGCCCAGAGTAGTGGCCCAGAATTAGATGGTCATCGGAGAAGGAGAGCCATGCTGGGCCCTCATAACTAAGAGGACTGATGGAATGGCCACTACCAAGTTTTCTGATGAGTATGACTGTCTAAAGGGTTTTGGAAATAAAGCCACAGACAAAGATTGGTGCATTTTCTATGCTTTTAGAACAGCTTTTAACTCAAAATATCATTGCCATGTTAAATCAGAGTCTTCGTCAAGAACTAAATTAAATTAACCAGTCACAATAGGGACGCCCCTCAGGGGAGACAACATCTTTAATACAGCAAACCCACAACAGCAATACCCACAGATATAAGTAGACCAATCTGGCCCAAACATTATGGTAAACATGCAGGGGAAGGAAATTCCTATGTTGGTAGATACAGGTGCTTAAACGCTTATGGGATTTCCTCCACCCCAGTAATACATTTTGAAACAAAACCCATGCCCTATTCCATAGGACCACTGAATGTTGAAAATTATTTTCTGTATTCACCCACCCAACCGTTTATTTGCTAGGTAGAGACTTGTTAACTAAACTTAATGCTACAATTTACTGTACCCCAGATGGAGTTTTCATTGATATCCCAAACGATGAGTTATTAAACCAATCAGTAAGCAGGCAAATTGAACCACTCCTCCAGGAGGACTAGGGGTCTGACACTGCCTCCCAGTCTATTTTGTCTCAGGTGCCAGAAACCTTATGGACAGAACATTCCAATGAATGTCGACTGATAGGCAATGCTAGCCCAGTTATAATAACTGTTGGTCCCAGAAATAAACTCTAGTCTCGAGAGCTACCTTAAAAAGGAAGCTCCCTCCAAAGGTTATCCCTCCCCTTCTGAATTGGCTGATGTATTTCATAATTTCGGCGCATTACATCTACATCTCAAAATAATAGACATTTAATGAGTGCGAAGCAGAAAGTGAATATCCAACAGAAATTGATCATAAATATTAAGAGTAACTTTGTTAGGGTAGACTAAACTGCCCTTTACTTACAGACATTATTATTGTGTTCATTGACAAGTTGTATACTGTGTACTGTGGTATAAACAGTATCCAGGATCAGCTCCCCAATTCCTCCTCTTCATCCACCATGCCTCTAGGACTGTAGTGAGAGCTAAACCTCCATACCCTCGCCTCACTGTTAAACTGAACAAAGAGAAGACCTGTGTGGATCTGGAGATCCCCTCTGCTGAAGTGACAGACTCTGCTCTGTACTACTGTGATCTGACGCCCACAGTGACAGGAAACCCAGAAACACTACAAAAACCTAACATCGCCTGAGAGAGTATTTCTGTCAGCTTCCTGCTTCCCCTGTTTGTCTCCTGGCCTCTAGAGGTCAGCTGTGTTCCCCTTTGCCTTAGTTCTTCCTCATGTGTCCTAATTAGCTTATCCAGGTCACCTGTGCCTTGTTTCCCCTTGTGTATTTTAGCTGTGTGTTTTCCCCTTGTTTGTCACTTGGTTATTGCGTCCTGACTGTGTGTCTCCTGCTTTGTCTCACCGTGTCTGTCCTAGTAAGTTTTTGAAGTTATCTTTAGTTTGTTTTTCTCCCCTCGTGGAGTTGTTTTGTTTTGCCTCCTGTTTTGTGAACATTAAATCTACTTGCCTGGAGTATTGCCTTGGGTGTTTCATTTGGGTCCTACAACATCTCCTCTGTGGCTAAGGGTAGTACCCCCAGCTCTACACTTCTGAGACCGGAGTTCTAACCCGGATTGTGACAGAATAACCAAGTCAATCATGGACCCAGAAACACTCAGTTCCCAGGACCTGTTGGCGGTGATCATTCGACATGAGGCTTCTTTCCAGCGCCATGAAGCCGTTCTCAGCCGACAAGAGGAGCTGATGGCTAGACATTCTCAACTCCTGGCCGAAATGATGAGTTCCCCTTCACCAGCTCTTTGAACGCCTCCTTGGTCCTCTCCCTTCCCCCGGTCACCTCCCAGTGACGACAGGCCTTCTCGGTTGGCGGAGCCCCGACTACCACCTCCCAAGCCCTTTTCTGGGGATCCAAGCTCTTGCCAGGGTTTCCTCACCCAATGCTCCCTCACCTTCGAGCTCCAACCCTCAAGTTTTCCCACAGACCGTTCCAAGATTGCCTACCTCATTACCCTTCTTTCAGACAAGGCGCTCGCCTGGGCCTCTGCGGTGTGGCAGTCCCAGGAGGCCTGTTGTGACTCCCACGCTGCATTTGTAGAAGAGTTCAAGCGGGTGTTCGATCATCCTGTCAGTGGGCGGGAGGCTTCCAAGCGCCTACTGTCTCTCCGTCAGGGCCCCCGAAGCACGGCAGATTTTGCCATTGAGTTCCGAACCATGGCAGCAAGGAGCGGATGGAATGATGAAGCGCTGAGGGTCTGCTTTCAGGGAGGGTTATCTGAGCCCCTTCAAGATGAGTTAGCCACCCGTGAACCAGCTGAAGATCTCGAGTCCCTCATAGCCTTGGCCATCCGCCTGGACAATCGTCTAAGAGAGCGGAGAACGGCTCGCCGTCAGGTGTCTCAGTCCCAAGTTCCTCTGAGCAGCTCTGTTTCTCCTGTTTGGACTCCGTCATTCAGAGCTGCCCCGGCTCCTGAACTGCCCCAGGATTCCCCGGAGAGCATGCAGTTAGGCCGTTCCAGGCTTTCTTCCAACGAAAGGGAACGTCGCATGAGGGAGCGTCGGTGCCTCTACTGCGGGGTTGCCGGCCACTTCCGCTCCACTTGCCCCGAGCTTTCGGGAAACGCCTGTCCCCGCCCAGCTACAGGAGGGTTGTGATGGGGAAAATTAGAGCTCCTCCTACTAACGCGGTCCTAGCTATTCCAGCCACTCTGTCCTGGGAGGGCCACCAGCATCGGGTCCAGGCTATGATCGATTCCGGTGCCGCAGGTGATTTTATGGATGTAACCTTGGCTAAGGAACTTAAGATCCCTACCCAACTACTTCCTCAACCCCAGGCAGTTACAGCCTTAGATGGCAGACCTCTGGAACCAGGAAAAGTTACTGAGGCGACTCAGTCCCTGCGACTTACCATCTCTCAACACCAGCAGGAGGAGACCTTCTATCTCATTGACTCTCCCGAGTATCCTATTATCCTGGGTCACCCTTGGCTATGCAGACATAATCCCCAGATCGACTGGCCTACTGGCACCATTCTTAGCTGGGGTCCCACTTGCTCAACTCACCTGCATGCTTCAGAGTTCCTCAGCCCCTAGTACCCAGTTTCAAGAGTCTGTTGACGTCTCCCGAGTCCCCAGTGTTTACCATCGGTTCAAGGCAGTGTTCAGCAAGGCCCGGGCCACTGCCTTACCGCCTCATCGCACTTATGACTGTGCCATTGATCTACTCCCTGGGTGCTGCCCTCCTAGAGGTCGGATCTTTTCCTTGTCCTCCCCCGAGCACGCAGCTATGGACACCTACATTAAGGAGTCCTTGGCAGCCGGCCTCATCTATGCCTCTACTTCCCCGGCTGGGGCGGGCTTCTTTTTTGTTGAAAAGAAAGACGGGGGTCTGAGGCCTTGTATTGATTACCGGGGACTCAACAAGATCACGGTTCGGAATCGATACCCTCTTCCGCTCATGGCCACTGCTTTTGAGCTGCTTCAAGGGGCTTCCATTTTTACTAAGCTGGATCTCCGCAATGCTTACCATCTCATGCGGATCCGGCCAGAGACGAATGGAAGACGGCGTTCAGCTACGCCCACGGGACACTATGAATATCGGGTGATGCCGTTCGGGCTCACCAATGCCCGCAGTATTCCAAGCCCTGATTAATGATGTTCTCCGGGATATGCTTAATCTGTTCGTCTTCGTGTACCTGGACGATATCCTCATCTTCTCGAGGTCACTGAAGGAACATGAGGGGCATGTTAGCCGGGTTCTCCAGAGGCTCCTTGACAATCACCTCTACGTTAAGCCTGAGAAGTGTGAATTTCATGTTTCTCAGACTCAGTTTCCTCGGGTTTATTGTCACTCCCGGGCACCTAGAGATGGATCCCAAGAAGGTCAAGGCGGTCCACGATTGGCCCACACCTGCCACGGTCAAGGAGGTTCAACGGTTCATTGGCTTTTCTAACTTCTATCGGAAGTTCATCAAGAATTTCAGCTCGGTGGTAGCCCCCTTGACGACGCTTACCAAGGGAGGAGGGACCAAGATTCACTGGGGTCCGGAAGCAGCAGGGGCCTTCGAGGATCTCAAGCGCCGCTTCACTTCTGCTCCGATTCTGGTGACCCCTGACCCAGAGAGACCTTTCGTGGTGGAGGTGGACGCCTCAGAGGTGGGGGTGGGAGCCGTCCTGTCACAGAGGGGTGCGGATGGGAGATTACACCCTTGTGCCTTCATGTCTCGCCGCCTGTCTGAGGCCGAGCGCAACTACCACGTGGGGGATCTAGAGTTGCTTGCGGTAAAACTGGCCTTGGAAGAGTGGCGCCATTGGCTTGAGGGGGCTCAGCACCCTTTCCAGGTTCTCACAGACCACAAGAACCTGGAATATCTCCAACAGGCTAAGCGGATGAACCTCGGCAAGCACGATGGTCCCTTTTCTTTAATCGATTCCAGTTCCTCCTGACTTACCGACCTGGCACCAAGAACGTCAAGCCGGATGCTCTGTCTCGAGTCTATTCTCCCGAGGTACAAGAGAAGCCCTTGGCATCGATTATTCCGAGGTCTAGGATCGTCGCACCTCTTCAGTGGGAACTAGAAAGAGGGTACGAGAAGCTCTTGCCCATGAGCCCGATCCAGGCGGTGGTCCTGCCGGTCGCCTGTACGTTCCTCTCTCGGTTCGGGCCCGCGTCTTGCAGTGGGGTCATGAGTCGCCCTTGACATGCCATCCTGGCAGTGCTCGCACACTGGAGTTCCTCCGGCCGGCGGTTTTGGTGGCCGTCCATCAAGAAGGACGTGCAGGTCTATGTTGAGGCCTGCCCTGTGTGCAACCAGGGAAAGTCGACACGCCAGCGACCCCAGGGACTGCTCCATCCCTTACCTGTTCCTCGAAGGCCATGGTCACACCTTTCTCTGGACTTTGTTACGGGACTTCCTCTATCCCAGGGCAACACCGTCATCCTTGTGGTGGTAGACCGTTTCTCTAAGGCTGCCCGGTTTATTCCCCTGCCCAAACTGCCCTCGGCTAAGGAGACTGCTGAGCTCCTCATGAACCATGTCTTCCGGATATTTGGCATTCCCCTGGACGTGGTCTCTGACCGAGGTCCCCAATTCTCGTCCCGGTTTTGGGGGGCCTTCTGCAGGCTTATTGGGGCCACAGCCAGCCTATCGTCAGGATTCCATCCAGAGTCTAATGGCCAAACGGAACGGATTAATCAGGATCTGGAGACCACCCTGCGGTGTATGGCGGCCAGTAATCCCACGTCTTGGGCCACCTATATCATTTGGGCTGAATATGCCCACAACACCCTCCAGTCCTCAGCCACCGGATTGTCCCCCTTCGAATGCCAGTTCGGTTACAACCCTCCATTATTTCCAGAGGAAGAGGCGCAAGTTGGTGTTCCCTCGGCCCAGCGCTTTGTCCAACGCTGTAGGCGGACCTGGAAGAAGGCCAGGTGTACCCTCCTTCGGACCTCCCAGAGATACCAAAGTCAGGCTAATCGCCACCGCCGGACGGCCCCCTAGTTTCCGAGCTGGTCAGAGAGTTTGGTTGGCCACTAAGAACTTGCCCCTCCGGGTCGAATCCAAGAAGCTTTCCCAGAGATACATCGGCCCTTTCCGCATTGCTAGAAAGGTTAACCCTGTTTCGTATCGTTTAGTTCTGCCTCGCTCCCTTAGAGTTAACCCCACTTTTCATGTTTCACTCCTTAAACCTGTCTTGTCTTCTCCTTTTGCCCCCCCACACAGACCCCCGCCACCTCCCAGGATCATAGACGGCCAGCCAGCCTACACAGTCCGCCGGATACTGGACTCCCCGGAGGGTCCAGAACTCTCTGCAGTATCTGGTGGACTGGGAGGGCTACGGGCCAGAGGAGCGCTCCTGGGTTCCAGCCAGGGACATCCTGGACCCAGGGTTGATCCGAGATTTTCGCACCCTGGGGCCAGGGTGTTCTGGAAGGAACGTCAGGAGTCGTTCCTAGAGGAGGGGGTCCCTGTCAGCTTCCTGCTTCCCTGTTTGTCTCCTGGCCTCTAGAGGTCAGCTGTGTTCCCCTTTTGCCTTAGTTCTTCCTCATGTGTCCTAATTAGCTTATCCAGGTCACCCGTGCCTTGTTTCCCCTTGTGTATTTTAGCTGTGTGTTTTCCCCTTGTTTGTCACTTGGTTATTGCGTCCTGACTGTGTGTCTCCTGCTTTGTCTCACCGTGTCTGTCCTAGTAAGTTTTTGAAGTTATCTTTAGTTTGTTTTTCTCCCCTCGTGGAGTTGTTTTGTTTTGCCTCCTGTTTTGTGAACATTAAATCTACTTGCCTGGAGTATTGCCTTGGGTGTTTCATTTGGGTCCTACAACATCAACTCTGTGGCTAAGGGGTAGTACCCCCAGCTCTACACTTCTGAGACCGGAGTTCTAACCCGGATTGTGACAATTTCTACTCTTAATTTGACAATAGTGCCATCAAGTGGAGTCAACATGCACCCATTCTATTGCGTCAAGAGGAGGATCATAATGTTACACTTAACATGTAATGAGTGGAACTGATTCACCCAGAGAGTGAATGTTCCAAGAGAAGATCATTTTACAGAGAGTCTCTGTCTAACACCCAGCGGCTATGATGCTGCTCTATTCAGTCTTGTTTTTGTGTTCACTTGTAGGTAAGAATTCACTCTCCTTTAACCGAATGTGTCCTAACAGAATGTACACTGTTCAGTATTCATTACAATATGGTATTATCAATATCAAGTGGTAATACACTTTGAAACACCAAGTGTGGATATACTGTACGCAGTCTACATTGACTCTGTAATCCATGTTGTTATTTTTTTACAGGTACAAGTGTTGAAGCCATAATTACTCCAGAGAGAGATGTAGTGGATGTTCTTTACATTTTGTACAGGCGACCCTTACAACATTTTGAAAGTGAGCCTGTATTGTTGATGGTAATTACTTTTTTAAAGTTCTGTCTATTGATTTTGTTTCTAAATTATCTGTACAGGACAGATTGCTGGGGATCACATCACTCCTGTAAAAAAATTTTTTAGGGGGTAGATCAGCTTTAATATTGCAGATAGATTGTAACTTCCATCAATGTAATTGTCTGCATCACTTCCAATCCCCAAAAAAATTCTCGCATATATATATATATATATATATATATATATATACACATTCTTACACATATATATATACATACATACATACATACATATCCTTTAAAATATATATATATATTTCCCCTTATTACTTTCCAACCCCACCATCCCTTCCCTAATTTGAGTAAACTAGTGAACAACAATGCTAAGGCCTCTACTTCATGCTTATACATTGTCACGATCGCTGGAGGAAGTGGACCAATGCGCAGCGTGATGAGTGAACATACTTATTTAATAGAGAACAAAACGATAACGTGACGTCCTTGGTTACAAACACTAACCATACACGGAACAAGATCCCACAAACACTGTGGCCAAACAGGCTGCCTAAGTATGGTCCCAATCAGAGACAACAAGCAACAGCTGATCCACGTTGCCTCTGATTGAGAACCACACCGGCCAACCTAGAAACAAATAACTAGATAAAGAACCTAGAAACAAAACACATAGAAACAACACACCCTGGCTCAACATAACAGAGTCCCAGAGCCAGGGCGTGACAGTACCCCCCCCCAAAGGCGCGGACTGCGACCGCGCCAAACATAAACCGAACAGGGAAGGGCCGGGTGGGCATTCCTCCTCGGAGGCCGGTTCCGGCTCCGGGGCTTGACTCACCACCCTCCGTAGCTCCCCTGGTCCGGTCTGGCCCCGCTGGCTGGAGCTGGACTGGACATCGGTGGAGCGGATTGCTTAAGCTCCGATGTGGAGCAGCTCACGGTACCTGACCAGGCACCGGTGACCCAGGCACAGGCTGTGCCGGGACTGACGACGCGCACCACAGGCTTGGTGCGGGGAGCAGCAACGGGCCGGACCGGGCTGACGACGCACGCACCACAGGCTTGGTGCGGGGAGCAGGACGGGCCGAACCGGGCTGACGAGAGCGCACCACAGGCTTGGTGCGGGGGAGCAGGGACGGGCCGAACCGGGCTGACGGGCGCACCACAGGCTTGGTGCGGGGAGCAGGAACGGGCCGGACCGGGCTGACGGGCGCACCACAGGCTTGGTGCGGGGAGCAGGAACGGGCCGGACCGGGCTGGCGACGTGCACCACAGGCTTGGTGCGAGGGGTAGGAACAGGCCGGACCGGGCTGGCGACGCGCACCACAGGCTTGGTGCGAGGGGCAGGAACAGGCCGGACCGGGCTGGCGACGCGCACCACAGGCTCGGTGCGAGGGACAGGAACAAGCCGGACCGTACTGGGGACACACACCACTGGCCCTACGCGGGGATCAGGAACGGGCCGGACTGGCAACACACCCCAGTACCTCTCGCCGTGCCTCTACATTCTCCTTCCCCCTGGTGACCAGTGACTCCCGTAACCTGGCGGCCTCCTTTGCCAACCCGCTGAACCACTCTATCCCGGCCTGCTGCTGCCCCGTCGTCCACGGCGTGAGCCCCCCCCTAAAAATGTTCTGGCCGTCTGTCCTCCCCGTGGGCCAGGCCTCCATGGCTCTCGCCAGACTCTCGCTCCTCTGCTCCCAAGTCCAGACTCTCTCCTCCTCACGCTGCTTGACCCAGTCGAGGTTGATATTCATTAGAGTCCTCTCTGGCGTTGGCTCCTGGACACGCTGCTTGGTCCAGTTATGGTGGGATCTTCTGTCACGATCGCTGGAAGAAGTGGACCAATGCGCAGCGTGATGAGTGAACATACTTATTTATTAGAGAACAAAACGATAACGTGACGTCCTTGGTTACAAACACTAACCATACACGGAACAAGATCCCACAAACACTGTGGCCAAACAGGCTGCCTAAGTATGGTCCCAATCAGAGACAACAAGCAACAGCTGATCCACGTTGCCTCTGATTGAGAACCACACCGGCCAACCTAGAAACAAATAACTAGATAAAGAACCTAGAAACAAAACACATAGAAACAACACACCCTGGCTCAACATAACAGAGTCCCAGAGCCAGGGCGTGACATAAATACTATATACAGTGGGGAAAAAAGTATTTAGTCAGCCACCAATTGTGCAAGTTCTCCCACTTAAAAAGATGAGAGAGGCCTGTAATTTTCATCATAGGTACACGTCAACTATGACAGACAAAATGAGCATTTTTCTCCCAGAAAATCACATTGTAGGATTTTCAATGAATTTATTTGCAAATTATGGTGGAAAATAAGTATTTGGTCAATAACAAAAGTTTCTCAATACTTTGTTATATACCCTTTGTTGGCAATGACACAGGTCAAACGTTTTCTGTAAGTCTTCACAAGGTTTTCACACACTGTTGCTGGTATTTTGGCCCATTCCTCCATGCAGATCTCCTCTAGAGCAGTGATGTTTTGGAGCTGTCGCTGGGCAACACGGACTTTCAACTCCCCCTCCAAAGATTTTCTATGGGGTTGAGATCTGGAGACTGGCTAGGCCACTCCAGGACCTTGAAATGCTTCTTACGAAGCCACTCCTTCGTTGCCCGGGCGGTGTGTTTGGGATCATTGTCATGCTGAAAGACCGAGCCACGTTTCATCTTCAATGCCCTTGCTGATGGAAGGAGGGTTTTCACTCAAAATCTCACGATACATGGCCCCATTCATTCTTTCCTTTACACGGATCAGTCGTCCTGGTCCCTTTGCAGAAAAAACAGCCCCAAAGCATGATGTTTCCACCACCATGCTTCACAGTAGGTATGGTGTTCTTTGGATGCAACTCAGCATTCTTTGTCCTCCAAACATGATGAGTTGAGTTTTACCAAAAAGTTCTATTTTGGTTTCATCTGACCATATGACATTCTCTCAATCCTCTTCTGGATCATCCAAATGCACTCTAGCAAACTTCAGACGGGCCTGGACATGTACTGGCTTAAGCAGGGGGACACGTCTGGCACTGCAGGATTTGAGTCCCTGGTGGCGTAGTGTGTTACTGATGGTAGGCTTTGTTACTTTGGTCCCAGCTCTCTGCAGGTCATTCACTAGGTCCCCCCGTGTGGTTCTGGGATTTTTGCTCACCGTTCTTGTGATCATTTTGACCCCACGGGGTGAGATCTTGCGTGGAGCCCCAGATCGAGGGAGATTATCAGTGGTCTTGTATGTCTTCCATTTCCTAATAATTGCTCCCACAGTTGATTTCTTCAAACCAAGCTGCATACCTATTGCAGATTCAGTCTTCCCAGCCTTGTGCAGGTCTACAATTTTGTTTCTGGTGTCCTTTGACAGCTCTTTGGTCTTGGCCATAGTTGAGTTTGGAGTGTGACTGTTTGAGGTTGTGGACAGGTGTCTTTTATACTGATAACAAGTTCAAACATGTGCCATTAATACAGGTAACGAGTGGAGGACAGAGGAGCCTCTTAAAGAAGAAGTTACAGGTCTGTGAGAGCCAGAAATCTTGCTTGTTTGTAGGTGACCAAATACTTATTTTCCATCATAATTTGCAAATAAATTCATTAAAAATCCTACAATGTGATTTTCTGGAATTTTTCTCTCTCAATTTGTCTGTCATAGTTGACGTGTACATATGATGAAAATTACAGGCCTCTCTCATCTTTTTAAGTGCACAAAACTTGCACAATTGGTGGCTAACTAAATACTTTTTTTCCCCACTGTACATTTTATGGACACAGTCAATAATTATATTTTGTTTGTTTTTACTCCTGAACTTCCTCCGATCATTTTCAATTGATTTTGTTTCTATATTATCTTTACAGGACAGATTGCAGCGGATCACATTACTCCTGTAAATCATGAAGTCATCAGTACAGAGGGAAAACCTGTGACTCTGAGCTGTAATTATGTTTACCTTTACTGGTACCTGCATTATTCTAACCAGGCCCCTCAGTTTCTGCTGTATAGCAACCTGGTCTCAGATCATTTCATATTATTCTGTATGTAAATCCGAGACACCCAATTTCGTATGATATGTTACGAATTACAATTTGTTTTATATGTTACGAATTTGCAAAATGTATGATATGTTACGTATTCTAGTTAGGTGGCTAGCTAGGTTAGGGTTAGGGGTTAGGGTTAAGATTAGGGTTAAGTTAGGAGTTAGGTTATTGGGTTAAGGTAAGGGTTAGGGGAAGGGTTAGCTAACATTCTAAGTCATTGCAAAATACCTAAAAAGTAGTAGTAGTAGAACATTATCTAATTAGCTAAAATGCTTAAGTTGTCCATGATGTGATTTGAACTCACAACTTTAGGGTTGTTAGACGTTCACGTTATACGCCCAACCATCCACCCCGACTAACCACCCTACTTTTGTTATTGCCTTAAGTAACCATCTGTCTTATGTAACCATACCAAACATAACATACCATACTTATTTGACTGTCCCGGATTTACATTTACTATGTTACGTCTAGTCTATGACACCAGGCTGTGTATAAAGTTGCCATATCACAGAGCCGTAGTGAACATATCCTTGATAAGAAATATACATCCGCAACGTCCCGGACATCAACTGAACTGATCATAACACACCTAACCCTGGCAGACTCATCTCTCTACTACTGTGCTCTCAGTGATTGTTATAACCAGTGATCCATAAAAGACCCTGTACAAACACCTGCAGAACAAAATAAACAGGAATTATATTGACCTTTACTTGTACCGGCATTATCCTAACCAGGCTCTTCAGTTTCTACTGTATAAAGGTGCTAGATCACAGAGTGGTAGTGAACATGTCCCTGATAAGAGATACATCCAAAACGTCTCGGACATCAACTGAACTGGTCATAACAATTCTAACCCTGGCAGACACAGATCCCTACTACTGTGCTCTCAGGGAATATACCCAGTGATACAACGTCTATAAAACCCTATACAAGAACCTGCAGACCAAAAATGCTGTGATTAAGCAAGGATACAAATGTAACATCAAACCACACTTTGATCTCATAATGTCAGAGGTTGAGATCAGAGAAAGTGGTCACATCAGTGCTGTGTGCAATCACCAGGAGGTCTAGTGTTTCTCTGTCTTCATATCAGTAGTCTTGAATTCCACCTAGACAGATATTTTGATATCGGTGGAAAAGCACTTGGGAATATGACAAAGTGCAAAAATATTATTGTTTGTAGTTACTCCTCACAATTCACACTGCGTGGTGGTGTAGTATGACAGTCAACCTGAGGGGGCAACCTAACAAAGAACACACACCTGAATCAGAGGATGCCATACAGACAGACACCTCCCCATGGTCTACTACTGCATGTAATACAGAACAACATGACGCATCAACAGTAGGACAGAGGGTGTCAAAGCTCTGTGATAGATAGATCAGCATTGTTCTGCTCCTTACCTTTTACACTTCAAACTGACTGACTAGTCATGAGAAACTGGCTGATCCTGTATGTTCTGGCTGCATGCTGCTTTGGTATAACATCACTCTGTTCATCTGTCTCTTTCTGTGCATTTGTTCATTTTATTTAGATACATTATTATTATATGTTGTGAAGATATATTTATCTTTCTTTTCAGGGTGCAGAGCAGAAGAGAATGTAACACAGCCAACAGAAGATGTAATGGTCTTAGAAGGACAACCAACAACACTCACTTGTCTATTCATTACAACTGATCAATCACCATATCTCTTTTGGTACAAACAACAAGCAAATGGCAAGCCCATATTTATGCTGAGAAGGGATACATTTTCACCTGGGGAAGCTGCTACTGAGTTCAAGGACAGATTTGATGCCCGTCTAAATTTCACAGCAAAATCAGTCCCCTTGATGATCCAGAGGGTGCAGCTGTCTGACTCTGCTGTGTACTACTGTGCTCTGAGGTCCACTGTGACAACAGGAGATACAGCCCCCTCACAAAAACTATAGGTTTCAAATGTGTCCATAGATGCCAACGGTACCACTGAAAAGTTAGGACCAAAGCACTATATGTATTTCAATATACTTTATGTACAGTAGTAGACCTGAATTAGATACTCTGTAGGAGACATGAGTGTTTGTACCTGAATTATAATAGAGTATGTGTACGTTCCCCCCCCCCCAAAAAAAAAAAAAATATGTTCATCATACTCACATCATGGAACATTTATGTAATTGACAAATGCTTTAAGCTACTTTTCATTTCTTGTGAGCTAGACGTAAGCTTTTCACTTTGGCTAATGTACTGGAAAGAGTGCTTATATCTAATCTGAGACCCCTAGAATCTGAGTCTGAATAGATCTTATCTCCCATCCATTATATTCCCTTATTTAAATATGAAAGTTATTTGCTTGTTCAACTACCAGTGACCACATTTTATATTTGGAAATAAAGTAAATATATCATGAATATCAGAAATGTCATATGACTTAACGCTCTAAATATTCTCTCATTTAAATGCCATTGATACCATCTTTACTGTCATTTAGTAAACCAAACCTTCATCACCACCACCTAACTTCTTTAAGAGCCATCATTGAATGGGTTTTATGTCAAAGGGAGGAGCTACAGAAATGATCCTGTTCAAACTGTACATATGATTACAGGAGACATATTATGAATTAGTTGGTCCCGCATATACAGTAGAAGAATATGAATTGAATATGTGTATGTTTTCAAACATTTATTTTCAAAATAAGTTAATCATACTCACTTCATACAATATTTATGTCATTGTCAATACCTACCATATTATTTTGGCTAGACGTAGTCGTTTCACTTCGTCTCTAATGTACGGCAAAGAGTGCTAATATAATACTGACGAGGTAATATTGACCCATACATTTCTATACAATCTTACCTCTCACTGAACAGGCTCCTCCTTCATGTCTGTCAGTTGATGGTGATATACAGGCTGAGATGGACATGGAAGAGAGAGAGAGAGGATCTCTAGCTCTTACTGTAACTCACAGTCACTCTCTGTGTGTTCTGCATAACCATGGTACTCTGTCTGATCATCTGGCTGGTTCTTGCTGTACTGTGCTTCGGTAAGATGGAACCATTTCGTCATCTATCTAATTTTTCTTTTTTTAATCTTTCATTATCACTCACTTTATATTTTTTTGTCTTCCAGAGTGCTCAGGAGACCATGTTCAACAGCAACCAGGAGGTGTGATTGCTACAGAAGGAGGACTGGTAACACTGAGTTGTCAATATAACACCAGTGCTAATAATGTATATCTATATTGGTACAAACAAGAAGCAAATGACTTCCCTAAATATATGCTGAGCCGTTATTCTTATGGATCTGAAGACACTGCTGCAGGGTTCAAGGAGAGATTCAATGCAAGTCTAAATGCCAAGACACAATCAGTCCCTTTGACGATCCAGGGGTTGCAGCTGTCTGACTCTGCTCTGTACTACTGTGCTCTGAGGCCCACAGTGACAACAGGATATACAGCCCCCTTACAAAAACACTGTGTGTGCATGTGGGTGTGTACAGAACTTTTTGTTGTGTGCCTTTTCTTAAGTCAAGGGGAGGTGTTACATAATTGAGGCAGATGAAAGGAAATGACAGTGAGAAACCAGGGGAGTCATTCTGTCATAACTATACTTGTGTTCACTATTTTCACTGTGTTAAATAATACTTACCAGAATGATACTGGGATAAATGTTAATATTTGCACCAGTTGGAGAGTTTTATGCTATTCTTCATATCCAATCACAAATTTTAAGTGTTATCATTACCTTGTATAGACAATACACACATACACTGAAAATGAACACTTCAATATTTTAAATTAACAACAAAAGAATATGTTGATTCAAATTTGAATGGAAAAGTGAGAGAAACCCAATAATGCTGTCTGATCGTTTTGCTGATTTATACTTTAGATTTTATATTTAAATATGAAACCAAAATAAACTGTGAAAATGAATGCCTCATGTTGAATAGATGAATTATCTAACAGATCGTCCCTTCAAGCAATGTTTTCCCCCTATGACATCACAGTAGACAGGACAGATCCTTCTGCCAACTCTGTTGACTTAAAATCAAGAAAATAAATGGGGATAAATAACACAGTTTTATCCAATATCCAACAGAGGGAGACTAAGGTAATCATATTTCAGTGCAGCCCTGCATTTTGAGGATGTGACAGTGGCATCAAGCAGCAGCAAGAAGTCTGCTGTTACTTCTGCTCATCTGACAACTCTCTGTATTTGGGGGTGGGGCTTCAAAGGTTTGAGAACAGATGGTCCATTCAAAACTAGAAGGATGTTTTTTTAGTATACACATATCTTGCTGTGCTGTGTTTTATCATTTTAACTTCCAGTTTCAGCCACAATGTCAATCCCCACATTTATTTTGCTTTTAGTAATGCATGTAAGTAATCTACTTAATTGTTTTATGTTGAATCTAAACTAAGTGTTGATGCGTTGAAAATAGATTGATAACAAGTAATAATAGAAGAATAACATATTTTGCGTCTCTTGCAGGTGACAGTAATGGTCAGACCATTGAGCCAACCAGAGAGGAGGTGTATGTTCCAGCAGGTACACTTTCATGGACCTACTCATCTGTAGTCTCTCTTCAATGGTATCTCCAGGACCCTAGATCAGCTCCTCAGTATATCCTGCTTATCCTGCATGGTGTTGGGTCTCCATCACGGGCTCCATGTCTGGCTCCTCGACTGTCAGTCAAAAGAAATGATGAATCTGGGGAGATCTTCTGCTGAAGTGACATACTCTGCTCTGTACTACTGTGCTGTGAGGCCCACAGTGACAGGAAACCTACACTGTAAAAAAAAAACTCAGCAGGGACCACATCAGTATTGTAGCGGTATTGTAGCGGTTTCAGGGATTATGTTGTGGATGGACGTTATGTACCTGCGAGGTTCCTTCGTTTTTTTGGCTGCCAGGACCACGGACAGCAATGTGAAGTATTCCCCAGAGGCACGACCACAGACAGCTCAGCGGAAACTTCTAGTCTGCAGCAGAACAGCCACACCTGTTTCCAGTTGTAATCAGAGCCAAACTGCAGACAGGTGAAACCAATCAGTTCCTAAATTTAACCGCGCCCTGGGTTTTCTTTCTTCGTTTTTTTGTTGTTGACCCCGGGAGGTGAAGGAGTAGGAGGTTATTGGAGAGACAGAGCATACGGTGGAGAAGGAGATTATATAGAAGAAAGGAAAGGATTGAACCCCCAAAGACAAAGCTTGGAGGACCTTCCACTTTTGGCGAAGTGTTTACTTTGTTTGTTTTGGGTTTTGTATATCAACAATGCTGTCAAAGCCTGATATTAATAAACCGGTATAACCCTTCACATGGACTGGTGTTGTGTGTTTGTATGTGTAAACCCTGCCTTACAAAGAACCCATTGCCGAAAACTCTACAATTTGTTATCATTGAAATATGTATCAAAGTGTTGAAGAGCGACTAAAAATTATGATTTATATTTACCCACAAACAGCAGTTTCTGCAGCTCCTGGCTGATCTTCAGGTGAGGTACCTTCTTATCCTACATGTGCTGCCCACTACACCTTCTGAAGGATGGGTTGATCAGTGTCATGATCGTCGTAAGAACCGGACCAAGGCGCAGCGTGATATGCGTACATCTTTTAATGAGTACTTTAAATAACCATAACAAAACAACAAAACGATACGTGAAGTCCTAAGGTTAACAAACACAAACCTCTCCGGAACAAGATCCCACAAATGACAAGTGCAAAACAGGCTGCCTAAGTATTGGTCCCAATCAGAGACAACAAGCCACAGCTGCCTCTGATTGGGAACCACCGCGGCCAACATAGAAACACATGAACTAGAACATGAACATAGAACACTAAACATAGAAACTAACACCCTGGCTCAACATATAAGAGTCCCCAGAGCCAGGGCGTGACAGTACCCCCCCCCAAAGGCGCGGACTGCGACCGCGCCAACTAAACCCAACAGGGGAGGGGCCGGGTGGGCATTCCGCCTCGGAGGCGAATCCGGCTCCGGGCGTGACCACCACTCTCTAGCTACCCCCCCGTAGCACCCCTGGTCTGGTCCCGCTGGCTGGAGCTGGACTGGACATCGGTGGAGCGGATTGCTTAGGCTCCGGTGTGGAGCAGCTGACCGGTACCTGACCAGGCACCCGGTGGAACAGGCACGCGGGCTGTGCCGGACTGACGTATGCGCACCACTGGCTTGGGTGCGGGGAGCAGGAATGGGCCGGACCGGGCTGACGACGCCGCACCACTGGCTTGGTGCGGGGGAGCAGGAACAGGCCGGACCGGGCTGACGACGCGCACCACAGGCTTGGTGCGGGGAGCAGGAACAGGCCGGACCGGGCTGGCGACGCGCACCACTGGCTTGGTGCGGGGAGCAGGAACAGGCCGGATCGGGCTGGCGACGCGCACCACAGGCTTGGTGCGGGGAGCAGGAACAGGCCGGGCCGGGCTGGCGATGCGCACCACAGGCTTGGTGCGAGGGGCAGGAACAGGCCGGGCCGGGCTGGCGACGCGCACCACAGCCTTTGTGCGAGGGGCAGGAACAGGCCGGACCGGGCTGGCGACGCGCACCACTGGCTTGGTGCGAGGGACAGGAACGGGTCGGGCTGGGAACACGCACCACTAACTTAGTGCGGGGAGCAGGAACGGGTTGGGCCGTACTGGGAACATGCACCACTAACTTAGTGCAGGGAGCAGGAACGGGTTGGGCCGTACTGAGAACACGCACCACTAACTTAGTGCGGGGAGCAGGAACGGGTTGGGCCGTACTGGGAACACGCACCACTAACTTAGTGCAGGGAGCAGGAACGGGTCGGGCCGGACTGGGAACACGCACCACTAACTTAGTGCGGGGAGCAGGAACGGGTTGGGCCGTACTGGGAACACGCACCACTAACTTAGTGCGAGGAGCAGGAACGGGTTGGGCCGTACTGGGAACACGCACCACTATCTTAGTGCGGGGAGCAGGAACGGGTCGGGCCGGACTGGGAACACGCACCACTAACTTAGTAGGGGGAGCGGGAACGGGTCGGGCCGGACTGGGAACACGCACCACTAACTTAGTGCGGGGAGCAGGAACGGGTTGGGCCGTACTGGGAACACGCACCACTAACTTAGTGCGGGGAGCAGGAACGGGCCTGACCGTACTGGGAACACACACCACTGGCCTTGTGCGGGAATCAGGAACGGGTCGGACCGGACTGGTGACACACACCACTTGCTTGGTGCGAGGAGCGGGACTGGGTTTCCTCATAAACCTCCGCTCCCTCTGCTGCCTACTCAGTTCCTCTCGCCGTGCCTCCACACTCTCCTTCTCCCTCCTGACCAATGGCCCCCGTAACCTGGTGGCCTCCTCTCCTAGTCCACAAACTCGCCCTGTAGCTGCCTCCAGCAGCCCCGTCGTCCATGCCGTGTGCCCCCCAACATTTTTTTATTGGGGTTGCCTCTCGCCTGTCCGACGACGGCCCGGTTGGCGCCGCTTCTCCTCTCCTGCCTGGACATCCTCCCTCATCGCCCTCCGGTAGCGGACGGCCTCCTCCTCAGTGATCCTCCCCCAACCGAGGAGGACATCCACTAGCGTTACCTCCGGCGTTTGCTCCTGGACACGCTGCTTGGTCCTTATTTGGGGTCCGCAGGTAGCTTAGTGGGTAAGAGCGTTGTGCCAGTAACCGAAAGGTCGCTGGTTCTAATCCCCGAGCCGACTAGGTGAAAAATCTGTCGATGTGCCCTTAAGCAAGGCACTTAACCCTAATTGCTCCTGTAAGTCGCTCTGGATAAGAGCGTCTGCTAAATGACTAAAATGTAAATGTTATTTGGTGGGATCTTCTGTCACGATCGTCGTAAGAACCGGACCAAGGCGCAGCGTGATATGCGTACATCTTTTAATGAGTACTTTAAATAACCATAACAAAACAACAAAACGATACGTGAAGTCCTAAGGTTAACAAACACAAACCTCTCCGGAACAAGATCCCACAAATGACAAGTGCAAAACAGGCTGCCTAAGTATGGTTCCCAATCAGAGACAACAAGCCACAGCTGCCTCTGATTGGGAACCACCCCGGCCAACATAGAAACACATGAACTAGAACATGAACATAGAATATTAAACATAGAAACTAACACCCTGGCTCAACATATAAGAGTCCCCAGAGCCAGGGCGTGACAATCAGGCCCAAGTGAACCAGGTAGCTTATCCACTGCTTCTCACTCTTCAGCCTCAACCACTGAGATGTTCTCTCTGCCTCCTGATCAGTTACGTGACAGATCTTCTTTGTCTGTGCTCCTCCTACAGACTGCCCTCCACAGTTATGAAGTCCAGTGACAAGGTTTTTCTATGTATAATAATGATACAATAGTTCCATCCAGTGTTCAACATTCTGCTCATCAAGGTGAAACCTTGACATTGTATTATCAAGGGCAAGTTACTAGTGAGAGTCAATAGGTGTCAGTGGAGTCTCATCAGTTTGCTTCTATTCCTTTAAGCAAGAAATATCAGTTTTTTTGCATGGGCTGCATCTCAATCCACCACATCAGCCTATGGCGGTCTTCCGCATCTGTGGTGGAAGGTGGCCGAGCTATAGCGGTGTTTGTCAAACCATGTGACATCACGGAAATCGGTCTTCTCAAAGATGAGACTCTCACCAATACGTATGTAGAGTATGAACCGTTTGGGCTACAAACTAATGTGACCCCACTGTGAAAAGGGGAGACTCTCACGAACATGATGGATAATTTAAGGGGTTAAATATGTGTAATTTTTTATATATATATATGTATATTTCCTGGGCTTTCTTATATCTCCTAAATATAGAACATACACTTAAAACCTTATTCCGTATGATTTATTTTTTGAATGTCATTTCTTGTTATTTATGACTGTGTTTTTCAATGCGTTTCTATGGGATTTGGTAGTAAAGGCAAAATTCAATATTTTATCAAATAATTTTGATATATCTTTTTTTATACCTAAAGGGGTCCTAAAATTCCAAATCAAATAGCTAAATGATCCATGGTATGACCATTTAAAAATGATTACATATGTCAATTTATAACACCCGTCCCCAACCTCTTAGACTCTAGAGAATTAAATGATGCATGCAGCATGTCAACACTTTACAGGTGTCGTTTTGGCATAATTTCCCCCACAATTAGCATGTCAAACTAAATCAACCTGAGAAGGGCAGCATTTCACAGGGAATCCCTCTAGCAGTTCAACTAAATTGAATATACAATTAGCTCCTCCCCTGCTGCAGAGCCCTACAATTATGAGACTTCTCAGCTACAGTGGATGGAACATAAAGTCTATAACAGTCTATTCTTCCTCTATACATGAATCATAATGGCACATTGGCTTAGGAATACTGCACTTATCCTGGCTACATGCTATTTTGGTACAGTATAGTGCTTCTCCTTTCTACATTATCATTCTCTGAACCTCAGCCTGTTATGAATTATAAAACCCAAAATATTTTTTTGCAGATTGCAAAGGTGAAGAGGCTGTTGACCAGCAGAGTGGACATGTTGCTGCCCTTGAAGGAGGACTGGTAACACTCAGCTGTACCTACACTACCAGTACTACATCTCCTGATCTCTTCTGGTACATCCAGTTAACTAGGGACTCTCCTCAGTATGTCCTGAGAAGAGATCGTTATTCAGAAGGGAGCAATAGTGATGAGTTCAAAGAGAGGTTTGATTCCAGGCTGAATTTCACATATAGCTCTGTCCCCTTGACGATCCAGAGGTTGCAGCTGTCTGACTCTGCTGTGTACTACTGTGCTCTGAAGCCCACTGTGACAACAGGAGATTCAGTCACTGTACAAAAACTCAGGGTAGAGTGTTGTTCAGACAATGTCACAAGCTTCTCAATGTTTGACGATACACAGAAAGAGGAGGAGACAAGGAGTTCATAGTCTCATCATGGTCTAGTTACATCAGAGTGGTATTACTCTTCTCCCACTGATCTCACAGTAGCAGGTATGGAACCCTGGCTGAGGAATTTACTGATTCTTGCTACATTTTTTTATGGTAAGATTACTTTCCTTATTTGTTTACTGCCTTTGCTCCAAGCCCTTTATGCTTTCAAATATATCTTTCAGTTTTATACTACTCCTACTAATTTTATACATTTTAATTCCCGCTATCATATTGCTTATCTTCTCTCTCCCCTAATACAAATGTGTGTCAATTTCCAGAATGCAGAGGAGAAGACTCAGTCACTCAGCCACCAGGATATGTGATCACTACTGAGGGAGGACAGGTCACATTGGACTGTCAATTTGAGACTTCAGTTTCTACAAGTCTAAATCTGTTCTGGTACAAGTATGAAGCAAATGACTTCCCGAGGTTTATGCTGGGCCGTTCTTCTTTTGGAAGTAAAAATGGAACTGATTTTGAGGATAGATTTGATGCCCATCTCGATACAGACTCCAAATCAGTCCCCTTGATGATCCAGAGGGTGCAGCTATCTGACTCTGCTGTGTACTACTGTGCTCTGAAGCCCACTGTGACAACAGGATATACAGCCCCCTTACAAAATCATACTGAGCTACACAATGACAATACACCTTTCTGTACAGTATACAACACTACTCTGAAATTGACATAGTAACCTTCTCACTACCTTCCTGATACTACCAAGACGAGTGGTAGCAGATGATGATAATCATAGTGATGATGATGATGATGATGATGTTGATGATGCAGTAAGTCATTTTGGATGACAATAAAGCTACCTCTTACAATAAAGCTCTAAATGTAGATGTAAGAGACATTACAATCCTATTACAATATCTAATGGATTTGAAAATAGACCATTTCTTATGTTTTCTTATAGAATAGCCCAGTGTTACAAGATGAATTTAGAAAATGCAATACTGTGTTGTGTACAGAGTTATGGAAAAGCCAGCATCAACCACAAGGGGGCCACAGTACCAAGTGGGTGTTGCTTTCTACTCTGAAATGACTTGTCTATTTGAACATCCCCTCTGTTCTGTGCTGCATGGTCTAGGCCTGTGCTGCTACAAAGACAGGAATCAAGAGAGCACACCAGTTTCTATATTGTAACATCAGTTTGTCTTGGTCTTTGTATCCTATGATAATATGGGACATTGGCTGTGGACCTCTGTTGTTATCGCTGCACAAAGGTATTTGTGGTAACTTTACGAGGATTATCCACACATGTTTCAATGTTCATTGCCTTTCCTTGCAAACTACAAAATAAAGGGTTACAGCCATGTACAAACAGTAGAAAACAGGAAAGCAATATACCCAACTCAACATGAGGTAGTGTCCCGTTAATACTCTGCCAACTCTGGGTGATGACATCACAGGAGGGTAAAGGTCACTGTCAACACCAATGTCCATAATAACCATAATCCCATGAATAGCAATAATATTATACTGCAGTTAAGTATACCACCTATTCAGTAGGAATTATTTATATAGTGTCCACACTATAACAATATTCTTATTTGTTTCCAGAGTGCAGAGGAGCAGACAGTGTTACTCAGTCAAAGAGAAAAGAGACTGATTATGAAGGGGAAGATGTGTCTCTCAACTTTGAGTATAACACCAGTTTATCAGCTCCATCTCCACAAACAATTACCCTGAATATGTTTTGTGGAAGGATGTCATTGGACCAGGGGATTCTGATGATAGACTCAAGTGGAGATTTGATGCCCATCTCAATTCCATCATCAAATCAGTCCTCTTGATGATCCAGAGGTTGCAGTTGTCTGACTCTGCTGTGTACTAATGTGCTCTGAGGTCCACTGTGACAACAGGATATACAGCCCCCCTACAAAAACTATTGTATCCTTGGCACTAGTGTAGAAAAAATACAAGCCTTACTTCTGAGGTAGGTGGGACGTTAGCAGGGCTGTACACCTCACACAGTGACACACAGAAGAACATTCCAGAGGAGAGTGAATGCATGCAAACATCAGTCTGAAGATGGAGAAATCAATCAGTGCAACAATACCTAAACATTTGAACTGCTTGCATCCTTATATTCAGATTATTCAATTATGGTATTGGTAGTGTGAGGGAAAATGTTAATGTCTGAAGAGATAAGCCTTGAATTGTAAACAGCATCTCCTCTCACTCTATCTTGGAAGGATGCCTTGGGTGTATGTCTGGAAGAGAGCAGACCAGCCATGCCCCGTTGTACTTTCCAATTCCTTGCCAAATTGTCACATGGTCAAGACCATGTGTCAAAAGGAGGGATGGTGGATCTTGCAAATAAATATATGTGTAAAGTAGGTGGATCTTGTAAATAAATATTGGTTTACAGTAGGTTTTGCTATGTTTGCAGAAAATGCATCTGGTGGTAGTGTTGTACAATGTTTGATTTGCATGACTAACAATGTACTGAATAGTATTTCCAGAGAACAGGTTGTCCCTGCAAGGAATGGAGGAAGACATGGTTGAGTATTTTGTCACCCTTAACAGTGTTCTTAAGACTCTTTCCCCCGGGTGAAGGTGTTTTTGCCGAACCTGGCAGGTGGAGATGAGTACTATTTGAACCCAGGTGATTTCGTGGTGGTCAAAGACTTCAGGAGAAAGAGCTGGAAGGACCCCCATTGGAGAGGGCCGTACCAAGTTCTTCTGACCACCCTCACTGCGGAAACCTGACAGAGGGTGAGATGAGTCCTGAGCCAAAGGGACCAACGCAGGCCCAGAGTAGTGGCCCAGAATTAGATGGTCATCGGAGAAGGAGAGCCATGCTGGGCCCTCATAACTAAGAGGACTGATGGAATGGCCACTACCAAGTTTTCTGATGAGTATGACTGTCTAAAGGGTTTTGGAAATAAAGCCACAGACAAAGATTGGTGCATTTTCTATGCTTTTAAAACAGCTTCCAACTCAAAATATCATTGCCATGTTAAATCAGAGTCTTCGTCAAGAACTAAATTAAATTAACCAGCCACAATAGGGACGCCCCTCAGGGGAGACAACATCTTTAATACAGCAAACCCACAACAGCAATACCCACAGATATAAGTAGACCAATCTGGCCCAAACATTATGGTAAACATACAGGGGAAGGAAATTCCTATGTTGGTAGATACAGGTGCTTAAACGCTTATGGGATTTCCTCCACCCCAGTAATACATTTTGAAACAAAACCCATGCCCTATTCCATAGGACCACTGAATGTTGAAAATTATTTTCTGTATTCACCCACCCAACCGTTTATTTGCTAGGTAGAGACTTGTTAACTAAACTTAATGCTACAATTTACTGTACCCCAGATGGAGTTTTCATTGATATCCCAAACGATGAGTTATTAAACCAATCAGTAAGCAGGCAAATTGAACCACTCCTCCAGGAGGACTAGGGGTCTGACACTGCCTCCCAGTCTATTTTGTCTCAGGTGCCAGAAACCTTATGGACAGAACATTCCAATGGATATCGACTGATAGGCAATGCTAGCCCAGTTATAATAACTGTTGGTCCCAGAAATAAACTCTAGTCTCGAGAGCTACCTTAAAAAGGAAGCTCCCTCCAAAGGTTATCCCTCCCCTTCTGAATTGGCTGATGGTATTTCATAATTTCGGCGCATTACATATACATCTCAAAATAATAGACATTTAATGAGTGCGAAGCAGAAAGTGAATATCCAACAGAAATTGATCATAAATATTAAGAGTAACTTTGTTAGGGTAGACTAAACTGCCATTTACTTACAGACAGTATTATTGTGTTCATTGACAAGTTGTGTACTGTGTACTGTGGTATAAACAGTATCCAGGATCAGCTCCCCAATTCCTCCTCTTCATCCACCATGCCTCTAGGACTGTAGTGAGAGCTAAACCTCCATACCCTCACCTCACTGTTAAACTGAACAAAGAGAAGACCTGTGTGGATCTGGAGATCTCCTCTGCTGAAGTGACAGACTCTGCTCTGTACTACTGTGATCTGACGCCCACAGTGACAGGAACCCAGAAACACTACAAAAACCTAACATCGCCTGAGAGAGTATTTCTACTCTTAATTTGACAATAGTGCCATCAAGTGGAGTCAACATGCACCCATTCTATTGCGTCAAGAGGAGGATCATAATGTTACACTTAACATGAAATGACTGGAACTGATTCAACCAGAGAGTGAATGTTCCAAGAGAAGATCATTTTACAGAGAGTCTCTGTCTAACACCCAGCGGCTATGATGCTGCTCTATTCAGTCTTGTTTTTGTGTTCACTTGTAGGTAAGAATTCACTCTCCTTTAACCGAATGTGTCCTAACAGAATGTACACTGTTCAGTATTCATTACAATATGGTATTATCAATATCAAGTGGTAATACACTTTGAAACACCAAGTGTGGATATACTGTACGCTGTCTACATTGACTCTGTAATCCATGTTGTTATTTTTTACAGGTACAAGTTTTGAAGCCATAATTACTCCGGAGAGAGATGTAGTGGATGTTCTTTACATTTTGTACAGGTGAGCCTTACAACATTTTGAAAGTGAGCCTGTATTGTTGATGGTAATTACTTTTTTAAAGTTCTGTCTATTGATTTTGTTTCTAAATTATCTGTACAGGACAGATTGCTGGGGATCACATTACACATTAATTTTTTAGGGGGTAGATCAGCTTTAATATTGCAGATAGATTGTAACTTCCATCAATGTAATTGTCTGCATCACTTCCAATCCCCAAAAACATTCTCGCATATATATATATATATACACATACTTACACATATATATATACATACATACATACATATCCTTTAAAATATATATATATTTCCCCTTATTACTTTCCAACCCCACCATCCCTTCCCTAATTTGAGTAAACTAGTGAACAACAATGCTAAGGCCTCTACTTCATGCTTATACATACTATATACAGTGGGGGAAAAAAGTATTTAGTCAGCCACCAATTGTGCAAGTTGTCCCACTTAAAAAGATGAGAGAGGCCTGTAATTTTCATCATAGGTACACGTCAACTATGACAGACAAAATGAGATTTTTTCCCCCAGAAAATCACATTGTAGGATTTTTAATGAATGTATTTGCAAATTATGGTGGAAAATAAGTATTTGGTCAATAACTAAAGTTTCTCAATACTTTGTTATATACCCTTTGTTGGCAATGACACAGGTCAAACGTTTTCTGTAAGTCTTCACAAGGTTTTCACACACTGTTGCTGGTATTTTGGCCCATTCCTCCATGCAGATCTCCTCTAGAGCAGTGATGTTTTGGGGCTGTCGCTGGGCAACACGGACTTTCAACTCCCTCCAAAGATTTTCTATGGGGTTGAGATCTGGAGACTGGCTAGGCCACTCCAGGACCTTGAAATGCTTCTTACGAAGCCACTCCTTCGTTGCCCGGGCGGTGTGTTTGGGATCATTGTCATGCTGAAAGACCCAGCCACGTTTCATCTTCAATGCCCTTGCTGATGGAAGGAGGTTTTCACTCAAAATCTCACGATACATGGCCCCATTCATTCTTTCCTTTACACCAGGGTCCTTCAATTCCGGTCCTGGAGGGCCGAAACACTTCTGTTTTTTATTTCTACCTGGTAGTTAATTGCACTCACCTGGTATCCCAGGTCTGAATTAGCCCCTGATTAGAAGGAGAGGATGAAAAACAGAGGTGTTTCGGCCCTCCAGGACCGGAATTGAAGAACCCTGCTTTACACGGATCAGTCGTCCTGGTCCCTTTGCAGAAAAACAGCCCCAAAGCATGATGTTTCCACCACCATGCTTCACAGTAGGTATGGTGTTCTTTGGATGCAACTCAGCATTCTTTGTCCTCCAAACATGATGAGTTGAGTTTTTACCAAAAAGTTCTATTTTGGTTTCATCTGACCATATGACATTCTCTCAATCCTCTTCTGGATCATCCAAATGCACTCTAGCAAACTTCAGACGGGCCTGGACATTTACTGGCTTAAGCAGGGGGACACGTCTGGCACTGCAGGATTTGAGTCCCTGGCGGCGTAGTGTGTTACTGATGGTAGGCTTTGTTACTTTGGTCCCAGCTCTCTGCAGGTCATTCACTAGGTCCCCCCGTGTGGTTCTGGGATTTTTGCTCACCGTTCTTGTGATCATTTTGACCCCACGGGGTGAGATCTTGCGTGGAGCCCCAGATCGAGGGAGATTATCAGTGGTCTTGTATGTCTTCCATTTCCAAATAATTGCTCCCACAGTTGATTTCTTCAAACCAAGCTGCTTACCTATTGCAGATTCAGTCTTCCCAGCCTGGTGCAGGTCTACAATTTTGTTTCTGGTGTCCTTTGAAAGCTCTTTGGTCTTGGCCATAGTGGAGTTTGGAGTGTGACTGTTTGAGGTTGTGGACAGGTGTCTTTTATACTGATAACAATTTCAAACAGGTGCCATTAATATAGGTAACGAGTGGAGGACAGAGGAGCCTCTTAAAGAAGAAGTTACAGGTCTGTGAGAGCCAGACATCTTGCTTGTTTGTAGGTGACCAAATACTTATTTTCCATCATAATTTGCAAATAAATTCATTAAAAATCCTACAATGTGATTTTCTGGATTTTTTTCTCTCAATTTGTCTGTCATAGTTGACGTGTACCTATGATGAAATTTACAGGCCTCTCTCATCTTTTTAAGTGCACAAAACTTGCACAATTGGTGGCTGACTAAATACTTTTTTTCCCCACTGTACATTTTATGGACACAGTCAATAATTATATTTTGTTTGTTTTTACTCCTGAACTTCCTCCGATCATTTTCAATTGATTTTGTTTCTATATTATCTTTACAGGACAGATTGCAGGGGATCACATTACTCCTGTAAATCATGAAGTCATCAGTACAGAGGGAAAACCTGTGACTCTGAGCTGTGATTATGTTTACCTTTACTGGTACATGCATTATTCTAACCAGGCCCCTCAGTTTCTGCTGTATAGCAACCTGGTCTCAGATCATTTCATATTATTCTGTATGTAAATCCGAGACACCCAATTTCGTATGATATGTTACGAATTACAATTTGTTTTATATGTTACGAATTTGCAAAATGTATGATATGTTACGTATTCTAGTTAGGTGCCTAGCTAGGTTAGGGTTAGGGGTTAGGGTTAAGATTAGGGTTAAGTTAGGAGTTAGGTTATTGGGTTAAGGTAAGGGTTAGGGGAAGGGTTAGCTAACATTCTAAGTCATTGCAAAGTACCTAAAAAGTAGTAGTAGTAGAAAATTATCTAATTAGCTAAAATGCTTAAGTTGTCCATGATGTGATTTGAACTCACAACTTTAGGGTTGTTAGACATTCACGTTATGCGCCCAACCATCCACCCCGACTAACCACCCTACTTTTGTTATTGCCTTAAGTAACCATCTGTCTTATGTAACCATACCAAACATAACATACCATACTTATTTGACTGTCCCGGATTTACATTTACTATGTTACGTCTAGTCTATGACACCAGGCTGTGTATAAAGCTGCCATATCACAGAGCCGTAGTGAACATATCCCTGATAAGAAATATACATCCGCAACGTCCCGGACATCAACTGAACTGATCATAACACACCTAACCCTGGCAGACTCATCTCTCTACTACTGTGCTCTCAGTGATTGTTATAACCAGTGATCCATAAAAGACCCTGTACAAACACCTGCAAAACAAAATAAACAGGAATTATTTTGACCTTTACTTGTACTGGCATTATCCTAACCAGGCTCTTCAGTTTCTACTGTATAAAGGTGCTAGATCACAGAGTGGTAGTGAACATGTCCCTGATAAGAGATATACATCCATAACGTCTCGGACATCAACTGAACTGGTCATAACAATTCTAACCCTGGCAGACACAGATCCCTACTACTGTGCTCTCAGGGAATATACCCAGTGATACAACGTCTATAAAACCCTATACAAGAACCTGCAGACCAAAAATGCTGTGATTAAGCAAGGATACAAATGTAACATCAAACCACACTTTGATCTCATAATGTCAGAGGTTGAGATCAGAGAAAGTGGTCACATCAGTGCTGTGTGCAATCACCAGGAGGTCTAGTGTTTCTCTGTCTTCATATCAGTAGTCTTGAATTCCACTTAGACAGATATTTTGATATCGGTTGGAAAAGCACTTGGGAATATGACAAAGTGCAAAGATATTATTGTTTGTAGTTACTCCTCACAATTCACACTGCTTGGTGGTGTAGTATGACAGTCAACCTGAGGGGGCAACCTAACAAAGAACACACACCTGAATCAGAGGATGCCATACAGACAGACACCTCCCCATGGTCTACTACTGCATGTAATACAGAACAACATGACGCATCAACAGTAGGACAGAGGGTGTCAAAGCTCTGTGATAGATAGATCAGCATTGTTCTGCTCCTTACCTTTTACACTTCAAACTGACTGACTAGTCATGAGAAACCGGCTGATCCTGCATGTTCTGGCTGCATGCTGCTTTGGTATAATCAAATCAAATCAAATCAAATCAAATTTTATTGGTCACATGCGCCGAATACAACAGGTGCAGACATTACAGTGAAATGCTTACTTACAGCCCTTAACCAACAGTGCATTTATTTTAAACAAAAAAGTAAGAATAAAACAACAACAAAAAAGTGTTGAGAAAAAAAGAGCAGAAGTAAAAATAAAGTGACAGTAGGGAGGCTATATATACAATAGAATAAAGTGACAGTAGGGAGGCTATATATACAGGGGGGTACCGTTGCATAGTCAATGTGCGGGGGCACCCGGCTAGTTGAGGTAGTTGAGGTAATATGTACATGTGGGTAGAGTTAAAGTGACTATGCATAAATACTTAACAGAGTAGCAGCAGCGTAAAAAGTATGGGGTGGGGGGCAGTGCAAATAGTCCGGGTAGCCATGATTAGCTGTTCAGGAGTCTTATGGCTTGGGGGTAGAAGCTGTTGAGAAGTCTTTTGGACCTAGACTTGGCACTCCGGTACCGCTTGCCGTGCGGTAGCAGAGAGAACAGTCTATGACTAGGGTGACTGGAGTCTTTGACAATTTTGAGGGCCTTCCTCTGACACCGCCTGGTATAGAGGTCCTGGATGGCAGGGAGCTTTGCCCCTGTGATGTACTGGGCCGTACGCACTCACCCTCTGTAGTGCCTTGCGGTCAGAGGCCAAGCAGTTGCCATACCAGGCGGTGATGCAACCAGTCAGGATGCTCTCGATGGTGCAGCTGTAGAATTTTTGAGGATCTGAGGACCCATGCCAAATCTTTTTAGTCTCCTGAGGGGGAATAGGCTTTGTCGTGCCCTCTTCACGACTGTCTTGGTGTGTTTGGACCATGATAGTTCGTTGGTGATGTGGACACCAAGGAACTTGAAGCTCTCAACCTGTTCCACTACAGCCCCGTCGATGAGAATGGGGGCGTGCTCAGTCCTCTTTTTTTTCCTGTAGTCCACAATCATCTCCTTTGTCTTGGTCACGTTGAGGGAGAGGTTGTTGTCCTGGCACCACACGGCCAGATCTCTGACCTCCTCCCTATAGGCTGTCTCATCGTTGTCGGTGATCAGGCCTACCACTGTTGTGTCGTCGGCAAACTTAATGATGGTGTTGGAGTCGTGCCTGGCCATGCAGTCATGGGTGAACAGAGAGTACATCACTCTGTTCATCTGTCTCTTTCTGTGCATTTGTTCATTTTATTTAGATACATTATTATTATATGTTGTGAATATAAATTTATCTTTCTTTTCAGGGTGCAGAGCAGAAGAGAATGTAACACAGCCAACAGAAGATGTAATGGTCTTAGAAGGACAACCAACAACACTCACTTGTCTATTCATTACAACTGATCAATCACCATATCTCTTTTGGTACAAACAACAAGCAAATGGCAAGCCCATATTTATGCTGAGAAGGGATACATTTTCACCTGGGGAAGCTGCTACTGAGTTCAAGGACAGATTTGATGCCCGTCTAAATTTCACAGCAAAATCAGTCCCCTTGATGATCCAGAGGGTGCAGCTGTCTGACTCTGCTGTGTACTACTGTGCTCTGAGGTCCACTGTGACAACAGGAGATACAGCCCCCTTACAAAAACTATAGGTTTCAAATGTGTCCATAGATGCCAATGGTACCACTGAAAAGTTGGGACCAAAGCACTATATGTATTTCAATATACTTTATGTACAGTAGTAGACCTGAATTAGATACTCTGTAGGAGACATGAGTGTTTGTACCTGAATTATAATAGAGTATGTGTACGTTCCCCCCCCCCAAAAAAAAAAAATATATGTTCATCATATTCACATCATGGAACATTTATGTAATTGACAAATGCTTTAAGCTACTTTTCATTTCTTGTGAGCTAGACGTAAGCTTTTCATTTTGGCTAATGTACTGGAAAGAGTGCTTATATCTAATCTGAGACCCCTAGAACCTGAGTCTGAATAGATCTTATCTCCCATCCATTATATTCCCTTATTTAAATATGAAAGTTATTTGCTTGTTCAACTACCAGTGACCACATTTTATATTTGGAAATAAAGTAAATATATCATGAATATCAGTGTCACGATCGTCTAAGGAAGCGGACCAAGGCGCAGCGTGTTGAGCGAACATGTTGACTTTATAAATAAAGCAACCACGAAAACAACAAACCAAATGACGATAGTGAAGTCCACAGTGACAATGACTGAACATGGAACAAAAACCCACAACCCTAATGTGAACACTGACAGTTTAAATATGGCTCCCAATCAGAGATAACGAGCCGACAGCTGACACTCGTTACCTCCGATTGGGAGTCACATGACTACACAAGAAACTAACCAAAACCAAACACAACCAAATGAACACACCCTATACCCAACACAACCAAAACAAAACACAACAAAACGAACACACCCTGGCTCAACATACAAAGTCCCGGAGCCAGAGCGTGACAGTACCCCCCCCTAAAGGCGCGGACTGCGACCGCGCCTCAAAAACCCCAAACAGGGGAGGGCTGGGTGGGCATTGCTCCTCGGAGGCGGCTCCGGCTCCGGGCTTGACCACCACCCCTCTTCAATCCCCCCGTAGCGCCCCAGGTCCGATCTGACCCAGCTGGTAGGATCTGGACTGACGACGCGCACCCCTGGCTTGGCGCGTGAGGCAGGAACGGACCGGACCTGGCTGACGATACGCACCCTAGGCTTGGTGCGTGAAGCCGGAACGGGCCTCACCAGGCTGACGACTCGCATCCCTGGCTTGGTGCGAGTAGCAGGAACGGGCTGGACCAGGCTGACGACTCGCACCCTTGACTTGGTGCGAGTGGCAGGAACAGACCGGGTTGGGCCGGCGACGCACACCGTGGACCTGGTGCGTGGAGCAGGGACCGGCTGGGCTGGGCTGACGACGCACACCGTGGGCCTGGTGCGTGGAGCAGGGACAGGCCGAGCTGGGCTGACGACGCACACCGTGGGCTTAGTGCGTGGAGCAGGAACAAGCCGGGCTGGGCTGGCGACGCACACCGTAGGCTTGGTGCGTGGATCAGGAACAGGCCGGGCAGGGCTGTCGACGCACACCGTAGGCTTGGTGCGTGGAGCAGGAACAGGCCGGGCAGGGCTGTCGACGCACACCGTAGACTTGGTGCGTGGAGCAGGAACAGGCCGGGCAGGGCTGTCGACGCACACCGTAGACTTGGTGCGTGGAGCAGGAACAGGCCGGGCAGGAATGTCGACGCACACCGTAGACTTGGTGCGTGGAGCAGGAACAGGCCGGGCAGGGCTGCCGACGCACACCGTAGACTTGGTGCGTGGAGCAGGAACAGGCCGGGCAGGGCTGTCGACGCACACCGTAGGCTTGGTGCGTGGAGCAGGGACAGGCCGGGCAGGGCTGGCGACGCACACCGTGGGCCTGGTGCGTGGAGCAGGAACAGGCCGGGCAGGGCTGTCGACGCACACCGTAGGCTTGGTGCGTGGAGCAGGGACAGGCCGGGCAGAGCTGGCGATGCACACCGTAGGTTTAGTGCGTGGAGCAGGAACAGGCCGGGCTGGGCTGGCGACGCACACCGTAGGTTTAGTGCGTGGAGCAGGAACAGGCCGGGCTGGGCTGGCGACGCACACCGTAGGCTTGGTGCGTGGAGCAGGAACAGGCCGGGCAGAGCTGGCGATGCACACCGTAGGTTTAGTGCGTGGAGCAGGAACAGGCCGGGCTGGGCTGGCGACGCACACCGTAGGCTTAGTGCGTGGAGCAGGAACAGGCCGGGCTGGGCTGGCGACGCACACCGTAGGCTTGGTGCGTGGAGCAGGAACAGGCCGGGCTGGGCTGGCGACGCACACCGTAGGTTTGGTGCGTGGAGCTGGGACAGGCCTCACCGGACTGTGGAGACGGATAGGAGACCTGGAGCGAAGAGCGGCCACCACCCGTCCTGGCTGGATGCCTACCTTCACACACTCTGCGTGAGGCATCCGCACAGGACGTACAGGGCTGTGAACCCGTACCGACATGACAGCACGCGATACGGGAGCAGGATATCCGGGACCGCGGAGAGGCACTGGAGACCACGAGCGTAGAGCCGGCACACTCCGTCCTGGCTGCATCCCCCCCTTCGCACGACACGTGCGGGGTGCTTGCACAGGACGTACAGGACTGTGCCGGACCACTCGTGGCACAGTACGCTGCTCCGCATACCGCGGAACCTGCCCCGCCTCATGCTGCCATGCCTGACTACGGGAAGTTGGTTCCGCTCTACCTCCAGGCCTCGCCAACCTGCCTTCTGCCTCCCAACACCCGGTGACCTCCTCTCCAAAACGTCCTGTGGCAGCCGCCTGCTGCCCAGCCGCCCAAGCCATGTGCCCCCCCCCCAAAATGTTTTGGGGTTGCCTCTCGTCCTTCCAACGATGGCCCTGCTGACGCCGTTGCTCCTCTCTCGCCAGGGCCTTGATCCTCCCCCAAGGTCCCTTGCCCCCGAGCATGTCCTCCCAGGACCACGATTTGCCCACCTGGGCCATCGCCAGCCTCTCGATCTCCTTACCCGGCGCTTCCTCCCATGTCCAGCTGTCTTGCTCCTGGACACGCTGCTTGGTCCTTTTGCGGTGGGTTTTTCTGTCACGATCGTCTAAGGAAGCGGACCAAGGCGCAGCGTGTTGAGCGAACATGTTGACTTTATAAATAAAGCAACCACGAAAACAACAAACCAAATGACGATAGTGAAGTCCACAGTGACAATGACTGAACATGGAACAAAAACCCACAACCCTAATGTGAACACTGACAGTTTAAATATGGCTCCCAATCAGAGATAACGAGCCGACAGCTGACACTCGTTACCTCCGATTGGGAGTCACATGACTACACAAGAAACTAACCAAAACCAAACACAACCAAATGAACACACCCTATACCCAACACAACCAAAACAAAACACAACAAAACGAACACACCCTGGCTCAACATACAAAGTCCCGGAGCCAGAGCGTGACAATCAGAAATGTCATATGACTTAACGCTCTAAATATTCTCTCATTTAAATGCCATTGATACCATCTTTACTGTCATTTAGTAAACCAAACCTTCATCACCACCACCTAACTTCTTTAAGAGCCATCATTGAATGGGTTTTATGTCAAAGGGAGGAGCTACAGAAATGATCCTGTTCAAACTGTACATATGATTACAGGAGACATATTATGAATTAGTTGGTCCCGCATATACAGTAGAAGAATATGAATTGAATATGTGTATGTTTTCAAACATTTATTTTCAAAACAAGTTAATCATACTCACTTCATGTATGTCATTGTCAATACCTACCATATTATTTTAGCTAGACGTAGGCGTTTCACTTCGTCTCTAATGTACTGCAAAGAGTGCTAATATAATACTGACGAGGTAATATTGACCCATACATTTCTTTACAATCTTACCTCTCACTGAACAGGCTCCTCCTTCATGTCTGTCAGTTGATGGTGATATACAGGCTGAGATGGACATGGAAGAGAGAGAGAGGATCTCTACCTCTTACTGTAACTCACAGTCACTCTCTGTGTGTTCTTCATAACCATGGTACTCTGTCTGATCATCTGGCTGGTTCTTGCTGTACTGTGCTTCGGTAAGATGGAACCATTTCGTCATCTATCTAATTTTCCTTTTTTTAATCTTTCATTATCACTCATTTTATATTTTTTTGTCTTCTAGAGTGCTCAGGAGACCATGTTCAACAGCAACCAGGAGGTGTGATTGCTACAGAAGGAGGACTGGTAACACTGAGTTGTCAATATAACACCAGTGATACTAATGCATATCTTTATTGGTACAAACAAGAATCAAATGACTTCCCTAAATATATGCTGAGCCGTTATTCTTAT
The DNA here is from genome assembly GCF_020615455.1 of Coregonus clupeaformis. Taxonomy (NCBI): domain Eukaryota; kingdom Metazoa; phylum Chordata; class Actinopteri; order Salmoniformes; family Salmonidae; genus Coregonus; species Coregonus clupeaformis. Next base: position 29,025,247 of record NC_059212.1, read on the forward strand.
GGATCTGGAGACAAGGCTGCAGGGTTCAAGGAGAGATTTGTTGCCATTCTAAATGCCAAGACACAATCCGTCCCCTTGACGATCCAGGGGTTGCAGCTGTCTGACTCTGCTCTGTACTACTGTGCTCTGAGGCCCACAGTGACAACAGGATATACAGCCCCCTTACAAAAACACTGTGTGTGCATGTGGGTGTGTGTCACGTACTTTTTGTTGTGTGCCATTTTTTAAGTCAAGGGGAGGTGTTACATAATTGAGGCAGAGGAAAGGAAATGACAGTGAGAAACCAGGGGAGTCATTCTGTCATAACTATACTTTCACTGTGTTAAATAACACTTACCAGAATGATACTGGGATAAATTTAATATTTGCACTAGTTGGTGAGTTTTATGCTATTCTTCATATCCAATCACTAATTTTAAATGTTATCATTACCTTGTATAGATAAAACACACATACACTGAAAATGAACACTTCAATATTTTAACACAAGAATATGTTGATTCAAATGTTGAATGGAAAAGTGAGAGAAACCCAATAATGCTGTCTGATCGTTTTGCTGATTTATACTTTAGATTTTATATTTAAATATGAAACCAAAATAAACTGTGAAAATGAATGCCTCATGTTGAATAGATGAATTATCTAACAGATCGTCCCTTCAAGCAATGTTTTCCCCCTATGACATCACAGTAGACAGGACAGATCCTTCTGCCAACTCTGTTCAAATCAAATCAAATCAAATTTTATTGGTCACATGCGCCGAATACAACAGGTGCAGACATTGCAGTGAAATGCTTACTTACAGCCCTTAACCAACAGTGCATTTATTTTAAACAAAAAAAGTAAGAATAAAACAACAAAAAAAAGTGTTGAGAAAAAAAGAGCAGAAGTAAAATAAAGTGACAGTAGGGAGGCTATATATACAGTAAAATAAAGTGACAGTAGGGAGGCTATATATACAGGGGGGTACCGTTGCAGAGTCAATGTGCGGGGGCACCGGCTAGTTGAGGTAGTTGAGGTAATATGTACATGTGGGTAGAGTTAAAGTGACTATGCATAAATACTTAACAGAGTAGCAGCAGCGTAAAAAGTATGGGGTGGGGGGGCAGTGCAAATAGTCCGGGTAGCCATGATTAGCTGTTCAGGAGTCTTATGGCTTGGGGGTAGAAGCTGTTGAGAAGTCTTTTGGACCTAGACTTGGCACTCCGGTACCGCTTACCGTGCGGTAGCAGAGAGAACAGTCTATGACTAGGGTGGCTGGAGTCTTTGACAATTTTGAGGGCCTTCCTCTGACACCGCCTGGTATAGAGGTCCTGGATGGCAGGGAGCTTTGCCCCAGTGATGTACTGGGCCGTACGCACTACCCTCTGTAGTGCCTTGCGGTCAGAGGCCAAGCAGTTGCCATACCAGGCGGTGATGCAACCAGTCAGGATGCTCTCGATGGTGCAGCTGTAGAATTTTTTGAGGATCTGAGGACCCATGCCAAATCTTTTTAGTCTCCTGAGGGGGAATAGGCTTTGTCGTGCCCTCTTCACGACTGTCTTGGTGTGTTTGGACCATGATAGTTCGTTGGTGATGTGGACACCAAGGAACTTGAAGCTCTCAACCTGTTCCACTACAGCCCCGTCGATGAGAATGGGGGCGTGCTCAGTCCTCTTTTTTTCCTGTAGTCCACAATCATCTCCTTTGTCTTGGTCACGTTGAGGGAGAGGTTGTTGTCCTGGCACCACACGGCCAGATCTCTGACCTCCTCCCTATAGGCTGTCTCATCGTTGTCGGTGATCAGGCCTACCACTGTTGTGTCGTCGGCAAACTTAATGATGGTGTTGGAGTCGTGCCTGGCCATGCAGTCATGGGTGAACAGAGAGTACAGGAGGGGACTGAGCACGCACCCCTGAGGGGCCCCCGTGTTGAGGATCAGTGTGGCAGATGTGTTGTTACCTACCCTTACCACCTGGGGGCGGCCCGTCAGGAAGTCCAGGATCCAGTTGCAGAGGGAGGTGTTTAGTCCCAGGATCCTTAGCTTAGTGATGAGCTTAGAGGGCACTATGGTGTTGAATGCTGAGCTGTAGTCAATGAATAGCATTCTCACGTAGGTGTTCCTCTTGTCCAGGTGGGAAAGGGCAGTGTGGAGTGCGATAGAGATTGCATCATCTGTGGATCTGTTGACCTAAAATCAAGAAAATAAATGGGGATAAATAACACAGTTTTATCCAATATCCAATAGAGGGAGACTAAGGTAATCATATTTCAGTGCAGCCCTGCATTTTGAGGATGTGACAGTGGCATCAAGCAGCAGCAAGAAGTCTGCTGTTACTTCTGCTCATCTGACAACTCTCTGTATTTTGGGTTGGGGCTTCACAGGTCTGAGAACAGATGGTCCTTTCAAAACTAGAAGGAGGAGGATGTTTTTTAGTATACACATATCTTGCTGTGCTGTGTTTTATCATTTTAACTTCCAGTTTCAGCGACAATGTCAATCCCCACATTTATTTTGCTTTTAGTACTTGCATGTAAGTAATCTACTTAATTGTTTTATGTTGAATCTAAACTAATTGTTGATGCGTCGAAAAAAATCAGATTTTGCAGGTTTTCCTACTTACAAAGCATGTAGAGGTCTGTAATTTTTATCATAGGTACACTTCAACTGTGAGAGACGGAATCTAAAACAAAAATCCAGAAAATCACATTGTATGATTTTTAAGTAATTCGTTTGCATTTTATTGCATGACATAAGTATTTGATCACCTACCAACCAGTAAGAATTCCGGCTCTCACAGACCTGTTAGTTTTTCTTTAAGAAGTCCTCCTGTTCTCCACTCATTACCTGTATTAACTGCACCTGTTTGAACTCGTTACCTGTATAAAAGACACCTGTCCACACACTCAATCAAACAGACTCCAACCTCTCCACAATGGCCAAGACCAGAGAGCTGTGTAAGGACATCAGGGATAAAATTGTAGACCTGCACATGGCTGGGATGGGCTACAGGACAATAGGCAAGCAGCTTGGTGAGAAGGCAACAACTATTGGCGCAATTATTAGAAAATGGAAGAAGTTCAAGATGACGGTCAATAACTCTCGGTCTGGGGCTCCATGCAAGATCTCACCTCGTGGGCCATCAATGATCATGAGGAAGGTGAGGGATCAGCCCAGAACTACACGGCAGGACCTGGTCAATGACCTGAAGAGAGCTGGGACCACAGTCTCAAAGAAAACCATTAGTAACACACTACGCCGTCATGGATTAAAATCCTGCAGCGCACGCAAGGTCCCCCTGCTCAAGCCAGCGCATGTCCAGGCCCGTCTGAAGTTTGCCAATGACCATCTGGATGATCCAGAGGAGGAATGGGAGAAGGTCATGTGGTCTGATGAGACAAAAATAGAGCTTTTTGGTCTAAACTCCACTCGCCGTGTTTGGAGGAAGAAGAAGGATGAGTACAACCCCAAGAACACCATCCCAACCGTGAAGCATGGCAGTGGAAACATCATTCTTTGGGGATGCTTTTCTGCAAAGGGGACAGGACGACTGCACCGTATTGAGGGGAGGATGGATGGGGCCATGTATCGCGGGATCTTGGCCAACAACCTCCTTCCCTCAGTAAGAGCATTGAAGATGGGTCGTGGCTGGGTCTTCCAGCATGACAACGACCCGAAACACACAGCCAGGGCAACTAAGGAGTGGCTCCGTAAGAAGCATCTCAAGGACCTGGAGTGGCCTAGCCAGTCTCCAGACCTGAACCCAATAGAAAATATTTGGAGGGAGCTGAAAGTCCGTATTGCCCAGCGACAGCCCCGAAACCTGAAGGATCTGGAGAAGGTCTGTATGCAGGAGTGGGCCAAAATCCCTGCTGCAGTGTGTGCAAACCTGGTCAAGACCTACAGGAAACGTATGATCTCTGTAATTACAAACAAAAGTTTCTGTACCAAATATTAAGTTCTGCTTTTCTGATGTATCAAATACTTATGTCATGCAATAAAATGCAAATTAATTACTTAAAAATCATACAATGTGATTTTCTGGATTTTTGTTTTAGATTCCGTCTCTCACAGTTGAAGCGTACCTATGATAAAAATTACAGACTTCTACATGCTTTGTAAGTAGGAAAACCTGCAAAATCGGCAGTGTATCAAATAGTTGTTCTCCCCACTGTATATATGTATATTTCCAGGGCTTTCTTATCTCTCCTAAATATAGAACATACACTTAAAACCTTATTCCGTATGATTTATTTTTTGAATGTGATTTCTTGTTATTTATGACTGTATTATTCAATGTGTTTCTATGGGATTTGGTAGTAAAGGCCAAATTCTATATTTTATCAAATAATTTTGTTATTTTTTTTATACCTAAAGGGGTCCTAAAATTCCAAATCAAATTGCTAAATGATCCATCGGATGACCATTTAAAAATAATTACATATGTCAATTTATAACATCCGTCCCCAACCTCTTAGACTCTAGAGAATTAAATGATGCATGCAGCATGTCAACACTTTACAGGTGTCATTGTGGTATAATTTCCCCCACAATTAGCATATCAAACTAAATCAACCTGAGAAGGGCAGCATTTCACAGGGAATCCCTCTATCAGTTCAACTAAATTGAATATACAATTAGCTCCTCCCCTGCTGCAGAGCCCTACAATTATGAGACTTCTCAGATACAGTCTATAACAGTCTATTCTTCCTCTATACATGAATCATAATGGCCCCTTGGTTTAGGAATACTGTACTTATCCTGGCTACATGCTATTTTGGTACAGTATAGTGCTTTTCCTTTCTCCATTCTCATTCTCTGAACCTTAGCATATTATGTATTATAAAACCCAATTTTTTTTGTTGTTGCAGATTGTAAAGGTGAGGAGGCTGTTGACCAGCAGAGTGGACATGTTACTGCCCTTGAAGAAGGACTGGTAACACTCAGCTGTAACTACACTACCAGTAGTCCATCTCCTAATCTCTTCTGGTACATCCAGTTAACTAGGGACTCTCCTCAGTATGTCCTGAGAAGAGATCGTTATTCAGAAGGGAGCAATAGTGATGAGTTCAAAGAGAGGTTTGATTCCAGGCTGAATGTCACATCTAGCTCTGTCCCCTTGACGATCCAGAGGTTGCAGCTATCTGACTCTGCTGTGTACTACTGTGCTCTGAAGCCCACTGTGACAACAGGAGATTCAGTCACTGTACAAAAACTCAGGGTAGAGTGTTGTTCAGACAATGTCACAAGCTTCTCAATGTTTGACGATACACAGAAAGAGGAGGAGACAAGGAGTTCATAGTCTCATCATGGTCTAGTTACATCAGAGTGGTATTACTCTTCTCCCACTGATCTCACAGTAGCAGGTATGGAACCCTGGCTGAGGAATTTACTGGTTCTTGCTACATTTTTTTATGGTAAGATTACTTTCCTTATTTGTTTACTGCCTTTGCTCCAAGCCCTTTTTGCTTTCAAATATATCTTTCAGTTTTATACTACTCCTACTAATTTTATACATTTTAATTCCCGCTATCATGTTGCTTATCTTCTCTCTCCATTAATACAAATGTGTGTCCTTTCCAGAATGCAGAGGAGAAGACTCAGTCACCCAGCCTCCAGGAGATGTGATCGCTACTGAGGGAGGACAGATCACATTGGACTGTCAATTTGAGACTTCAGTTTCTACAAGTCTAAATCTGTTCTGGTAAAAGTATGAAGCAAATTACTTGCCGAGGTTTATGCTGGGCCGTTCTTCTTTTGGAAGTAAAAATGGAACTGATTTTGATGATAGATTTGATGCCCATCTCGATACAGACTCCAAATCAGTCTCCTTGACGATCCAGAGGGTGCAGCTGTCTGACTTTGCAGTGTACTATTGTGCTCTGAAGCCCACTGTGACAACAGGATATACAGCTCCCTTACAAAATCATACTGAGCTACACAATGACAACACACCTGTCTGTACAGTATACAACACCACTTTGAAATTGACACAGTAACCTTCTCACTACCTCCCTGATACTTCCAAGACTAGTGGTAGCAGATGATGATAATCATAGTGATGATGATGATGATGATGATGATGATGCAGTAAGTCATTTTGGATGACAATAAAGCTACCTCTTTCAATAAAGCTCTAAATGTAGATGTAAGAGACATTACAATCCTATTACAATATCTAATGGATTTGAAAATAGACCATTTGTTTTGTTTTCTTATAGAATAGCCCAGTGTTACAAGATGAATTAGAAAATGCAATACTGTGTTGTGTACAGAGTTATGGAAAAGCCAGCATCAACCACAAGGGGGCCACAGTACCAAGTGAGTGTTGCTTTCTACTCTGAAATGACTTGTCTATTTGAACATCCCCTCTGTTCTATGCTGCATGGTCTAGGCCTGTGCTGCTACAAAGACAGGAATCAAGAGAACACCAGCTTCTATATTGTAACATCAGTTTGTATTGGTCTTTGTATCCTATGATAATATGGGACATTGGCTGTGGACCTCTGTTGTTCTTGCTGCACTTCTCTTTGGTAGGATACTGTTCTCATGATCTTTTTCTCAATACTCTGATGTTACTGGAATCCTGACATTTTTCACAAAGGTATTTGTGGTAACTTTACGAGGATGTTCATTGCCTTTACTTGCAAACTACAAAATAATGGGTTACAGCCATGTACAGAAAACAGGAGAGCAATATACCCAACGCAACATGAGGTAGTGTCCCGTTAATACTGTGCCAACTCTGGGTGATGACATCACAGGAGGGTAAAGGTCACGGTCAACACCAATGTCCATAATAACCATAATCCCATGAATAGCAATAATACTATACTGCAGTCAAGTACACCACCTATTCAGTAGGAATTATTTATATAGTGTCCACACTTTAACAATATTATTCTTTACTTCCAGAGTGCAGAGGAGCAGACATTGTTACTCAGTCAAAGAAAAAAGTGAGTGATTATGAAGGAGAAGATGTGTCTCTCAACTGTGACTATAGCACCAGTTTATCAGCTCCATCTCTACAAATGATTATCCTGAATATGTATTGCGGAAGGATGTCATTGGACCAGGGGATTCTGATGATAGATTCAAGTAGAGATTTGATGCCCATCTCACTTCCATCATCAAATCAGTCCTTTAGACAATCCAGAAGTTGCAGTTGTCTGACTATGCTGTGTACTAATGTGCTCTGAGGTTCACTGTGACAACAGGATATACAGACCCCCTACAAAAACTATTGTAGCATTGGCACTAATGTAGAAAAAATACAAGCCTTACTTTTGTGGTAGGTGTGACGTTAGCAGGGCTGTACACCTCACACAGTGACATACAGAAGAACATTCCAGAGGAGAGTGAATGCATGCAAATCAGTCTTAAGATGGAGAAATCAATCAGTGCATTGATCATTCCGGTTATGACTACAAGTTAACAATACCTAAACATTTTAACTGCTTGCATCCTTATAATCAGATTATTCAATTATGATATTGGTAGTGTGAGGGAAAAAGTTATTGTCTGAAGAGATAATCCTTGAATTGTAAACAGCATCTCCTCTCACTCTATCTTGGAAGGATGCCTCGGGTGTATAGCTGGATGAGAGCAGACCAGCCATGCCCCGTTGTACTTTCCAATTCCTTGCCAAATTGTCACATGGTCAAGACCATGTGTCAAAAGGAGGGATGGTGGATCTTGTAAATACATATATATGTTTGCAGAAAATGTATCTGGTGGTGGGGTTGTACAATGTTTGATTTGCATGACTAACAATGTACTGATGAGTATTTCCAGAGAACAGGTTGTCCCTGCAAGGAATTGAGGAAGACATGGTTGAGTATTGTGTCACCCTTAACAGTGTTCTTAAGACTCTTTCCCCCGGGTGAAGGTGTTTTTGCAGAGCCTGGCAGGTGGAGATGAGTACTATTTGAACCCAGGTGATTTCGTGGTGGTCAAGGACTTCAGGAGAAAGAGCTGGAAGGACCCCCATTGGAGAGGGCCGTACCAAGTTCTTCTGACCACCCTCACTGCGGAAACCTGACAGAGGGTGAGATGAGTCCTGAGCCAAACGGACCAACACAGGCCCAGAGTAGTGGCCCAGAATTAGATGGTCATCGGAGAAGGAGAGCCATGCTGGGCCCTCATAACTAAGAGGACTGATGGAATGGCCACTACCAAGTTTTCTGATGAGTATGACTGTCTAAAGGGTCTGGGAAATAAAGCAGACAAAGATAGTTGCATTTTCTATGCTTTTAAAACAGCTTCCAACTCAAAATATCATCGACATGTTAAATCAGAGGCTTCATCAAGAACTAAATTAAATTAACCAGCCACAATAGGGACGCCCCTCAGGGGAGACAACATCTTTAATACAGCAATACCCACAACAGCAATACCCACAGATTTAAGTAGACCAATCTGGCCCAAACATTATGGTAAACATGCAGGGGAAGGAAATTCCTATGTTGGTAGATACAGGTGCTTAAACGCTTATGGGATTTCCTCCACCCCAGTAATACATTTTGAAACAAAACCCATGCCCTATTCCATAGGACCAATGAATGTTGAAAATTATTTTCTGTATTTACCCACCCAACCGATTATTTGCTAGATAGAGACTTGTTAACTAAACTTAATGCTACAATTTACTGTACCCCAGATGGAGTTTTCATTGATATCCCAAACAATGAGTTATTAAACCAATCAGTAAGCAGGCAAATTGAACCACTCCTCCAGGAGGAGTAGGGGTCTGACACTGCCTCCCAGTCTATTTTTTCTCAGGTGCCAGAAACCTTATGGACAGAACATTCCAATGAATATCGACTGATAGACAATGCTAGCCCAGTTATAATAACTGTTGATCCCAGAAATAAACTCTAGTCTCGAGAGCTACCTTAAAAAGGAAGCTCCCTCCAAAGGTTATCCCTCCCCTTCTGAATTGGCTTATTTATTTCATAATTTCGGTGCATTACATATAAATCTCAAAATAATAGACATTTAATGAGTGTGAAGCAGAAAGTGAATATCCAACAGAAATTGGTAATAAATATTAAGAGTAACTTTGTTAGGGTAGACTAAAATGCAAACAATGCCTTCCAATAAGGAGAAAGTTATCATGTTTGTTTTGTTTGTTTTTAAACCTTTCAATAGGGGTAAAGGAACATAACTTGAGAGAGATCCGTGTGCATTAGCAGTAGTGATTGAGAGGGTTTTTCCTATTGGGAAGAAAGGGAGCGTCCTAGTTGAAGGAAACAGATATGGAGACTAGTGAAAGTAACAAAATGAATGGTAATATTAGTGGAATTCAGATAGCACTCTAAAAATGGAATATCTTAGTAATTTGAAGAAGTAAATGTTCAAGTAGAAAGTAAAATGATGAACAGAGGGATTGAGCCTTGGGACTGATTATATTAGAGGCTGGTGTTTGGTTTAAAGATAAGCTTCCTGTGGACCGATAGATAAGCCGCCAGTAACAGTGGGAAACTCAAACAGGCTGTAAGGGACACAGTGGGAAAATATGGGACATAGGTATGAATAATTGAATAAGAAACGTTTTTGACAATTTCCAATTATTATTTCTCTATTTGATAGTTTGAATATACCAGTTATTTAAATATGAAGGTAATGTCAACTAAAACAATAATCTGTTTCCAATACGTGGAACACTGTCCAAAATTGAAGAAGATCCAAGTAAATGTTTTAGTACTGAATACTGAGCTGATAAGTCAGCACCAACTTTTTGAAGGCCCTATTGTATTTGTTAAACAACAGGTTTTATATTTGACTAGTATCAGGGACAGTTAGTACAGAACAGGTCAATGCAACCCGATTGTGGTAAGAGCTATGGAAACAATCTGAGTCTACAGATACCTTGTGTATGTGTGTGTATTTTCAATTGTACAACCCGGAGTGAAGGGTTTGAAAGGATAAAGAGTCTGGTTTTATGTGTTGATTTCGCTTACTTTGTTAGAAGTATATAACCTGCTTTGATTGAAGCTATAATCTAATGCCTACCTTCAAATTTAACGATAATTATCACAGAGTGATAAAAGGAGGGAATATGAGGGAAAATGTTATTGTCTGAAGAGATAAGCCTTGAATTGTAAACAGCATCTTCTCTCACTCTATCTTGGTTCACGCAAGTGACTGTAACCTCCTTCTCAGAACCAATTGGCAGTACGCCCAGAACATGGTTCTGGGAACCAAAAGGAGTATATGTTTCAAGGTCCCAGCTTTGAGAGAATAAACTTTATGAGGTTTCAGTCAGTCACGTGCAGGAAACAACATTAATTATAAGAAATAAATAATGTAAATCATGCTTATATAACTTGGTGGTGTAGCAGTATAAGAACACTGAAAGGGAATGCACTATTCAGAGTTTTCATCAAGCTTGGATTGAGTTTGTGAACCTTTCCGGCCGTTATAATAAAGATGGATTAATTTCCATGGAGTTTGAGTCCTTAGTGGTGAATTTCAACGACAGTAGTAAAACATATTTTGTTGAAGTAAAGTCATTTAAATGTGAATAACTAAGTTGATTTCTAAAAAGTCTTAAAAAATAAGCATGTGTTTTCAATCAACTTTATTATCTATTTTTCCTCTGCAGGAATGGTATCTGGAGATAGTGTGACTCCTGACAAGGAGGAGTACACCCCCACTGAGGGATCATCAGTGACTCTGAGCTGTACATATGAAACAAGCATCAGTAACATCTACCTTTACTGGTACCAACAATACCCTAACCAGGCACCTCAGTACCTACTGTATAAAGGTAACAGAGAAAATAGTGTTGACCATATCTCTAATCATCCATTTGAATCTACAACATCCCAAACTTCAACTACACTCATGATAAAACAAGTAACTCTGGCAGACGCAGCTCTCTACAACTGTGCCCGGAAGGAGGCCCAGTGATACAGAGTCTCTGAGAGGATGTACAAACCTAGTACACTGATAAATGACTTGTTTTAGATGAGCTTGTTAGTCATTTACTGACCACAGATCATTATCAGGCAACAGAGGTCTGTAGATTAGATTTTTGCGTTTATTTTTTTTATTTTTTTATTTCACCTTTATTTAACCAGGTAAGCCAGTTGAGAACAAGTTCTCATTTACAACTGCGACCTGGCCAAGATAAAGCAAAGCAGTGCGATAAAAACAACAACACAGAGTTACATATGGGGTAAACAAAAGTAAAAAATACAAAACAGATAATATATATACAGTGTGTGCGAATGTAGTAAGTTATGGAGGCAATAAATAGGCCATAGTGCAAAATAGTTACAATTTCGTATTAACACTGGAATGATAGATGTGAAAAAGATGATGTGCAAATAGAGATACTGGGGTGCAAATTAGCAAAATAAATAACAATATGGGGATGAGGTAGTTGGGTGGGCTAATTTCAGAATGGCTGTGTACAGGTGCAGTGATCGGTAAGCTGCTCTGACAACTTACGCTTAAAGTTAGTGAGGGAGATAAGAGTCTCCAGCTTCAGAGATTTTTGCTGTTCGTTCCAGTCATTGGCAGCAGAGAACTGGAAGGAATGGTGGCCAAAGGAGGTGTTGGCTTTGGGGATGACCAGTGAGATATACCTGCTGGAGCGCAGACTACGGGTGGGTGTTGCTATGGTGACCAGTGAGCTAAGGTAAGACGGGGATTTGCCTAGCAGTGATTTATAGATGACCTGGAGCCAGTGGGTTTGGCGACGAATATGTAGTGAGGGCCAGCCAACAAGAGCGTACAGTTCACAATGGTGGGTAGTATATGGGGCTTTGGTGACAAAACGGATGGCACTGTGATAGACTACATCCAATTTGCTGAGTAGAGTGTTGGAGGCTATTTTGTAAATGACATCGCCGAAGTCAAGGATCGGTAGGATGGTCAGTTTTACAAGGGCATGTTTGGCAGCATGAGTGAAGGAGGCTTTGTTGCGAAATAGGAAGACGATTCTAGATCTAACTTTTGATTGGAGATGCTTAATGTGAGTCTGGAAGGAGAGTTTACAGTCTAAACAGACACCTAGGTATTTGTAGTTGTCCACATACTCTATGTCAGACCCGCCGAGAGTAGTGATTCTAGTCGGGTGGGCGGGTGCAAGCAGCTTTCGGTTGAAGAGCATGCATTTAGTTTTACTAGTGTTTAAGAGCAGTTGGAAGCTCGTTTGGAGTTTTTTTAACACAGTGTCCAATGAAGGGCCAGATGTATGCAAAATGGTGTCGTCCGCATAGAGGTGGATCCGAGCTTCACCAGCAGCAAGAGCAACATCATTGATATACAAAGAGAATAGAGTCGGCCCGAGATTTGATCCCTGTGGCACCCCCATAGAGACGGCCAGAGGTCCAGACAACAGGCCCTCCGATTTGACACATTGAACTCTATCTGAGAAGTAGTTGGTGAACCAGGTGAGGCAGTCATTAGAGAAACCAAGGCTATTTAGTCTGCCAATAAGAATGCGGTGGTTGACAGAGTCGAAAGCCTTGGCCAGGTCGATGAAGACGGCTGCGCAGTACTGTCTTTTATCGATCGCGGTTATAATATTGCTTAGGACCTTGAGCGTGGCTGAGGTGCACCCATGACCAGCTTGGAAACCGGATTGTATAGCAGAGAAGGTACGGTGGGATTCGAAATGGTCGGTGATCTGTTTGTTAACTTGGCTTTCAAATACTTTCGAAAGGCAGGGCAGGATGGATATAGTTCTGTAACAGTTTGGATCTAGAGTGTCACCCCCTTTGAAGAGGGGGATGACCGCGGCAGCTTTCCAATCTCTGGGGATCTCAGACGTTACGAAAGAGAGGTTGAACAGGCTAGAAATAGGGGTTGCGAACAATTTCGGCGGCACATTTTAGAAAGAAAGGGTCCAGATTGTCTATCCCAGCTGTTTTGTAGGGGTCCAGATTTTTCAGCTCTTTCAGAACATCAGCTGTCTGAATTTGTGTGAAGGACAAGCGGGGGGGGGCATGGGCAAGTTGCAGCGGAGGGTGCAGAGCTGGTGACCGGGGTAGTGGTAGCCAGGTGGAAAGCATGGCCAGCCGAAGCAAAATGCTTGTTGAAATTCTCGATTATTGTAGATTTATCGGTGGTGACAGTGTTTCCTAGCCACAGTGCAGTGGGCAGTTGGGAGGAGGTGCTCTTATTTTCCATGGACTTTACAGTGTCCCAAAACTTTTTGGAGTTAGTGCTACAGGATGCAAATTTGTTTGAAAAAGCTAGCCTTTGCTTTCCTAACTGATTGTGTATATTGGTTCTTGACTTCCCTGAAAAGTTGCATATCGCGGGGGCTGTTCAATGCTAATGCAGTACGCCACAGGATGTTTTTGTGCTGGTCAAGGGCAGTCAAGTCTGAGGAGAACCAGGGGCTATATCTGTTCTTAGTTCTGAATATTTTGAATGGGGCATGCTTATTTAAGATTGAGAGGAAAGCACTTTTAAAGAACAACCAGGCATCCTCTACTGACAGAATGAGGTCAATATCCATCCAGGATACCCGGGCCAGGTCAATTAGAAAGGCCTGCTCGCTAAAGTGTTTTAGGGAGTGTTTGATTACACCTGTTGTTAGAGTAAGTCAACACATATTTAGCATAATAGAGGAAACGTGTATTACATAAAAACTAAAGAATATTTGAAAAGGCATTTTTCTTTCTGGTATTCATTCACTTCAGAAGATCCTCTGAAAAATGAGATGTGTTGTGTTCTTTTTAACATTTGTGGGTAAGTACAATACATTTAACAGTAATGATCATGTGTAATTACTTCATTACAAGCTTGGAAAAACAACACACAAGCTTTGACAAATATATCTTTTATTTCACATGTTAGTTTTCTGCAGGTGATAGTTCTGGGGATGGAATTTTCTCCAACAGTCTTGAGGAGGATGTGATACATGTTGTCAGTGTCAAGCTTTCCTGCAACTACACAGTATATGTTGGAGACAGTGTCTTATGGCATCACCAATATCCCACATCTGCTCCTCCTCATCTCAGTGTATTCATCATCTGCTGAGACAATAGTTACTGCAGAACCCCCATATCCCTGACCGTCCGTTAACGTTGGCAAAGTGGCTGCACGTGTGGATCTGGAGATCTCCTCTGATGAAGGGACAAACTCTACTCTGTACCACTGGGCTCTGCAACCCACAGTGACAGTTTACCCGGAAACACTGTACAAGAACTGTACAGAAGCAGGGGATTAAAATCCTTGTTGTCAACTGTTTCAGATCTTTTTATTATCTGGCAGATCCAACTCAGGATTACAACCTTTCATATTTGATTTATACAATAATGGAGGGAATCTACCTCCTACACAACCCAGTGGAAGGATTGAGAAATTCTGTATCACTGAAGAGAGGACATACAGTTGAAGTCGGAAGTTTACATACACCTTAGCCAAATACATTTAAACTCAGTTTTTCATAATTCCTGACATTTAATTCTAGTAAAAATACCCTGTCTTAGGTCAGTTAGGATCACCACTTTATTTTAAGAATAAAGAAATGTCAGAATAATAGTAGAGAGAATGATTTTTTTCAGCTTTTATTTCTTTCATCACATTCCCAGTGGGTCAACCCAGTGGTAGCATTGCCTTGAAATTGTTTAACTTGGGTCAAACATTTCGGGTAGCCTTCAACAAGCTTCCCACAATAAGTTGGGTGAATTTTGGCCCATTCCTCCTGATAGAGCTGGTGTAACTGAATCAGGTTAGTAGGCCTCCTTGCTTGCACATGCTTTTTCATTTCTGCCCACACATTTTCTATAGGATTGAGGTCAGGGCTTTGTGATGGCCATGTAGTGTCGAGAAAACGATGCTGAGATGCTGTGAGAACAAGGAATCCGCGGACACTGTACTTTGATTATAAAGGTTTATTTATAACAAAGGATTTCAGCGTCAATTTACAGATATCTGCAGACATCTGGAGAATAACCTAACCCAATCTCTAATATGTTATTCTCCCCTCCTTTGTCCCAAACCATAGTATATACAGTGCCCTCCACAATTATTGGCACCCCTGTTTAAGATGTGGTCGAGGACTTCCAAAAATGCTCCTTTTTTTTTTAACAACATAGAACCCAAATGCAAAAAAAGAGAAAAATCCAACCTTTTATTTAAGTACATTACTTTGGTGTAAAAAAAAAAAAATCACACATTTAGAAAAGAAAAACTTGAAATCATGTGTCCCACAATTATTGGCACCCCTGATGTTAATACTTTGTACAACCCCCTTTTGCCAACAAGACAGCACTTAATCTCCTCCTATAACATTTCACAAGATTGGAGAACACAGAGAGAGGGATCTTTGACCATTCTTCTTTGCACAATCTTTCTAGATCATCCAGTGTCCTGGGTCCTCTCTTATGCACTCTCCTCTTTAGCTCGCCCCACAGGTTTTCGATTGGGTTGAGGTCTGGGGACTGAGATGGCCATGGGAGGACCTTGAGTTTGTGACTGCTGAACCATTTTTGTGTAGATTTTGCCACATGTTTTGGATCATTATCCTGCTGAAAGACCCAATGACGACCCATCTTCAGCTTTCTGGCAGAGGCCATCAGGTTTTTATTTAAAATGTCCTGGTAGTTCAAAGCGTTCATAATGCCATGCACCCTAACAAGGTTCCCAGGGCCTTTGGAAGAGAAACAGGCCCACAGCATCACAGATCCTCCACCATACTTCACGGTGGGCATGAGGTGCTTTTCGGCATACTCATCTTTTGTTTTACGCCAGACCCACTTAGAGTGTTTGTTGCCAAAAAGCTCAATCTTAGTCTCATCTGACCAAAGCACACGATCCCAGTTGAAGTCCCAGTGCCGCTTAGCAAACTCCAGACGTTTACGTTTGTGAGTGTTAGTGAGAAAAGGCTTTTTCCTTGCATGCCTCCCAAACAGCTTGTTGGCATGTAGAGAGCGTCTGATGGTTGTTTTTGAGACTTTGTGACCCCAAGATGCCACTCTTTGATGCAATTCTGTGACAGTGAGCTTAGGACTTTTTTTTACTTCTCTTACCATCCTCCTCACTGTGCGTTGTGGCAAGATAAACTTGGGACCTCTTCCAGCCTTGTTTGTCACTGTTCCAGTTGTTTTAAACTTCTTAATGATTCCTCTGACTGTAGATACGGGCAAGTTAAGGCGAGTGGCTATTTTCTTGTAGCCATTGCCTGACTTATGAAGGTCGACACAAATCTGCCTTACTTGAATGGTGTGTTCTCTTGTCTTTGCCATGTTGACAAATGGGTAAAAGAATTAGGCCTCTGTGTCACGTCATATTTATACCCCAGGGAAACAGGAAGTCATGAATTACTAATTAAAAGTTCCTAGATACCCTGACCAACTTTAGCAACTACAGAAAAATATATTTTTTAAAAAATCAATTAAAATTTTCAGCGGAATTGTTAGGGGTGCCAATAATTGTGGGACACATGATTTCAAGTTTTTTTTTTTCTAAATGTGTGATTTTTTTTTTACCACCAAAGTAATGTACTTAAATAAAAGGTTGGATTTTTCTCTTTTTTTAAATTTGGGTTCTATGTTGTTTTAAAAAAAAGGAGAATTTTTGGAAGTCCTCGACCACATCTTAAACAGGGGTGCCAATAATAGTGGAGGGCACTGTATATCCTATGTAACCTGATATGGGTGTTTTCCCCAACAGACCAATCCCAGGACTCCACCTAACAGACTTCCTCTGTTTTAGGGTGCCCCTATAGAACTACTCTCCAGATGCTCCCTTAAGCTGAGTCAACATCCTCTAAGACCATTTGCAACCGTCAGCAAAGTCATAAATTGTTCAGATACCACAGCCACTCCAATACCTTGACTTTGTTGTCCTTAAGCCATTTCGCCACAACTTTGGAAGTACGGTTGGGGTCATTGTCCATTTGGAAGACCCATTTGCGACCAAGCTTTAACTTCCTGACTGATGTCTTGAGATGTTGCTTCAATATATCCACATAATTTTCCTTCCTCATGATGCCATCTATTTTGTGAAGTGCACCAGTCCCCCCTGCAGCAAAGCACCCCCATAGCATGATGCTGCCACCCGTGCTTCATTGTTGGGATGGTGTTCTTCGGCTTGCAAGTTCCCCCATTTTCCTCCAAACATAACGATGGTCATTATGGCCAAACAGTTCTATTTTTGTTTCATCAGACCAGAGGACATTTCTTCAAAAAGTACGATCTTTGTCCCCATGTGCAGTTGCAAACCGTAGTCTGGCTTTTTTATGGCGGTTTTGGAGCAGTGGCTTCTTCCTTGCTGAGCGGCCTTTCAGGTTATGTCGATATAGGACTATTTTTACTGTGGATATAGATACTTTTGTACCTGTTTCCTCCAGCATCTTCACAAGGTCCTTTGCTGTTGTTCTGGGATTGATTTGCACTTTTTGCACCAAAGTACGTTCATCTCTAGGAGACAGAATGTGTCTCCTTACTGAGCGGTATGACGGCTGCGTGGTCCCATGGTGTTTATACTTGCATACTATAGTTTGTACAGATGAACGTGGTACCTTCAGGCATTTGGAAATTGCTCCCAAGGCTGAACCAGACTTGTGGAGGTCTACAATTTTTTTTCTGAGGTCTTGGCTGATTTCTTTAGATCTTCCCATGATGTCAAGCAAAGAGGCACTGAGTTTGAAGGTAGGCCTTGAAATACATCCACAGGTACACCTCCAATTGACTCAAATGATGTCAATTAGCCTATCAGAAGCTTCTCAAGCCATGACATCATTTTCTGGAATTTTCCAAGCTGTTTAAAGGCACAGTCAACTTAGTGTAAGTAAACTTCTGACCCACTGGAATTGTGATACAGTGAATTATAAGTGAAATAATCTGTCTGTAAACAATTGTTGGAAAAATGACTTGTGTCATGCACAAAGTAGATGTCCTAACCGACTTGCCAAAACAATAGTTGGTTAACAAAAAATGTGTGGAATGGTTGAAAAAATAGTTTTAATGACTTCAACCTAAGTGTATGTAAACTTCCGACTTCAACTGTATGAGAGGAGAGAGAGGAGGATAAGAGAAAAGAGGAGAAGAGAGAAGAGGAGAAGAGAAATGAGAGGAGAGCAGATGAGATGAGAGAGGAGAGGAGATGAGAGAGGAGGAGAGGAAATATATGTCAACGGTACAGAGGAATGTAGAGGAGATGGAAAGAAAGCAGAGATTGAGTATATTTAGAGCAACTGTACTTTGGGGTGGAGCTTGTAGGTAAACTAAGCAGAAATGATCAACTGAAAACCTTGCAGATTAAGTTGGTTTGTAGTATTCAGCTTCTGTTGTGAAATTTGTCAGTTTGACTTCCAACCCCAGCTATGTTGTTCATCTGGTCAATTATAATGTTCTCAGCAATATAACATAATGCTTTCAAAGTAGTGTCATGTATTCTGTTTTGAAAGTTAAAACAATACATTTTTATTTCAATTTAGAAATGAGTCTCTGTCTAACACCCAGTGGCTATGATGCTGCTGTACTCAGTCTTGTTTTTGTGTGTACTTGTAGGTAAGAATTCACTCTCCTTTAACTGAATGTGTACTAACAGAATGTACACTGTTCAGTTTTCATTACAATATGGTATTATCAATATCAAGTGCTAATACACTTTGAAACACCAAGTGTGGATATGGTGTACGCTGTCTACATTGACTCAGAAATCCATGTTGTTATTTTTTACAGGTGCAAGTGTTGAAGACATAATTACTCCAGACAGAGATGTAGTGGATGTTATGGAGGGTAGTAGTGTTAAACTCTCCTGTAGATACAACAGCTCATTAACCACCAGTCTGTTATGGTATCGCCAGCACCCTGGATCCTCTCCACAGTTCCTCATACTGGACTACTCTGGGTTCATAACCAACACTGATAGTACAAAATGGACCCTCACACATGAAAAAGAGGACAACCGTGTGGATCTGGTGATCTCCTCTGCTGAAGTGACAGACTCTGCTCTGCACTACTGTGGTCTGAAGCCCACAGTGACAGGAAACCCCAGAAAACTGTACACAAACTTATCTTGACAATATAAACACAGAGAACCTGAATCTAAGACCCCTAGAAACCATATAACCTGAGTCTGAATAGATCTTATCTCCCATCCATTATATTCCCTTATTTAAATATGAAAGTTATTTGCTTGTTCAACTACCAGTGACCACATTTTATATTTGGAAATAAAGTAAATATATCATGAATATCAGAAATGTCATATGACTTAACGTTCTAAATATTCTCTAATTTAAATGCCATTGATGCCATCTTTACTGTCATTTAGTAAACCAAACCTTCATCACCACCACCTAACTTCTTTAAGAGCCATCATTGAATGTGTTTTATGTCAAAGGGAGGAGCTACAGAAATGATCCTGTTCAAACTATACATATGATTACGGGAGACATATTGTTGTGAATTATTTGGTCCCGCATATACAGTAGAAGAATATGAATTGAATATGTGTATGTTTTCAAACATTTATTTTCAAATAAGTTAATCATACTCACTTCATACAATATTTATGTCATTGTCAATACCTACCATATTATTTTGGCTAGACGTAGTTGTTTCACTTCGTCTCTAATGTACTGCAAAGAGTGCTAATATAATACTGACGAGGTAATATTGACCCATACATTTCTATACAATCTTACTCCTCTCTGAACAGGCTCCTCCTTCATGTCTGTCAGTTGATGGTGATATACAGGCTGAGATAGACATGGAAGAGAGAGAGAGGATCTCTACCTCTTACTGTAACTCACAGTCACTCTCTTTGTGTTCTTCATAACCATGGTACTCTGTCTGATCATCTGGCTGGTTCTTGCTGTACTGTGCTTTGGTAAGATGGAACCATTTCGTCATCTATCTAATTTTTCTTTTTTAAATCTTTCATTATCACTCACTTTATATTTTTTTGTCTTCCAGAGTGCTCAGGAGACCATGTTCAACAGCAACCAGGAGGTGTGATTGCTACAGAAGGAAGACTGGCAACACTGAGCTGTCAATATAACACCAGTGCTAATAATGCATATCTATATTGGTACAAACAAGAAGCAAATTATTTCCTTAAACATATGCTGAGCCATTATTCTTATGGATCTGGAGACAAGGCTGCAGGGTTCAAGGAGAGGTTTGATGCAAGTCTAAATGCCAAGACACAATCAGTCCCCTTGATGATCCAGAGGTTGCAGCTGTCTGACTCTGCTCTGTACTACTGTGCTCTGAGGCCCATAGTGACAACAGGATATACAGCCCCCTTAAAAAAAACTGTGTGTGCACGTGGGTGTGTACAGAACTTTTTGTTGTGTGCCATTTTTTAAGTAAAGGGGAGGTGTTACATAGTTGAGGCAGAAGAAAGGAAATACCTTTCATAGCTGACAGTGAGAAACCAGGGGAGTCATTCTGTCATAACTATACTTGTGTTCACTATTTTCACTGTGTTAAATAACACTTACCATAATGATACTGGGATCAATTTGAATATTTGCACTAGTGGGTGAGTTTGATGCTATTCTTATTATCCAATCACTGTGAATGTAGTTACTGAAGACTGGAGTCATATTCCTGTGAAGGATCTTTTGTCAATTCTTAATACACTTGACTGAATAATGAGTAGAATTGTATGATAATTTCCTGATAATAATTCCTGTTTTCATAAATGTTTTCCAGGTGGCAGTCATGGGAATGACATTACTCCAACAACAGATAAGGTGTTTGGGTTGGAGGGTGATGTCATAAAGCTGTCCTGTAACTATTCTCCAGTGGTATCGACAGTACCCTGGATCATCTCCCATCTTCCTCCTCCTCACCGTAGTGTCCTCAAACCCCTCTGTAGTGAACGCTACTCCTCCATACCCACGGCTATCTGTTAAACTGAATGATGAGAGAACCCGTGTGGATCTGGAGATCTCCTCTGCTGAAGTGACAGACTCTGCTCTGTACTACTGTGCCCTACAGCTTACAGTGACAGGAAACCCAGAAACACTGTACAAAAACCTGAACTGAATAAAACTGACATACCCTAAGTGAAAAAAATCCATCAGGCTAATTTTAAATGTTATCATTACCTTGTATAGATAAAACACACCTACACTGTAAATGAACACTTCAATATTTTAAATGAACAACAAAAGAATATGTCACTCAAAAGTGAGAGAAACCCAATAATGCTATCTGATTGTTTTGCTGATTTATACTTTAGATTCTAGATTGAAATATGTAACCAAAATAAACTGTGAAAATGAATGCCTCATGTTGAATAGATGAATTATCTAACAGATCTTCCCTTCAAGCAATGTTTCCCCCTATGACATCACAGTAGACAGGTCAGATCCTTCTGCCAACTCTGTTGACCTAAAATCAAGAAAATAAATGGTTTTTTCCAATATCCAATAGAGGGAGACTAAGGTTATCATATTTCAGTCCAAACCTGCATTTTGAGGATGTGACAGTGGCATCAAGCAGCAGCAAGAAGTCTGCTGTTACTTCTGCTCATCTGACAACTCTCTGTATTTTGGGGTGGGGCTTCAAAGGTTTGAGAACAGATGGTCCATTCAAAACTAGAAGGAGGAGGACGTTTTTTTAGTATATACAAATCTTGTCGTGCTCTGTGTTATCATTTTAACTTTCAGTTTCAGCCACAATGTCAATCCCCACATTTATTTTGCTTTTAGTACTTGCATGTAAGTAATCTACTTAATTGTTTTATGTTGAATCTAAACTAAGTGTTGATGCGTTGAAAATAGATTGATAACAAGTAATAATAGAAGAATAACATATTTTGCATCTCTTGCAGGTGACAGTAATGGTCAGACCATTGAGCCAACCAGAGAGGAGGTGTATTTTCCAGCAGGTAGCAATATTATACTTTCATGGACCTACTCATCTGCAGTCTTTCTTCAGTGGTATCGTCAGGACCCTGGATCATCTCCTCAGTATATATTTTGTTATTCACACTAAAAGGTTGAATGTGAAACTTTGATTGTAAGATTGATTGCAAGAAAAATATTATAATATTTACAATAGCCGTTATGAATTTTCATAATATTGTAGCGGTTTTAGGGGTTGTGTTGTGTATGGACGTTATGTACCTGCGAGGTTCCTTTGTTTTTTGGCTGCCAGGACCATGGACAGCAATGTGAAGTATTCCCCAGAGGCAGGACCACAGACAGCTCAGCAGAAACTTCTAGTCTGCAGCAGAACAGCCACACCTGTTTCCAGTTGTAATCAGAGCCAAACTGCAGACAGGTGAAACCAATCAGTTACTAAACTTAACCGCGCCTGGGGTTTTCTTTCTTTGTCTTTTTTGTTGACCCCGGCAGGTGAAGGAGTAGGAGGTTATTGGAGAGACAGAGCGTACGGTGGAGAAGTAGGTTTTATAGAAGAAAGGAAATTATGATTTCAATAAGGATTGAACCCCCAAAGACTGGTGGTGAAGTGTTTACTTTGTTTGTTTTGGGTTTTGTATATCAACAACGCTGTCAAAGCCTGATTGTAATAAACCGGTTTAACCCTTCACTTGGACTGGTGTTGTGTGTTTGTATGTGTAAAACCTGCCTTACAAAGAACCCAGTGCCGAAAATGCTACAATTAGTTATCATTGAAATGTGTATCAAACTGTTGAAGAGCGACTAAAAATTATGAAGGGTTTTCTTTATATTGTTGGGTTCTATTTTTCTCATAATTGGATCTGTATGTGATTAATAGCTTGGAAGGAATGCATTAATGAACTGTACTGATATAAATTGTTTCACATAACAGGCTGTTATTCATGTAAGGAACGTTAGGGGCTAGGATGAGATAAGACTTGTATTTCTCACAGATACGAACACTCTCTCTTTGTTGTCTGTGAAACTGTCCTTGAACGTGGGTACATGGAGTACAGTGGAATGGTGTCTTTTGGGTGCTGACTCCACAGGTTATTATGATAGCAACTTATGCCTGGCAACAGTGTGCAATAAATGGAGAAGAGGAGTTGGGACCAACCCCTGCGCCAACGGATTGGCTGAACCACACTCAGTCCTTTACTCTGATTGGCCAACAGAAGAGGTGGGAACTATCTGTCAGAGTATTTGGGGGGGAACCTGTGAGCGGTTTTTTAGTTCTCTGTCTGCCCTGCGTGGTTTTTCAGTGAGCCCGTATACGAACCTTCATACTTATCATACATACATTTTGCATATAATAAATTAAGCTTGGATTGAAGATCTCTTGATTCTTATTCCAATACCAGATTTGAATTACGCAATTTCTAACAATATTTACCAACAAACAGCCATTTCTGCAGCTCCTGGCTGATCTTCAGGTGAGGTACCTTCTTATCCTACATGTGCTGCCCACTACACCTTCTGAAGGACAGATTAATCAGGCCTAAGTGAGCCAGGTGGCTCATCCACTGTTCCTCCCTCTCCAACCACAACTACTGAGATGTTCTCTCTGCCTCCTGATCAGTTATATGATAGATCTTCCTTGTCTGTGCTCCTCCTATAGTCCAGTGACAAGGTTTTTCTATGTATAATAATGACACAATAGTTCCATCTAGTGTTCAACATTCTGCTCATCAAGGTGAAACCTTGACATTGTATTATCAAGGGCAAGTTACTAGTGAGAGTCAATAGGTGTGTAACGATCCCGGCTGTCTGAGTCGGGTCCTGGCTGGTGACTAGTGTTCCTGTTCGTAATCTCCAGTTTCCCGAGGGTTCGGGAACGCTCCGGGGAGCGCTCTTGTTTTCCGCACCTGCATCCCATCAGCAATCTGCACACCTGGTCCTGATCATCACCCTTCTTAGGCTCTGGCCTAACATCCAGTTCCTGCCGGATCGTTAGCTATGAACAGTATGTTTGTCAGCGTATCAGCCTCTGAGCCATTAGTGTTAGTTTTGTTGTTTTGCACCTTGTGACTTGCTGTGTACTGACCTCCGTTTTTGTTCTGTCTGCAGTCTCGCACCCGGAACCTTCACCCAACCTCTGCCTGATGGTCGGCGGCTGCCGAGCCAGTACCGGACCAACCACTGCACCCTCAACAACCCATCCACGCCACCCGCTCTGTTCCCTGGATTATTCAGCCTCACTCGGAATCGATTAAATAAACACTCACCTTTCTCTCAACGTACCTTGTCCTGGTCTGCTTCTGGGTTCGGGCTTAGTAAACCGTGACAGAACGATCCGGCCAGTAATGAACCCAGCGGACCTGGACTCTGTTCGCCATGCTATTACCCAGCAGGAGAAGATGTTGGGCCATCATAGCACGGTACTACAGGAGATCGCGTTGTCAGTTCGGAACCTTTCTACCGGTCTGACGGAGGTCCAGAACCAACGCAAGTGTCCGGTGGAGGATCCACTACCGGTTTCACCCATCTCGCCTGCCGCTTCTGAAGCTGTGTCCATCCGTGAGCCCAAGGTTCCGACGCCGGATAAATATGAGGGGGGAGCTGGGAAGATGCCGTTCCTTCCTTATGCAGTGTGGATTAGTGTTCGATCTACAGCCCTACTCTTATGCCACAGACAAGGCTAGGATAGCCTTTGTGATTGAGTTGCTGCGTGGTCGAGCGCTGGAGTGGGCGTCAGCCGTTTGGGAACGACAGGATCCCTGCATGGCTTCATACCAGGGGTTCACGGCCGAGATGAGGAAGCTCTTCGACCATTCCGTCCGAGGGAGGGACGCAGCTAGGCGCCTGTTTTCGCTTCGCCAAGGAACTCGCAGCGTGGCCGACTTCGTGATCGAGTTCAAGACGTTGGCTGTGGAGAGTGGGTGGAACGAGGAGTCTCTGCAAGCGGCCTTTTACCAGGGTCTGTCGGAGCAGCTCAAGGATGAGTTGATCTCCTATCCGGAGCCTAGTGACCTGGACAGCTTGGTAGCCTTGTCTATTCGGGTGGATAATCGAGTCCGAGAGCGAAGGAGGGAGAAGCAATGGGGTCCGTCCAATCGATCAGCTTCTCAGTTCCCAGTCGGGTCGGGGGGTGGACCAGAACACGTCGATCATTCTCCACCACAATGGATTAGTGGAGAGGTCCTCTCTCCCGATTCTGAACCCATGCAAGTGGGGCGGCACGGGTTAACCAAGGAGGAGCGTCAACATAGACGTAAGACCAACTGCTGCCTCTACTGTGGTAGCTCGGGACATTACATCTCCACTTGTTCCCGGCGGTCGTCAAACTGCCCGGCTCGCTAAAGTTGGGAGGACTTTTAGCGAGCCAGTTTCAACCTCTCAGTACCTCTGTCAGACCCCATTTCCCGGCTACCCTTGTGAACAGGAATCAGAGCTTAGCGCTTAACGCCTTTATCGATTCAGGTGCCGATGGAAGCTTTCTTGATGCCGAGTTGGTGGAACAGCTGGGGCTTTCCAAGGAGCAATTGCCGGAAGCCATTGAAGCGACCACTCTGAACGGCAGTAGTCTGGCACGTATCACGATGAGGACTGAACCGGTTAAGATGCGGTTGTCGGGGAATCATTCTGAGATGATTTCATTCTTCATTCTGCCGTCTTCCCATGTTCCTCTGGTCCTTGGATACCCCTGGCTGAAGGAACACAATCCCACGTTCGATTGGGTGACGGGCAAGGTAACGAGTTGGAGCCTTGATTGTCATGCTAACTGTCTCAAGACTGCCTGCCCCCATTCGGTTCCCAGTCAGGTGATTGAGGCTAAACCCCCAGATTTGTCCCTGGTTCCCGAGACATATCACGATTTGGGGGAAGTTTTCAGTAAGCAGAAGGCTCTGTCACTCCCTCCCCACCGACCATATGATTGTGCCATCAACCTGGTCCCTGGAGCTGTCTACCCCAAGGGAAGGTTATACAGTATCTCCCGACCTGAACGTGAGGCGTTGGAGACCTACATCAAGGAGTCCCTAGCTGCTGGTCTCGTTCGTCCCTCGTCATCACCCCTGGGGGCAGGATTCTTCTTTGTGGGTAAGAAGGATGGCTCTCTTCGACCGTGTATTGATTATCGGGGGTTGAATGACATCACGGTCAAGAACAAGTATCCCCTGCCCTTGATGAGTTCTGCCTTCGACTCCTTACAGGGTGCTACGGTGTTCACCAAGCTAGACCTACGCAATGCGTATCACCTGGTCCGGATCAGAGAGGGGGACGAGTGGTTGACGGGTTTCAATACACCGATGGGTCACTTCGAGTATCAGGTGATGCCGTTTGGACTGACCAATGCTCCAGCGGTATTCCAGAGTATGGTGAACGACGTCCTGAGAGATATGATCGGTCTCTTTGTGTTTGTTTACCTGGATGACATTCTGATCTTCTCGAAGGAACCTTCCGACCACGTCCAGCATGTCCGGCAGGTTCTGCAGCGATTGTTGGAGAATCGCCTGTTCGTGAAGGCCGAGAAGTGCGAGTTTCACGCCCACACGACATCCTTTCTCGGGTACATCATCTCCAGGGGAGAGATTAGGATGGACCAGGAGAAGGTTAGAGCGGTTCTGGAATGGGCCCAGCCCGGTACGAGATTGCAGCTCCAGAGATTTTTGGGGTTTGCGAATTTCTACCGCAGATTCATCCGGGATTACAGCCGTGTGGCCGCTCCGTTAACTGCCTTGACTTCCAGTATCAGGACCTTCAAGTGGAATCCGGAGGCGGATCGAGCGTTTCTGGATTTGAAGAGGCGATTCACCAACGCACCGATTCTCTCTCAACCGGACACGGCCCGTCAGTTCGCCGTTGAAGTGGACGCGTCTGATGTGGGAGTTGGCGCCATCCTGTCGCAGCGATGCTCCACGGACAGTAAACTCCATCCCTGCGCCTACTACTCTCGTCGCCTTTCGCCTGCGGAGAGGAATTACGATGTGGGTAACCGGGAGCTTCTCGCGGTGAAACTTGCCTTGGAGGAGTGGCGCCACTGGTTGGAGGGGGCGGAGCAACCGTTTATTGTCTGGACTGACCACAAGAATCTTGCTTACGTGCAATCGGCTAAACGTCTCAACTCCCCGGCCAGGCCAGGTGGGCGTTGTTTTTCGGACGATTCAAGTTTGCCCTGACGTTCCGACCTGGATCTAAGAACGGCAAGGCGGACGCCTTGTCCCGGATGTTCTCCAAGACGGAGGAGAGTGGGTCCAAGACCGAGACAATCCTCCCCCGGAACTGCGTCGTGGGAGCAGTTATGTGGAAGATTGAGGAGGAGGTGCTGGCGGCCCTTCGGACTCAGCCCGGTCCCGGTAACGGTCCACCCGGTCGGTTGTTTGTGCCTGAGTCGGTTCATCCTGCTGTCCTCAAATGGTCCCACGCCAGCAAGATGGCTTGTCACCCTGGCGTGGCTCGGACAATGGCGTTTCTTCGCAGACGTTTTTGGTGGCCTGCCATGGCCGAGGATACTCGGGGTTTTGTTGCTGCCTGTCCAGTGTGTGCGCAGAATAAGAGTACCAATCGGCCCAGCTCTGGACTACTTCACCCCCTTCCTATTCCCCGCGACCATGGTCGCATCTGGCCCTGGACTTCGTCACTGGGTTGCCCGCTTCTGAGGGGAACACGGTCGTTCTGACTATCGTGGACAGATTCAGCAAGTTCGCCCACTTTGTGCCTATTGCCAAGCTTCCCTCTGCCTCGGAGACGTCCGAGATCCTGGTTAGGGAGGTTTTCAGGGTCCACGGTTTGCCCAGTGATATCGTTTCCGACCGTGGCCCTCAGTTTACCTCTGCGGTCTGGAAGTCCTTCTGTTTGGCCATTGGAGCTACAGTCAGTCTCACATCTGGTTTTCACCCCCAATCCAATGGTCAGGCGGAGAGAGCCAACCAGAAGATGGAATCCACGCTACGCTGTCTGGTCTCTTCCAACCCCCACCTCCTGGGTCTCTCAGTTGCCTTGGGTTGAGTATGCCCACAATACTCTTCCTACATCTGCCACTGGGATGTCTCCCTTCCAGTGCCTGTATGGCTACCAACCTCCCCTGTTTCCTTCTCAGGAGAAGGAGCTCTCAGTGCCTTCTGTTCAGGCCCATATTCGTGTTGCCACCGGACCTGGCATCGGGCCAGAAAGGCACTCCTTAGAGTTTCGGACCGGTATCAGCTCCAGGCGAATCGTCGCCGGATCCCCGCTCCCACCTATACCATCGGAGATAGGGTTTGGTTGGCCACACGGGATCTTCCGTTACGGACTGAGTCTAGGAAGTTGTTACCGAGTTCATTGGTCCGTTTGTGGTGGAGAAGGTGATCAATCCAGTGGCAGTTCGACTCAAACTACCGAGGACGCTCAGAGTCCATCCCACCTTTCATGTCTCCTGCCTCAAGCCTGTCTTCCTCAGTCCTCTGTTGCCTCCTCCGCCTCCTCCTCCTCCTCCTCGGATGATCGGAGGTGGTCCTGCCTACACGGTGCGTCGCATCATGGATTCCAGACGGCGGGGCCGGGGTTTCCAGTATCTCGTGGACTGGGAGGGGTATGGCCCTGAAGAGAGGAGTTGGATTCCGCGGCGACAGGTCCTAGATGCGGACCTCATCAGTGACTTCTACCGCCTCCATCCTGGCGCTCCGGGAGTCCGCCCGGTGGCGTTCGTCGGAGGGGGTACTGTAACGATCCCGGCTGTCTGAGTCGGGTCCTGGCTGGTGACTAGTGTTCCTGTTCGTAATCTCCAGTTTCCCGAGGGTTCGGGGAACGCTCCGGGGAGCGCTCTTGTTTTCCGCACCTGCATCCCATCAGCAATCTGCACACCTGGTCCTGATCATCACCCTTCTTAGGCTCTGGCCTAACATCCAGTTCCTGCCGGATCGTTAGCTATGAACAGTATGTTTGTCAGCGTATCAGCCTCTGAGCCATTAGTGTTAGTTTTGTTGTTTTGCACCTTGTGACTTGCTGTGTACTGACCTCCGTTTTTGTTCTGTCTGCAGTCTCGCACCCGGAACCTTCACCCAACCTCTGCCTGATGGTCGGCGGCTGCCGAGCCAGTACCGGACCAACCACTGCACCCTCAACAACCCATCCACGCCACCCGCTCTGTTCCCTGGATTATTCAGCCTCACTCGGAATCGATTAAATAAACACTCACCTTTCTCTCAACGTACCTTGTCCTGGTCTGCTTCTGGGTTCGGGCTTAGTAAACCGTGACAAGGTGTCAGTTTGCTTCTATTCCTTTAAGAATGGGCTGCATCTCAATCCACTGCATCAGCCTATTGAGGTGTTCCGCATCTGTGGTGGAAGGTGGCTGAGCTACAGCGGTGTTTGTCAAACCATTTGACATCCCGAAAATCAGTCTTCTCACGAATACGTATGTAGCGTATGAACCGTTTGGGCTACAAACTACTGTAACCCCACTGTGAAAAGCGGAAACTCTCACAAACATGATGGATAATTTAAGGGGTAAAATATATATATTTTTTATATATATGTATATTTCCTGATCTTTCTTATATCTCCTAGATTTAGAACATACGCTTAAAACCTTATTCCGTATGATTTATTTTTTGAATGTAATTTCTTGTCATTTATGAATCTGTTATTCAATGCGTTTCTATGGGATTTGGTAGTAAAGGCCAAATTGAATATTTTATCAAATAATTTTGTTATATATTTTTTTATACCTAAAGGGGTCCTAAACTTCCAAATCAAATAGCTAAATGATCCATGGTATGACCATCTTAAAATAATTACATATGTCAATTTATAACTTTACAGGTGTCGTTGTGGTATAATTTCCCCCACAATTAGCATATCAAACTAAATCAACCTGAGAAGGGCAGCATTTCAAAGGGAATCCTTCTAGCAGTTCAACTAAATTGAATATACCATAAGCTCCTCCCCTACTGCAGAGCCCCACAATTATGAGACTTCTCAGCTACAGTGGATGGAACATAAAGACTATAACAGTCTATTCTTCCTCTATACATTAATGATAATGGAACATTGACTTAGGAATACTGTACTTATCCTGGCTGCATGCTATTTTGGTACAGTATAGTGCTTCTCCTTTCTACATGATCATTCTCTGAACCTTAGCCTATTATGTATTATAAAACCCCAAATATATTTTTTCAGATTTCAAAGGTGAAGAGGCTGTTGACCAGCAGAGTGGACATGTTACTGCCCTTGAATGAGGACTGGTAACACTCAGCTGTAACTACACTACCAGTAGTCCATCTCCTGATCTCTTCTGGTACATCCAGTTAACTAGGGACTCTCCTCAGTATATCCTGAGAAGAGATTGTTATTCAGAAGGGAGCAATAGTGATGAGTTCAAGAAGAGGTTTGATTCCAGGCTGAATTTCACATCTAGCTCTGTCCCCTTGACGATCCATAAGTTGCAGCCATCTGACTCTGCTTTGTACTACTGTGCTCTGAGGTCCACTGTGACATCAGTAGATTCAGTCACTGCACAAAAACTTAGGGTAGAGTGTTATTAAGACAATGTCACAAGCTTCTCAATGTTTGATGATACACTGAAAGAGGAGGAGACAATGATTTCATAGTCTTATGTCACATGTAGCATACATCAGTGTGTTATACTCTTCTCCCACCCATCTCACTGTAGGCATGGAACCCTGGCTGAGGAATTTACTGATTCTTGCTGCATGTTATTATGGTATGATAATATTATTTTCCTAATTTACTGCCTTTGCTCCCATCCCTTTCTTTTTTCTAACATATTTTTCAGTATAACACTACCAGTATTCATTTAATATGTCTATCTATCCTCTATAATGTGTGGTCCCGTGTGGCTCAGTTATAGAGTATGGTGCTTGCAACACCAGGGTTGTGGGTTAGAATCCCACAGGGGACCAGCATGAAAAAGTACAAAAATGTATGCACTCACTACTGTAAGTCGCTCTGGATAAGTCTGCTAAATGAATGAATTTAAAATGTATATCATGTTGCTTGATACTTTTCTCATTCCTTTCCAGAATGCAGAGGAGAAGACACAGTCACCCAGCCTCCAGGAGATGTGATCGCTACTGAGGGAGGACAGATCACATTGGACTGTCAATTTGATGCAGTTAATATTAATAATATCTACCTGTTCTGGTACAAGCATAAAGTAAATGGCTTCCCAAAGTTCATGCTGGGACGCTTTCCTTTTGGAAGTGCAAATGCAACTGAGTTCAAGGAGAGATTTGATGCCCATCTAGAGAAAGACTCCAAATCAGTCCCCTTGACGATCCAGAGGGTGCAGCTGTCTGACTCTGCTGTGTACTACTGTGCTCTGAAGCCCACTGTGACAACAGGATATACAGCCCCCTTACAAAAACATACTGAGCTACACAATGACAATACACCTGTCTGTACAGTATACAACACCACTTTTTGAAATTGACACAGTAACCTTCTCACTACCTCCCTGATACCAAGACTAGTGGTAGCAGATGATGATAATCATAGTGATGATGATGATGATGATGATGATGATTATACGGTAAGTCATTGTTGATGCCAATAAAGGTCCCTCTTCCAATTCAGCTCTAATTGTAGATGTAAGAGACAATAAAATGCCATTACAATATCTCATGGATTAGAACATATACAGCTAGTAGTGTCTGACTAGATTAAGTCAGGAGAAAAAAGTTATACTCAGTATTGTGTATAGAGTAATGGAAAAGCCAGCATCAACCACAAGGGGGCCACATTACCAAGTGAGTGTTGCTTTCTACTCTGAAATGACTTGTCTATTTGAACATCCCCTCTGTGCTGTGCTGCATGGTCTAGGCCTGTGCTGCTACAAAGACAGGAATCAAGAGAGCACACCAGTTTCTATATTGTAACATCAGTTTGTCTTGGTCTTTGTATCCTATGATAATATGGGACATTGGCTGTGGACCTCTGTTGTTCCTGCTGCACTTCTCTTTGGTAGGATACGGCTCTCATTATCTTTTTCTCAATACTCTGATGTTACTGGAATCCTGACATTTTTCGCAAAGGTATTTTTCTTTGTTTCCAGAGTGCAGAGGAGCAGACAGTGTAACTCAGTCAAAGAGAGAAGTGACTGCTTATGAAGGAGAAGACACATCTCTCAACTGTGACTATACCACCAGTTTATCAGCTCCATCTCTCTTCTGGTACGTTCAATCCACAAACAATTACCCTGAATGTGTTTTGTGGAAAGATGTCATTGGACCAGGGGATTTTGATGATAAATTCAAGGAGAGATTTGATGCCCATCTCAGTTCCATCACCAAATCAGTCCTCTTGACGATCCAGAGGGTGCAGCTGTCTGACTCTGCTGTGTACTACTGTGCTTTGAGACCCACTGTGTATCCTTGGCACTAGTGTAGGAAAAATGCAAGCCTTATATATGTGGTAGGTGTGACGTAACCAGGGCTGTACACCTCACACAGTGACACACAGAAGAACATTTCAGAGGAGAGTGAATGCATGCAAACATCAGCCTGAAGATGGAGAAATCAATCAGTGTATTGATCATTCTGATTATGACTACAGGTAAACCATACCTAAACATTTGAACTCCTTCCATCCTTATAATCAGATTATTATTATGGTACTGGTAGGAAAACATTTATTTATGAAGTAAAGTCATTTAAATGTGAATAATAAGCACGAGTTTTCAATCAGCTTTATTATCTATTTTTCCTCTACAGGAATGGTATCTGGAGATAGTGTGACTCCTGACAAGGAGGAGTACACCCCCACTGTGGGATCATCAGTGACTCTGAGCTGTACATATAAAACAAGCAGCGATGATATTTACCTTTACTGGTACCGGCATTATTCTAACCAGGCTCCTCAGTTTCTACTTTATAAAGGTGCCAGATCATCTAACGATGATGACCATATCCCTGATAAGAGATATAAATCCACAACGTCTCGGACATCAACTGAACTGGTTATAACAAGCCTAACCCTGGCAGACACAGCTCTCTACTACTGTGCTCTCAGTGATTATACCCAGTGATACAAAGTGTATAAGATGCCGTACAATAGCCTGCAGACCAAAAATGCTTTGATGCTGTGTGGAACATAATTAAACATCAAACCACAATGTGATATCATAATGGCAGAGGTTGAGATCAGAGAAGTGTGGTCACACCTGTGCTGTGTGCAATCACCAGGTTGTCTAGTGTTTCTCTGTCTTCATATTCAATGAACTGTGAGAAAGATGTATTTGTCACTTTCTAGTCTTCAATTTCAGTTAAGACAGGGATTTTAATATTGGTTGGAAAAGCACTTGGGAATATGACAAAGTACAACAATGTTATTGTTTGTAGTTACTCCTCCTCACAATTCACACAGCTTGGGCTGTAATGGAACAGGTTAAGAGCTTCAAGTTCCTTGGAGTCCACATCACCAACAAACTATCATGGTCCAAACACACCAAGACAGATGTGAAGAGGGCACGACAAAGAATATTCCCCCTATTCCCCCTAAGGAGACTGAAAAGATTTGGCATGGGTCCTCAGATCCTCAAAAAGTTATACAGCTGCGCCATCGAGAGCATCCTGATTGGTTGCATCACTGCCTGGTATGGCAACTGCTGGCCTCCGACCGCAAGGCGCTACAGAGGGTAGTGCGTACAGCCCAGTACATCACTGAGGCCAAGCTTCCTGCCATCCAGGACCTATATTCCAGGCGGTGTCAGAGGAAGGCCTTAAAAATTGTCAAAGACTCCAGCCACCCGGTACCAGAGCGCGAAATCTAGGTCCAAATGGCTTCTTAACAGCTTCTACCCCCAAGCCATTAGACTCCTGAACAGCTAATCATGGCTACCCAGACTATTTGCATTGCCCCCCCCCCCACCCCCCCACCCCCACCCCACCCCACCCCATCTTTTATGCTGCTACTGCTCTGTTTATTATCTAAGCATAGTCACTTTAACTCTACCCACATGTACATATTACCTCAATTACCTCAACTAACCAGTGCCCCCGCACATTGACTCTGTACCGGTACCCCCTGTATATAGCCTCCGCACTGTTATTTTATTTTACTGGTGCTCTTATTTTTTACTTATCTATTTTTTACTTAACACTTTTTATCTTAAAACTGCATTGTTGGTTGAGGTCTTGTAAGTAAGCATTTCACTGTATCGAAACAAAGATCTGTTGTATTCGGCGCATGTGGCATAGTATGAAAGTCAACCTGAAGGGGGAAACCTAACAAAGCACACACACCCCTGAATCAGAGGATGCGGTACAGACAGACACCTCCCCATGGTCTACTACTGCATGTAATACAGAACAACATGACGCATCAACAGTAGGACAGAGGGTGTCAAAGCTCTGTGATAGATAGATCAGCATTGTTCTGCTCCTTACCTTTTACACTTCAAACTGACTGACTAGTCATGAGAAACTGGCTGATCCTGTATGTTCTGGCTGCATGCTGCTTTGGTATAACATCACTCTGTTCATCTGTCTCTTTCTGTGCATTTGTTCATTTTATTTAGATACATTATTATTATATTATTATTATATTATTATATGTTGTGACACAATGTAACTCCAAGTCAATCACACTTCTGTGAAATCAAACTGTCCACTTAGGAAGCAACACTGATTGACAATACATTTCACATGCTGTTGTGCAAATGGAATAGACAACAGGTGGAAATTATAGGCAATTAGCAAGACACCCCCAATAAAGGACTTGTTTTGCAGGTGGTGACCACAGACCACTTCTCAGTTCCTATGCTTCCTGGCTGATGTTTTGGTCACTTTTGAATGCTGGCAGTGCTTTCACTCTAGTGGTAGCATGAGACGGAGTCTACAACCCACACAAGTGGCTCAGGTAGTGCAGCTCATCCAGGATGGCACATCAATGCGAGCTGTGGCAAGAAGGTTTGCTGTGTCTGTCAGCGTAGTGTCCAGAGCATGGAGGCGCTACCATGAGACAGGCCAGTACATCAGGAGACGTGGAGGAGGCCGTAGGAGGACAACAACCCAGCAGCAGGACTGCTACCTCCGCCTTTGTGCAAGGAGGAGCAGGAGGAGCACTGCCAAAGCCCTGCAAAACGACCTCCAGCAGGCCACAAATGTGCATGTGTCTGCTCAAACGGTCAGAAACAGACTCCATGAGGGTGGTATGAGGGCCCGATGTCCACAGGTGGGGGTTGTGCTTACAGCCCAACACCGTGCAGGACGTTTGGCATTTGCCAGAGAACACCAAGATTGGCAAATTCGCCACTGGCGCCCTGTGCTCTTCACAGATGAAAGCAGGTTCACACTGAGCACGTGAAAGACGTGACAGAGTCTGGAGACGCCGTGGAGAACGTTCTGCTGCCTGCAACATCCTCCAGCATGACCGGTTTGGCGGTGGGTCAGTCATGGTGTGGGGTGGCATTTCTTTGGGGTGCCGCACAGCCCTCCATGTGCTCGCCAGAGGTAGCCTGACTGCCATTAGGTACCGAGATGAGATCCTCAGACCCCTTGTGAGACCATATGCTGGTGCGGTTGGTCCTGGGTTCCTCCTAATGCAAGACAATGCTAGACCTCATGTGGCTGGAGTGTGTCAGCAGTTCCTGCAAGAGGAAGGCATTGATGCTATGGACTGGCCCGCCCGTTCCCCGACCTGAATCAAATTGAGCACATCTGGGACATATATAATATATAATATGCCATTTAGCAGACGCTTTTATCCAAAGCGACTTACAGTCATGCGTGCATACATTTTTTTTTTTTTGTGTATGGGTGGTCCCGGGGATCGAACCCACTACCTTGGCGTTACAAGCGCCGTGCTCTACCAGCTGAGCTACAGCTGAATCGAACCCTGAATCGAACCCTGATTCCTCGTTACCCGTGGTCACCATGGTAGGCACAGAAAGTACCATCGAAAGTTGATAGGGCAGACATTCGAATGAGACGTCACCGCCACAAAGGGCGCGCGATCGGCTCGAGGTTATCTAGAGTCACCAAAGCGGCCGGGGCACCCGAGAGCACCCCGCATGGGTTTTGGGTCTGATAAATGCACTCACCAATGCCACGTTGCACCACAGACTGTCCAGGAGTTGGCGGATGCTTTAGTCCAGGTCTGGGAGGAGATCCCTCAGGAGACCATCCGCCACCTCATCAGGAGCATGCCCAGGCGTTGTAGGGAGGTCATACAGGCACGTGGAGGCCACACACACTACTGAGCCTCATTTTGACTTGTTTTAAGGACATTACATCAAAGTTGGATTAGACTGTAGTGTGGTTTTCCACTTTAATTTTGAGGGTGACTCCAAATCCAGACCTCCATGGGTTGATAAATTTGATTTCCATTGATAATTTTTGTGTGATTTTGTTGTCAGCACATTCAACTATGTAAAGAAAAAAGTATTTAATAAGATTATTGTATTCATTCAGATCTAGGATGTGTTATTTTAGTGTTCCCTTTATTTTTGTGAGCAGTGTACTTTATGTACAGTAGTAGATCTGAATTAGATACTCTGTAGGCTCCATGAGTGTTTGTACCTGAATTATAATAGAATAACTGCACCTTTTCAAACAAAAAAAAAATATATATGTTTGTCATACTCACATTTATGTAATTGACAATTGCTTTAAGCTACTTTCGATTTCATGTGAGCAAGATGTAAGCTTTTCACTTTGTCTAATGTACTGCAGAGAGTGGGAATGTCTAATATTGCCGGACACAATATTGACTCATACATTTTTATACAATCTTTCCTCTCTCTGAAAAGGCTCCTCCTTCATGTCTGTCAGTTGATGGTGATATACAGGCTGAGATGGACATGGAAGAGAGAGAGAGAGGATCTCTACTTCTTACTGTAACTCACAGTCACTCCCTGTGTGTTCTACATAACCATGGTACTTTGTCTGATCATCTGGCTGGTTCTTGCTGTATTGTGCTTCGGTATGAAGGAACCTTTTCTCTCATTGGTTTATCTCATCTTTAACTAATTTGACCTATAGTTTTATAATTTCTATCATCTTAAAATTATCACTCAGTCTTTCTTTTTTCCCAGAGTGCACAGGAGATAATGTGCAACAGCAACCAGGAGGTGTGATTGCTACAGAAGGAGGACTGGTAACACTGAGTTGTCAATATAACACCAGTGCTAATAATGCATATCTATATTGGTACAAACAAGAAGCAAATGACTTCCCTAAACATATGCTGAGTCGTTATTATTTTGGATCTGGAGACAACGCTGCAGGGTTCAAGGAGAGGTTTGATGCAAGTCTAAATGCCAAGAAACAATCAGTCCCCTTGATGATCTGGAGGGGGCAGCTGTCTGACTCTGCTCTGTACTACTGTGCTCTGAGGCCCACAGTGACAGGAAACCTGTGCACACTGTACAAACACCTGGAAAGAAAACTGACATCCCCTAGATATCCCCTCATTTTCTATTTCAACATTACCTTGCATAGACAAAACACACATACACAGAAAATGAGCAATGAAAGATTTTCAATGAGCACTAAAAATTAACATAAAATGGAAAAGTGACAGAAATGTATTAAGGCTATCTGATTGTGTTGCTCATATATACTTTAGATTCTAGATTTAAATAAGAAAATAAAATAAACTATTAATGAATGAACGCCTCATGTTGAATAAATGAATATCTTGCAGATCTTGCATCAAGCAACTCTGTTGCCCTAAAATCAAGAAAATAAATGGAGATAAATAACACAGTTTTATACAATATCCAATAGATGGAGACTAAGGTAATCATATTTCAGTGCAGCCCTGTATTTTGAGGATGTGACAGTGGCATCAAGCAGCAGCAAGAAGTCTGCTGTTACTTCTGCTGATCTGACAACTCTCTGTTTTTGGGGTGGGGCTTCAAAGGTCTGAGAACAGATGGTCCATTCAAAACTAGAAGGAGAAGGATGTTTTTTTAGTATACACACATCTTGTTGTGCTGTGTGTTATCATTTTAACTTCCAGTTTCAGCCACAATGTCAACCCCGACATTTATTTTGCTTTTAGTATTTGCATGTAAGTAATCTACTATAATCCGTAAAAAAATATATGTTTTATGTTGAATCGAAACAAAGATTTTATGCATTGAAAATAGATCTATAACAGAGTATTAATAGAAGAATAACATATTTTGCATCTCTTGCAGGTGACAGTAATGGTCAGACCATTGAGCCAATCAGAGAGGAGGTGTACGCTACAGCAGGTAGCAATATTACACTTTCATGCACCTACTCATCTGCAGTCTCTCTTCAATGGTATCTCCAGGACCCTGGATCAGCTCCTCAGTATATCCTGCTTATCCTGCATGGTGTTGGGTCTCCATCACGGGCTCCAGGTCTGGATCCTAGACTGTCAGTCAAACTAAATGATGAGAAGACCCGTGTGGATCTGGAGATCTCCTCTGCTAAAGAGAAAGACTCTGCTATGTACTACTGTGCACTGACGCCCACAGTGAAAGGAAACCTACAAACGCTGTACAAAAACCTAACCTGACACATTCTATAGTTACATGACATCACCTACAGGAGATGTTACATCTCAAGGTTTTTATTTTTAACAGGAAACCTGGTGGTTGTGTTTAAAAACCTATGTAAAGAGGAGGAGCAACATTGTATATGGCTACTTATCATTTCAAAGTCATAGCAGTGTTTTGGCTTTGCTGTTTTCTAAATAACACATTCATTTCTGATCTCTAACATGGACCATGATGCTACTCTGTTGTATTCTACTGATTTCAGCCCTTGTAGGTGATACATTAGAGAATGACATCACTCCAACCAGCCCTGAGGAGTATTATTTAGAGGGTAGCAGAGTTAAGATCTCCTGTTACTATATAGTGAAATCAGACTTTCTGCTCTGGTACAGACAGTACTCTGGATCAGCATACCAATTCCTCCTCTACACTACAGTCACCTCAAAGCCCTCTGTAATAAGAGCTAAAACTGAAGAACCCCGACTCTCTGTTAATCTGAATGAAGAGAGAACCTGTGTGGATCTGGACATCTCCTCTGCTGAAGTGACAGACTCTGCTCTGTACTACTGTGCCCTGAGATCCACAGTGACAGAAAATCCAGAAACACTTTACAACAACTGTACAGAAGCAGGGGATAACAATCCTGGTTGTGAACTGTTTCAGATCTAATTATTATCTGTCAGTTCCAACTCAGGTTGACAACACCTTAACGCTTAAAGAAGTCCACATTATCAGTCCTTCTTCACCCCAATCAACACCATTTAAATCAACAAGATATACAGTATAACTCCCTATCTTCCGTAGAGGGCCTCACCTCAACACTACACAAACCTCTATTTCTCTGAGCAGGTGGCTCCTCCTCCTGACAGTGGAGGTAGTTGCAGGGCAGACAGACAGCAGCCAAACAGTACATATCACATATCACATCCTGCAGATCACAGTACACTGCATATCACATATCACAGTACATTGCATATCACATATCACAATACACTGCATATCAGACAGTTGAGATAACCCCTGTCCTGTAGCTGCATTTTCTGTCACATACACCATGATGTTGCTCACTTCAATCTAACTGTTTTCACCACTTGTTGGTAGGTAAGGTTTTATGTAAAGTAATTTCCACACTGTCTGGCATTATTTCATTCGTAAATATTGGGCTGCTTCAAATATAAAATAAGAGGTTTTGATATTTAGTCTCATGCTTATTTTCGTCTCCTTCACAAGTGATGCTTTAGAGGATAATATTACTCCAACCAGCCCTGAGGAGTATTATTTAGAGGGTAGCAGAGTTAAGCTCTCTTGTAACTATACAGTAATAGCAGATAGTCTGCTGTGGTACAGACAGTACTCTGGATCAGGTCTCCAATTCCTTTACCTGGTCACAGCTACCAATACGTCATATGAAGTGAGAGGTGATCCACAATACTTTCGACTGTCTGTTACACTGAACAAGGAGAGAACCTGTGTGGATCTGGAGACCTCCTCTGCTGAAGTGACATACTCTGCTCTGTACTACTGTGCTCTGAGGACCACAGTGACAGGAAACCCAGAAACACTACAAAAACCTGACAACATATACTGTAGAAAGAAAGACACAACAGAAAACATTTCACAGTGGTGTTAAGAGGTGGGGCTGTATAATCAAAGATCCAGATGTAGCATATGGGATGTTATTGTTCAGGAAGTGGCTAGTCAGTCAGGTCTCTCAGTGATGTCTGTCTGTCTGTCTGTCTGTCTGTCTGTCTGTCTGTCTGTCTGTTTCTCAAAGGTCTAACAAGATGTTACTCTTCTCATTAGTTCTCTTTTCAGCTTGTTTAGGTGAGTTATTATGTGGAATAATCCTTGCTCTCATCTGTGAATTTAATCTTACAGTGAATGAAGAATATATTTTATTCCATAACACTTATCTTAGTACAATAATATCGTAGATGTTAATTTTATATTTTTAACAGTTATGGAACATTTGTTAAACGTCAGTTACAACTACAATTTCTACTGTTACATTTTTTGCAGGAAACAGTTTTGGGGATTCAATAAAACCTGCGACAACTAAAGAGCTTGTTCAGGAGGGAAGGAATGTCCATCTCTCCTGCAAATATGATGGCACTGTCTACAATCTACAGTGGTACCGCCAATATCCCAGATCCAAACCAGAATTCCTCCTGTACATCACACCAGAGGGGTCTATATTTAAAGCTACTCCCCCACATCCTCGTCTGACCGTTACCATCGACAAAGTGGACAAACGTGTGGATCTGAAGATCTCCTCTGCTGAAGTGACAGACTCTGCTCTGTACTACTGTGCGATGGCGCCCACAGTGAGAAGAAACCCAGACACACTGTACAAAAACCTGTCAAGTGCCTTGGCAAGAAACCAATGAGAAGAGGAGGAGCTACAGTAAGCAGAAATGAAGTAAGATACATCAAGGCAACAGAGGAGTAAATATTCAGAGATAGCCATGATTATGTTTCTGTATGCAGTGCTGCTGCTATGCACATTTGTAGGTAAGTGACACTTAAGTGATAAGC
The DNA here is from genome assembly GCF_020615455.1 of Coregonus clupeaformis. NCBI lineage: Eukaryota > Metazoa > Chordata > Actinopteri > Salmoniformes > Salmonidae > Coregonus > Coregonus clupeaformis. The sequence goes on from NC_059212.1 coordinate 29,066,008, forward strand.
ATGCATACAAAAATTACATTGTGTTTTACATTATATTTTCTTTTCATTAACATATGCACTACAACTACACTTTAAAAAAAATACAGATTACAGTTTTGAGAATGCTATTGCTCATTTGAGAAATTAAGGGCATGTCTTGGAGGGAACCACTGTCACCCTGTCCTATAACTGCTCCTCAAGTTCTACAATTGGAAAAAGATTCTACTGGGATCGTCAAACCAGTGCTGGGAAAATGCCAACATTCCTTCTATGGATGATAGATACAGACCTCCAAGAGAATTGGTCGCCTGCTATTCTGTTAGGTTATATTGATACAGAGACCAAATGTGGTGATCTGAATAACTCCTCTGCTGAAGTGACATACTCTGCTCTGTACTAATGTGCCATGAAGACCACAGTGAACCATGGGAGGAAACAGACATCTTGTACAGCATACAGTACTTAAGTAACATACCTACTGTATGTTAAGGAGAGAGACTTATGGCAGAGGATGGGCTGAACAAGCAGTATAGAAACATAAAAACAGGAGGAAACTTTCAGAGACCGCTTGGATCTGTCTGTCAGTATGTCTCTGTTATGGTGTTGCAGTATTCAGTGTTGTTCCTGACCATATTTATTGATAGGCAATACAATACAAAACAATACAGTACAATTCAATTCAATACAATGCATTGCCATAATTGTCAATTTGAAATCAATTACACTTCAAATATATTTTCATGAACAATTAAATGTGTGTTTAAAAACCATTCTCTATTCAGGTGTCAGTTGTGAGGACCTCACTCCACTCAAGAAAGAAGAGTATTGTTTAGAGGGAACCCCTGTTACCCTGTCTTACAACTACTCCAGAGCAGCTACTGGTGGAGATGAATTATATTTGTATCACCAAGACACAGCACAAAGGCCAGAGTTCCTCTTGTACATCTCAGGTTTAGGGTTTATAAAGAAAGCAGATCCTTTGACCACTCGAATATTTGTGAAACTCAATGATGAGAAAAAACATTTGTATCTGGAGATCTCCTCTGCTGAAGTGACAGACTCTGTTCTGTACTACTATGCTGTGAGGCCCACAGTGACAGAAAACCTACACACACTGTAAAACAAAACTCAGCAGGGACCACATCAGCAGAAATGTATCTGGTTCATTTTTTTTACTTGTGTCTAACCCTTACTGTTTAGACATCAAATGACGTTAACGTCTCCTATAAATAAAGCCTATGACTCGAATGTTTCGCCTGTCCTTAATTTGATTTGAGCATTGATAGATTTTGTCAATTTGCTGCATATTCCTATTCTGCTACAGTCAGACCTTTTAACCACATCATATACAAACAGTATGCATACATTATATGACATCATTGCTCTCAAAATGGACCTGCTCTGTGGTTTGGTCCTCTGGTGGTAAATCCATGTACTGCACTCTTTAGAGGAACATAGCTGAAGCCAACTGACTGGTAATGGACCAGACAAATATAAAAAGGCTATTTTGGTCTGGGTCACTAGATAGGAAAAGTAATTAAAATTTGCACATGTATAATAATTCATTATTAATGTGAGGATGTAGTGTCTTTATTCTTAGAACCTCCTCAACATTTAAATGTTGTCCGCAATGTAGAGCATAAAGGGTTTTCTTTATATTTACCCACAAACAGCCATTTTTGCATCTCCTGTCTGATCTTCAGGTGAGGTACCTTCTTATCCTACATGTGCTGCCCACAACACCTTCTGAAGGATGGGTTGATCAGGCCCAAGTGAGCCAGGTGGCTCGTCCACTGCTTCTCATTCCTCAGCCACAACCACTGAGATGTTCTCTCTGCCTCCTGATCAGTTATATGACAGATCTTCTTTGTCTGTGCTCTTCCTGTAGACTGCCCTCCACAGTTATGAAGTCCAGTGACAAGGTTTTTCTATGTCTAATAATGATACAATACTTCCATCTAGTGTTCAACATTCTGCCCAACAAGGTGAAACCTTGACATTGCTTGTATTTTCAAGGGTAAGTTACTAGTGAGAGTCAATAGGTGTCAGTGGAGTCTTATCAGTTTGCTTCTATTCCTTTAAGCTAGAAATATCTGTTTTTTTTACATGGGCTGCGTCTCAATCCACCACATCAGCCTATGGCGCATCTGTGGTGGAAGGTGGCCGAGCTACAGTGGTGTTTGTCAAACCATGTGACATCCCGAAAATCGGTCTTCTCACAAAAACGTCTGTAGCGTCCGAACGGTTTGCACTAGAAAAATTATATTACCACTCTATTGAAAGATGAGACTCTCACGAATACGTATGTAGAGTACGCACCGTTTGGGCTACAAACTAATGTGACCCCACTGTGAAAAGGGGAGACTCTCACGAACATGATGGATAATTTAAGGGGTTAAATATGTGTAATTTTTTAATATATATATGTATATTTCCTGGGCTTTCTTATATCTCCTTAATATAGAACAGACACTTAAAACCTTATTCCGTATGATTTATTTTTTTAATGTCATTTCTTGTTATTTATGACTGTGTTATTCAATGCGTTTCTATGGGATTTGGTAGTAAGGCCAAATTCTATATTTTATCAAATAATTTTGTTATATCTTTTTTTATACCTAAAGGGGTCCTAAAATAACAAATCAAATAGCTAAATGATCCATGGTATGACCATTTAAAAATAATTACATATGTCAATTTATAACACCCGTCCCCAACCTCTTAGACTCTAGAGAATTAAATGATGCATGCAGCATGTCAACACTTTACAGGTGTCGTTGTGGTATAATTTCCCACACAATTAGCATATCAAACTAAATCAACCCGAGAAGGGCAGCATTTCACAGGGAATCCCTCTAGTAGTTCAACTAAATTGAATATACCATAAGCTCCTCCCCTACTGCAGAGCCCCACAATTATGAGACTTCTCAGCTACAGTGGATGGAACATAAAGTCTGTAACAGTCTATTCTTCCTCTATACATGTATCATAATGGCCCCTTGGCTTAGGAATACTGTACTTATCCTGGCTGCATGCTATTTTGGTACAGTATAGTGCTTCTCCTTTCTACATTATCATTCTCTGAACCTCAGCCTATTATGTATTATAAACCCCAAATATTTTTTTGCAGATTGCAAAGGTGAAGAGGCCGTTGACCAGCAGAGTGGATGTGTTACTGCCCTTGAAGGAGGCCTGGTAACACTCAGCTGTAACTACACTACCAGTAGTCCATCTTCTAATCTCTTCTGGTACATCCAGTTAACTAGGGACTCTCCTCAGTATGTCCTGAGAAGAGATCGTTATTCAGAAGGGAGCGATAGTGATGAGTTCAAAGAGAGGTTTGATTCCAGGCTGAATGTCACATCTAGCTCTGTCCCCTTGACGATCCAGAGGTTGCAGCTGTCTGACTCTGCTGTGTACTACTGTGCTCTGAAGCCCACTGTGACAACAGGAGATTCAGTCACTGTACAAAAACTCAGGGTAGAGTGTTGTTCAGACAATGTCACAAGCTTCTCAATGTTTGACGATACACAGAAAGAGGAGGAGACAAGGAGTTCATAGTCTCATCATGGTCTAGTTACATCAGAGTGGTATTACTCTTCTCCCACTGATCTCACAGTAGCAGGTATGGAACCCTGGCTGAAGAATATACTGATTCTTGCTACATTTTTTAATGGTAAGATTACTTTCCTTATTTGTTTACTGCCTTTGCTCCAAGCCCTTTATGCTTTCAAATATATCTTTCAGTTTTATACTACTCCTACTAATTTTATACATTTTAATTCCCGCTATCATATTGCTTATCTTCTCTCTCCCCTAATACAAATGTGTGTCAATTTCCAGAATGCAGAGGAGAAGACTCAGTCACTCAGCCACCAGGAGATGTGATCACTACTGAGGGAGGACAGGTCACATTGGACTGTCAATTTGAGACTTCAGTTTCTACAAGTCTAAATCTGTTCTGGTACAAGTATGAAGCAAATGACTTCCCGAGGTTTATGCTGGGCCGTTCTTCTTTTGGAAGTAAAAATGGAACAGATTTTGAGGCTAGATTTGATGCCCATCTCGATACAGACTCCAAATCAGTCCCCTTGACGATCCAGAGGGTGCAGCTATCTGACTCTGCTGTGTACTACTGTGCTCTGAAGCCCACTGTGACAACAGGATATACAGCCCCCTTACAAAAACATACTGAGCTACACAATGACAATACAGCTGTCTGTACAGTATACAACACCACTTTGAAATTGACATAGTAACCTTCTCACTACCTCCCTGATACTACCAAGACGAGTGGTAGCAGATGATGATAATCATAGTGATGATGATGATGATGATGATGCAGTAAGTCATTTTGGATGACAATAAAGCTACCTCTCACAATAAAGCTCTAAATGTAAATGTAAGAGACATTACAATCCTATTACAATATCTAATGGATTTGAAAATAGACCATTTCTTTTGTTTTCTTATAGAATAGCCCAGTGTTACAAGATGAATTTAGAAAATGCAATACTGTGTTGTGTACAGAGTTATGGAAAGCCAGCATCAACAACAGCATTACCAAGTGAGTGTTGCTTTCTACTCTGAAATGACTTGTCTATTTGAACATCCCCTCTGTTCTATGCTGCATGGTAAAGGCCTGTGCTGCTACAAAGACAGGAATCAAGTGAGCACACCAGTTTCTATATTGTAACATCAGTTTGTCTTGGTCTTTGTATCCTATGATAAGT